>NC_133127.1:186991920-187328586 GCF_048418815.1 Hemitrygon akajei
ATTTTAAATATACTTTCACTATCATCATGTGCAATTGGAGCCTGTAATTTACATTTTGATCATGTGCTTTTGGGTTGACTGAGCGAGCTGGTACTGCTGATGTCTCCCAGGGAATTTGGTGTGGTTAAGAACAGGGCTGAAAGTGTGCCTAATGGTGGAGCACAAACGCCTTGATCGGCTCCAATTCTCAACCTACTTGTCAATCAAAGCATCGATCAAGATTGAAATCAGCAAGGACACGGGCAAGCGGATGTTCAGAGCCATCTGAATTTTTGAATCTCCACCTGCCTATATTTAACCAGTCTCCCTCTCGCCTGCTGCTGTTGGAGGAAGGTGTGAGAGTCTTGGGTCTTGGGCAAGGTTTGATTTGCACTGTTTGTGGATTTAACTCATTTTTAGGGGACTGCAAACTCTGTAGACTGCGGTCAACAAGCAACACGGAACAAAATTAAATTGAACATTCCTTGACTTTCAGGACTCTGCAGTTTGATGTTTAATATTCTGTGTGTTACTCGCTTGCACTTGTTCTTTTTTTGTGCATTGGGTGTTTTTTTTTTAAACAGCTTCCACAGTGTTTCTTTGTCAGTGGGAAAATGAACCACAGGGTTGTATACTGCATACTTACTTTGACAATAAATGTACTTTGAATCTTTGAATTGAGGTATGAGTGAGCTCGCACTCAGACGGCCTTGATACAAAGAAACTTCGAGAAATGTCACAAGCTCCATTTTGCCATTTAAAGCATCCATTAATCGCTGATTAAAGCTTTAAAGACTGAGACAGAGGCAATTGCAGAAGGTGAGCAAGAGGTTCAGTGCTGACTGCCGCCTTTTGATCACTGCTGGAGATGGACTCTGAGCAGCCTATCTCTGTGTGGCTCGCTGTGGCAGAGGGCTAGGTCTCGCTGCCTCCTGTGGCATCCCTCTCTTTCGATAAATGTCGGTGATATCATAGGAGAGTATCGTAGTTATGCATTGGAAGATTGCGTTTATGGACCATGGACTTCTTCAGACTTACGTATTTTATATTCTGTATTTTGTTGTGCGAGGGGAGGGTGTTTGGGAGCTGATGTTCTGTTAAGTTTTTTTGTGTGGGGGCAGAATTTGATGTTTCTCTCGGAATGACTTTCATGTTCCTTCTTTCTTTGTGGCCATCTGGAGAAATGCAAATTTCAGAGTTGTATATAGATACATGTGATAATAAATAAACCTTTGTATAGCTCAATGTCAATTCAATTAACTTAACAACAGTCTCACAAAACACTCCTGAATGCAGCATCACTTTTCAACTTTTAGACAAAAATGCTGTAATCCCAGCAACTCAAGTCTATTCCCAAGTGTAGAGACATCCTGCTCCAAGTATACAGGGATCTGGTAAAAATATCTAGAATATTATGAATAGATCTGGTTCTCTATATCCAAGAATAGATGCAATAGAAGAAATGTATCAAAGTTTCAGTAGATTGGTTCCTGGTTGGTCTGTCATACAAGGAGCAGTTGAGGTGTATATTATCCAAGATTCAGAAGAATGCAAGGAGATCTCATGATAAACATTGAACAAATCTGCAATTTGACAGAGCAGATGACTTGTCTGGCCATCATTGCTCATCAGGGGCTGGGGGGGGGGGGGGGGGGGGGGAGTGACATCCAAAATGAAAGGGATAGCCAATCAAAGGTGAGAAAGCAGCTTTTAACCTAAACACAGTGATAATTTGGAATTATTTTAAAGGATTATGGATATTTATCATTGAGCATATTTAAGACACATTTGTACATTTCAAATCAACAAAATTCTGGAAGAACTCATGACAGACAACATCTATGGAGGGGAATAAACAGTTTGATTCGGGGCAAAACCCTTCAGCAGTACCGTACTTTAGGAGGTCAAGGGATATGTCAAGATGGTGCCGAGTGACAACCTCTGCTGAGGTTGTTTTAGCTGTGTTTTAGTATTTTTTTTGTTTGAGTAGAAAAGAGAGGAGAGTTAGAGGTCAGGTTATGGATATTAGGGACAGAGATGTGGCGGGGGGAGGGGGGAGGATTAGAGAATAGGTCAGAGGCTTCATTTTAGAGGCTGGAGTCTACAAAAGACCAGTTAGAGGTCAGTGTATGTGCACGATTGGGAGGAGGAACGAGCTTGTTCTGCTGTTGCTAGTTTTGTTGCCTGTGTTTTGTTGTACTGCTGAACATTGCAGCCATGCTGTTGGCACAAGAAGACGTGGCAACAATTGCCCTCAGCACATCTCTCGCGTCGTTTGTTAATGCAAATGATGCTTTTCAGTGTATGTTTTGATGCACTGGAATAAATAAACTTGAATCTTGTGATTGGTGCAGAAAAGCGGCACTAGGTTAAAATATCCATGATTTTATTAAATGGCAGAGCAAGCTCAAGATGCCCAGTGGCCTACTCCAACCGTCATTTCTTATAGATGGTACAGAGGTCATGCTATCCCAAGCCTCCAACTAATTACATATTGTTTTACAAAATGTAGCATTACCACCATTTAATTCTGTCACCTTTAAGAAAAACTATCTCATCATTTATTTACAGAAACCTTTGGTCCTCAACTTACTTAACTACTTGTTTACCATCACCTGCTAATTTGTTATTTTGCTCCAAATCATCCATTCATTCTGGGATCATTGCCAATTTAAGAGCAAAATTCTAATCACATCCAATAACTGAGAAACAATTAATAGCTTCTTGACTTCCTCATCTCTGATAACATAACCTTCAAACCCTCAAAATGATAATGTTGCCTCTTTTCCTGTGGCTGAGGTCTGGAGGGGTGATGCGTTTTTGGAAGGATGTTCAACTGTGAGATGGAATTGCTATTCATTGTTGCCCTGCTACAAAGCTCTCTCTAAATAATTGGTTTTGAGAAGGAGGCAGTGATCCGCTGCCTTGAAAATAATCGCTACAAAAACTGGAGGGGATTTAAGAACTTTCACTAAGCACCAACTCTCTCACTAGCCCATCAGGCCTACCGAGTGCATCACCACAAAATGCAACACAGGAATTCAAAGGTTCTTTGACAGCTCTTTCAGCAAGACTTTGTAAAAAGGCCTTCCAAAAGCCAACAAGTTCTCAGCACATATCTCCATAGTCTTTTTAAAATACATCTTCCCACCCCACCATGCTCAAAATTCTATACATTTCTACAATTCACCACATTTAACTTGGATACATTTTAAACTTTCTAGACTTGATCATAGAAACATAGAAAACCTACAGCACAATACATGTCCATACAAGACTTTGTAAAAAGGCCTTCCAAAAGCCAACAAGTTCTCAGCACATATCTTCATAGTCTTTTTAAAATACATCTTCCCACCCCATCATGCCCAAAATTCTATACATTTCTACAATTCACCACATTTAACTTGGATACATTTTAAACTTTCTAGACTTGATCATAGAAACATAGAAAACCTACAGCACAATACATGTCCATACCTTAGAACTATCTAGGATTACCCATAGCCCCCTATTTTTCTAAGTCCCATGTATCCATCCTGGAGTCTCTTAAAAGGCCCTATCATTTCCACCTCCATCGCCAGCAGCCCATTCCACACACTCACCATTCACTGCGTAAAAAACTTACCCCTGACATCTCCTCTGTACCTACTTCCAAGCACCTTAAAACTATGCCCTCTCATGCTAGCCATTTCAGCCCTGGGTAAAAGCCTTTGACTATCCACACGATCAATGCCTTTCATTATCATGTACACTTCTGTCAGGTCAGCTCTCATCCTCGTCGCTCCAAGGAAAAAAGTCCGAGTTCACTCAACCTATTCTCATAAGGCATGTCCCATCATTTCCCTAAAATTTTACGTGAACTAATGTACTCTAATAGTGCCTGAGAAACACGATGCTCACAGAGCTGATTTCACCTTCCATGGAAACCGCGACGCGACACCCCGACGCACGTGCACGGCCATCCTCAGTAGCGCCTCACGATACTCACAGTGCCGATTCCACCTTCCATGGAAACCGCGACGCGACACCCCGACGCACGTGCACGGCCATCCTCAGTAGCGCCTCACGATGCTCACAGAGCTGATTTCACCTTCCATGGAAACCGCGACGCGACACCCCGACGCACGTGCACGGCCATCCTCAGTAGCGCCTCACGATACTCACAGTGCCGATTCCACCTTCCATGGAAACCGCGACGCGACACCCCGACGCACGTACACGGCCATCCTCAGTAGCGCCTCACGATACTCACAGTGCCGATTCCACCTTCCATGGAAACCGCGACGCGACACCCCGACGCACGTGCACGGCCATCCTCAGCAGCGCCTCACGATGCTCACAGAGCCGATTCCACCTTCCATGGAAACCGCAACGCGACACGACGACACATGTGCACGGCCATCCTCAACAGCGACACCAACCGCAGCAAAAGGACAGGGCTATCACGTCCATTGAGGAAAGCGCCAACCACATCATCAAGATAAATCAGCATCCTGGAGGCTTTGGTGTTACTGCTTTGTATGTTCCATCCAGCATTAGGGTAAAAACAATATGGACAGCCTAATTATGTTGCGTGGAAAGAGAACAGGGATGTTATGGTCAAGAGATGACAGAAAACGTTATCGGGAAGTGGCAAAGAGAGGCAGAGAACAGAAATCGGATGAGGCCAGGGCCGCACAACTCCAGGATCAAAGAGTCAAGACAAAAAAAGATGAGAGAAGAGACGAAGGATGAAAGGGCTGCGTGTCTCCAGAATGACAAAACAGGCAGAGAAGGAGAAGAGAGGAATATAGAAGAGAGACTATATTTGTCTTACTATGCATCTTTCTTCGTTAATAAACTGAGTTTTTCTTCTTTAATTTCCAAAGCATATCACATCAGACTGCACTACCTTTCTTTCAAAGGGTACCCCAACGGGTCACCTGGTTGTCTAGTTTGAGAGTAAAATTGGAAAGCCTTCAAATTAATGAAGTACAATGCGCCATGCAGTAAATATGGTTTATTCAGTAAGGCTTTCAAGAAGGTTCCACATGGGAAACTGGTCCAAAAAAATTACTGCTCATGGGCTGCAGATCAAGTTCGATCCAAAATTAGCTTGATAATAGGAAACAATGATAAATGGCTGTGTTTGTGTTTGGATTAATGATGTGTGCTTGGGGCCAAATCTTGCCTTGGGCATCAATGTTGGAGGTCCGATCAGTAAGACAATGAATTTTCATTGTACAGGGTAGTCATAGGCTACAGAGAAATATTGAAGTGCTGAGAAATGAAAAATGATGTTCAATAGAGATAAATGCAAGGTGATACATTTTGCAAGTAAAAATGAGGCTAGGACATACACTATTAATACTGAGTCCTTTGGTGGGACCTTGGTCTGAACGTCCAAAGATCCTTAAAGGTAACAGCACAGCATATGGGTTACAGACCTTCAATGGACTGGGTAATGAACGCAACAGCAGAGAGGTTATGTTCCAACAATACAAATCACAGGTCATACATCAGCTGGAGTACTGCATGCAGTTCTGGTCACATTATAGGGAGGAAGTGAAAGCACTGTATCAAGGGGAGACACACACCAGAGCATTGCCTAGGATGGAGCGTTTTAGTTACGAGAGACTGGAAAGCTAGGATTGTTTTCCCTAGAGAGGAGTTGGTTAAGAAAGGAGTAGGCAGTTTAAATGGTTTGGCATAGATTAAATGGTAGAAATACCCGTTTCTGTGCTGTACATTTCTATGATTGAACTATACAAAATTATGAGGGGTAAAGATGAGGTAGTCTACAGGAATGTTTTCCCTTTAGAAGAATTGAATATATTGTTGAAAACAGATTTACCATAGAGGGTGAGAGATTTACAAGGGAATTGCGAAGGTCCTCGAACTCAGAATCAAGAGTGGCAGGAATCTTACCCTTCAAACGAAATAGATAATATTAGAAGACACAAATTTAGTGTAAGGTTGAGATTTACAGGGAATTTGCAAGGACTGCCTTTCACCCAGAGTGGTGAATACCTGGTTCCAGAAAGTGGTACTAGCAGAGTCACCAACAACACTTACGAAGCATCTATATGAACACTTGCATTGTCTAGGCAATAATGAGTAAGAGCCAAGTAACGAAAGATGAGGCTAATATGGATAGGTACCCACCGGTCAACATGGATGTGCTGGGCCAAATGCCCTGCCTCCTTGTTGTAAGACTATGACAGAGTCAAAGCATTTAAAAATAGATAAAAATTGAATTTAAAACCACATTGAGCACCAGGAAAAAAGTGGATCACCCATGTTGTTTCCAACACCTCCTGATGCCATTTCAGCCTTACTCTCACTGATCAAATAGCAAACTGGAATAAGACAGTAGGAATGAAACTGAAGTGATCAATGGGGAAATTACACATAATGTACCTTATTATCTGTAGTAATATTAAATTTGTGTCATGTGCAAGTTATAGGTACAGGATTGTGTACCTTGATCAGGAGGAACACTGTTTCATTTGGCACTATAAATGACAATAAAATTGAATTTTGCCATGATTATTTTGCAGGACATGAGTATGAACAAAGTGAATAAAATTCTGGAAACAACATTAACATGGAGGAGCAAGACAGCCATGAAATTTACACAAAAGACTACAGAATCATAAAGCATAGAGCAGAATTAGGCCATTTACCCCATCGAATCTGCTCTGCCATTCCATTATGGCTGATTTATAGAAAATAGATATTTACAGCACATTACAGGCCCTTCAGCCCACAATGTTGTGCCGACCATGTAACCTACTCTAAAAACTGCTTAGAATTTCCCAAGCATTGAGCCATCTATTTTTCTAAGCTCCTTGTACCTATCTAAGAGGCTCTTAGAAGGCCTTACTTATTCCGCTTCCACCACACACCCACCACTCTGTGTGAAAAACTTGCCACTGACATCCTCCCCCTCATTTCCAAGCACCTTAAAATTATGCCCACTCGGGTTAGCCACTTCAGCCCTGGGAAACAGCCTCTGGCTATCTACATGATCAATGCCTCTCATCATCTTATATACCTCTATCAGGTCACCTTTCATCCTCCGTTGCTCCAAGGAGAAAAGATCAAGTACACTTAACCTATTCTCATAAGGCACGCTCTCCAAACCAGGCAACATCCTTTGTAAATCTCCTCTGCATTCTCTCTATAGTATCCACATCCTTCCTATAGTGAAGTGACCAGAAAAGAACAGTACTCCATGGGGTCTGACCAAGGTCTTATATAGTTGTAACATTACTTCACAGCTCTTGAACTCGATCCCATGGTTGAATAATGCCAACACACCATACGTCTTCTTAACAACACTGTCAACCTGCGCAGTAGCTTTGAGTGTCCGATCGACATGGATCCCAAGATCTCTCAGATCCTCTACACCGCCAAGAGTCTTACGATTTATTTTTCATTCTGTCTTCAAACTGCACCTTCCAAAATGAATCACTTCACGCTTACCTGGGTTGAAGTCCAACTGCCACTTCTCAACCCAATTCTGCATCCTATTGATGTCCTGCTGTAACCTCTAACAACCCTGCAGGCTGTCCACAGCACCCCCACCCTTTCTGTCATCAGACAACTTACTAACCCACCCTTCTACTTCATCAAGTCATTTATAAAAATTCACAAAGATGAGTCATCCCAGAACAGATCCCTGCACAATACAAACCATCTACACCCACTCTTGCCTTATGTGGGCTAGCCAATTCTGGATCCACAAAGCAAGGTCTCCTTGAATCCCATGCCTCCTTACTTTCTGAACAAGTCTTGCATGGGGAGCCTTACCTGCCATACTGAAATCCATATACACTGCATCCACTGCTCTACCTTCATCAATGTGTTTTGTTTCATCCTCAAAGAATTCAATCAGGCTCGTAAGACAACCTGCCCTTGACAAAGCCATGTTGACTATCCTTAATCATATTATGTCTCTCCAGATTCTGAGAGGCAGGATTTATGAGGATCTTCAACAACTTGCCCACCAGTGAAATCAGACTCACTGGTCTGTAATTTCCTGGGTTATCTCTGCTCCCTTTCTTGAACAAGGGAACAACAATTGAAACCCTCCAATCCTCCAGCACTTTTCCCATCGCTATTGATGACACAATGGTCATTGCAAGAGGCTCAGCAATCCACTCGCTCACTTCCCACTGTAACCTAGGGTATATTTCATCTAATCCCAGTGATTTATCCAACTTAAAGCTTTCCAAAAGCTCCAGCACATCCTCTTTCTTAATGTCTATATGCTCAAACATTTCAGTCTGCTGTAAGTCAACCCCACAATTGCCAAGGTCTTTTTTCCTGGTGAATACTGAAGCAAAGTATTTATTAAGTCCCTCCGCTACCTCCTCCAACACCATGCACACTTGTCCACTATCGCACCTGACTGGTCCTATTCTCACACGATTCATTCTCATGCTCTTCACGTAATAGTAGAATGCCTTGGGGTTTTCTTTAATCCTGCCCACCAAGGCCTTCTCATAGTCCCTTCTGGCTCTCCTAATTCTATTCTTCAACTCCTTCTTACCAACCGTAATTTTCCAGAGCCCTAGGAGTTTTTAGTTTCTTGAACCTTTCATAAGCTGTTCTGTTAACTGGATTTTCTAAATACTTTGTACACCATGGTTCTTTACCTCTACCATTTTTTCCCTGCTTCAATGGAGCATACCTATGAAGAAGTCCATGCAAATGTTCTCTGAATTGTGATGCTTCTCAACCCCATTCTCTTGATACCCTGAATCATCAAGAAGCTAACAATCTTCACTTTAAATATACCCAATGAGTTGGGCTCCACAGCTATATGTGGTATTAAATTCCATAGATTCATCACCCAATGCTTAATGGAATTCCTCATGTTCTAAATGGATACCTCTTTATTCCAGAGGTTCCCCACCTGGGGTCCATGGACCCCTTAATGGTAGGGGTCTATGGCATATAAAAAATCCCAGGTTTATTCCAAGGTTGTGCCCTCTGGTCCTAAACACCCTCACTATTAGAAACATCCTCCTCACATCCACTATCTAGGCCTTTCAATATTCAATAAGTTTCAATGAGATCTCTCTCATTCATTTAAACTCCAGCAAGTACAGGCCCAGAGCCATAAAACACTGCTTTTATGTTAATCCTTTCATTTCCCAAAATCATTCTCATAAATCGCCTCTGGACACTCCCCAATGCCAGCACATCTTTTCTTAGATAAGGGGCTCCAAAACTGCTCACAATACCCCAAGTATGGTCTGACCAATGCTTTATCGAGCCTTAGCATTACATCCTTGTTTTTAATATTCTAGTCCACTCAAACTGAATGCTAACATCGCATTTGCCTTCCATACCATCAACTCAAGTTAACCTTCATGGAATCTTGAACCAGGACTCCCAAGTTCCTGTGCACCTCTGATTTTTGAATTTTCTTCTCATTCAATAAATTGTCTAAGCCTTTATTCCTTCTACCAAAGTGCATGACAGTATACTTCCCAACACTGTATCCCATCTGCCATTTCTTTGCCCATTCTGCACAATCTGTCTGAGGCTTGCTGCTTCCTCAACACCACCTGCCCCTCCACCTCCTTTATATCACCTGCAAACTTGGTCACACAGCCATCAATTCGTTGTCCAAATCATTAACATACAAATTCCAAAGTGGTCCCAAAACTGACCCCTGTGGAACAACACTAGTCACTGACAGGCAAGCAGAAAAGACCCCCTTTATTCCCACTCTTTGCCTCCTGCTGATCTTCCATCCATGCTAGTACCTTTCCTGTAATCCCATGGGCGCTAATCTTGTTAAGGAGCCTCACGTGTGGCACTTAGTCAAAGTCCTTCCAAAAATCAAGTAAACAGCTTTCACTGACTCTCCTTTGTCTAGCCCGTTATTTTCTCAAAGAATTCCAACAGACTTGTCAGGCAAGATCTCCCCTTCAGGAAACCATGCTGACTTTGGCCTATTTTATCATGTGCTTCCAGTATTCTGAAACCTCATCCTTAATAATGGACTCCAACATCTTCCCAACCACTAATGTCGGCTACCTGGCCTATAATTTTCTTTCTTCTGGCTCCCTCCCTTCTCGAAGAGCAAAGTGACTACAATTAAATCAGAAAATTAAACTCACACTCTGAGACTGAACAACAGAACTCAGAAGGAACAGAATTGAAAAATTGTACCTCAGATTAAATAGACAGCTAACTACATTGATCAAAATTCGCAGATTACAGAAAATGGGCAAAATTATTGAAATCATTAATGTTAAATATTCTAGTGTTCAATTTTCATTCAATTTCATTCATTTAATTCAACTAGAAATAAAAAAATCAAGTTATGAATTGTGTTATTCACAGAGCAATTAAAAAAACATCTATATCCTGATTATCTAAATGATGTAAACCGAGCAAATGACATCAACAAGCAAATAATGCAAAACTGTACAAGAGTAGAAGATTCACCCCCAAGCAACTGTTTCCCAATCTTGTGACCCACCCCTCATTTTGCACTTAGTCACTGTGTTTGCACCCTGTGGGTGAATCTCAACATCTACCTCATCATGCCTCCAAGGATGCAGGATTTCCTGTGATGAATTTGCACTTTAACCTTGAGGGAAATGTAGAAGCAAACCTTCAGTAGACTGTCAATAATTACAGTGACATCATTCGTGTAAGTAAATGTTCTGGTCTTAAAAGGCCAGGTTGCAAAAGCTGATATCAACCTCCGTAAAACACTTGCCCCTGGATCCCCTTTCATACTCATCTCTTAAATTTATGCCCTCTTGATTTTGATACCCCTATCCAAGGAAAAAGACTTCGATATCCTACCCAATGGCTGTCATGACTTCACATACTTCTCTCAGACTCACTCTTCATTGCTCCAAGGTAAATGAGCCCAGCCTATCTAATGTCTACCCATATCTCATGTTGTCCAGTTCAAGCAATATACTGATGAATTTCCTCTACACTCTCCAATCACATCCTCCCTATTGCATAGTGATGAAAATTGCACACAGTGCTCCAAGTGCAGCCAAACAAGTCTTCTGGAAATTGCAGCCCCATATTTTATAATCTATGCCCCAATTAATGAAGAGAATTATGCCATAGGCCTTATCACTATCAACCTCTTGCCACTTTTGGGAACTGTGGAAATGGATCACAAAGTCTCTTGATTAAGATTTCTTAATCCCCTACTGATTATCGTAATCTACTGTATATTCCGGAGTATAAGCCGACCCAGGGTATAAACCGAACCTCATTTTCATGGTTAAAAAAGTGACTTTTTCATGTTACCTTTGTATAAGCCGACCCCTTTTGCAGAGGTTTTTGGTTTAACCAGAAAAGATCACAAGATCTCACATGCCGGTACTCAGCTTTGCCGGATTCAGAACTGGGAAATTTTGTGAACCAGTACCTGCTAAGAAAACAGGCCTACACATTGTAGAGAATTACAAGCGAATTCTTAATAAATAAATCAGGGAGGGAAATTTTGGATTAAGTCTCCAATGGTAAAGAATCCTCAGAATTGTAACCCCAGCGAAACCATTTAGCACCCATTGTAATCTCGTTAAAATATAACACGGGGTGGCAGGATCAGTACGTCTACTCAGTATTCAGTTTGCGACCACCATGTACAAAAGATTAAAACAAATGCGATGTGATGTTGGCTTCAAGCTGAAGGTTGTTGATTTTGCTAAAGGAATGAATAATTCTGCAGCTGCTAAGAAGTTTAGTGTAAACGAGAGAGAGTGAGAGAGTGGAGAAAGGCGGAGGACACGCTGAGGGAAATGACAGAGATGAAATGTACAAACTGCAGGAAAACATGCCAGTGGCCAGAACTGGAAGAGAAAGTTTTAGAGTGGGTGAATCACAGGTCACCGCGGCGTGCTGTTGTTTACGCTCAAGAATGCTCCTAGATGGACGAAGCCAGTTGCTTGAAGTGGGTTAAAGAGGTGTGGCGTCGACATCCCGAAGGTTTCGGGAAAGAAAAGTTTGTAGTGATGTGCTAGACACAGCACTGAATTAACGACACGCAGTCGGTAAGTCATTTCGAGACTAGTTTATTCAAACTTTGCGGCGCTGGCATTTAATCCCTAGCGCCCGCCCTCTCCAGGCGGAAATGACGTCGGAGGTACATTACCAAAGTCTCTCACCGTGCGTTGGCTATCTGTGAGCCGGTTCGCCGGCGCAGAAAGTGGGTCGCCACATAACCCCCCCCCCCCCACCCCCCAGAACCGGCAATACACCCCCCAATGTCCACAGTCTGGATCAGCCTCTGTTTGGGAGGTCTGCCTCTACGCCGCGGTACCTGAACCTCAACCGGCTGCGCCAAGTCCACATGGGCTGGTTTGAGTCGGTCCACCGTGAATTCCTCCTCTTTCCCCACAAATGTCCAGAACGCACGTGGACCCGTTGTTGCTGATCACCTTGAACGGCCCCTCGTACGGCCGCTGTAGCGGCGCCCAGTGTCCGCCCCTTCGTACAAACACAAACTTACAGTTCTGCAGGTCTTTGGGTACATGGGTCGGGGTCCGTCCGTGCTGTGAAGTTGGTACGGGGGCCAGGTTGCCAAGCATTTCGCATAGCCTGTCCAAGACAGCTGCGGGTTCTTCCTCTTGCCCCCTTGGGGCTGGTATGAACTCTCCTGGGACGGCCAGGGGTGCACCGTACACCAACTCGGCCAACGGGGCGTGCAGATCCTCCTTGGGCGCTGTGCGAATTCTAAGCAGGACCCAGGGAAGCTCGTCCACCCAGTTAGGTCCTCTCAGGTGGGCCATGAGAGCCGACTTCAAGTGACGGTAGAAGCGTTCCACTAGTCTGTTCGACTGTGGGTGGTAGGCAGTAGTGTGGTGTAGCTGCATTCCCAACAGGCTGGCCACAGCCGACCACAGGCTGGAGGTGAACTGGGCACCTCTGTCGGAGGTAATGTGGGCCGGTACCCCGAAGCGTGCTACCCAGGTATACAATCAGTGCTCGGGCGCAGGAATCGGCAGATGTGTCGGTGAGCGGGACCGCCTCTGGCCACCTCGTGAACCGGTCCACCATAGTTAGGAGGTACCGTGCTCCTCGGGACACTGGTAGGGGGCCCACGATATCCACATGAATGTGGTCAAACCTCCAGTGGGTGGGTTCAAAGTGCTGCGGCGGGGCTTTATTGTGCCGCTGCACCTTGGCTGTTTAGCACTGCGCGCATGTTCTGGCCCATTCACTGACCTGCTTGCGAAGTCCGTGCCACGTGAACTTGCTGGAGACCAGCCAGACGGTTGTCCTGATAGATGGGTGCACCAAACTGTGTATGGAGTTGAAAACTTGCCGCCTCCAGGCTGTCGGGACGATGGGGCGAGGTTGGCCGGTGGCCACGTCGCACAAGAGGGTCCTCTCATCTGGGCCTATGAGAAAGTCTTGCAGCTGCAAACCCAAGACTGCGGTCCTCAGGGTGGGTCCTGGCTTCCTGTTGCGGGTGTCGTACCCCGTCGGGGGCAAGACGCTGATTTCCGCTCGTGTCGACCAAGAAGCGGCGTCCCGACTCTTTGTCCCAGATGTACAAGAGGCTGTCCTGGTGGCCAGCCGCCATAGTCATTAGCGACAGCTGGCCCTGGCCCTTGCAGGGCGGGCGACAACGGCGGGCTTTTGTGCCCCACCGCTGGTGGTAGAAACACCACTGTTCACTGGCCTCCTCACTCCTGCCTCTGTGTTGTGTGCGCCCCCGTCGGGCCTGGTCTGGTCCGCTGTTGGGCGCGTGGCCTGGTAATCTGACCAACGGATGCCACACTCTCCCTCTTGGCTTTCCACAGCACGTCTGCCCTGGTCGCCACCTTCCGGGGGTTGCTGAAATCTGCGTCGGCCAGCAGCAGATATATGTTCTCGGGCAGTTACTCTAGGAATGCTTGCTCGAACATGAGGCAGGGCTTGTGTCCGTCAGCCAGGGCCAGCATCTCGTTCATCAATGCTGACGTCAGTCTGTCTCCCAAACTATCCAAATGAAGCAGGCAGGCACCCCGCTCACGCTGTGAGAGGCCAAATGTCCCAATGAGCAACACTTTGAATGCTTCATATTCGCCTTCTTCCGGGGACAACTGTATGAAATCCGCAACCTGGGCGGCCATCTCCTGGTCAAGGGCGCTCACCACGTGGTAGTTACTCGTGGAATCAGAAGAGATCTGCCGAATCTGGAACTGGGCTTCTGCTTGGCTAAACTACACACGTGGTCACAGCGTCCAGAAAGTCGGCAGTTTTAGTGAAACTGCATGAACAGATGAAGAGTCAGTCATCTTTGGTCCAAATCTCGTTTGGACTGTCAGGGTCACCAATGTAGCGATGTGCTACACACAGCGCTGAATTAACGACACACAGTCGGTAAGTCGTTTCGAGTCTAGTTTACTCAAACTTCACGGTGCTGGCATTTAATCTCTAGCGCCCGCCCTCTCCAGGCGGAAATGACATCAGAGGTGCATTACCAAAGTCTCTCCCCGCGCACTGGCTATTTGTGAGCCGGTTCGCCTGTGCAGAAAGTGGGTCGCCACAACTTGCTACTTGTCTGGGACGTCTTCAAAGCGCACTTGTCAGGTGAGACAAATGCAGCATTGAAAGCTGAAAATATGGACATTGCAGTCATCCCCAGTGGTTTGAACTCTGTGCTCCAGCCACTAGATGTGAGTTTAAACAAATCATTCAAAGAATTCATGCGATGACAGTGGAACGAATTTGACTCAAAAACAGCCAATAAATATGACCTGTCTTCCATGTATTTGTTTTTCCAAAATTGGCACCGTGTATAAGCCGACCCCCTAATTTTAGGACCAAAATTTAGGGCCAAATTCTCCGCTTATACACTGGAATTTACGGTATTTAACAACCCAAAATGCATCACCCAAGACTCATCAGATCATTAATAATGCAATGATGCTCACCGAAATGTATTTGAATATATTAACAATTTAGATATTTACTTCATTGGCACTTACATTCCATGGTATAAAAACTTTTAATCTGACTACATTATATATAATCAATACTATGATATACTGTCAGAAAGGAATATACTAAATCAGTTGAAGAAGTGTCTGTGTATGCCTACAGAATCATTTGTGGTGTACAGTACACTGGAACAACCAATTAAAATATCACTGACAAACAAATGGGTAACTCGCTAGTCGTTTCTCAAGCAACACAAGTAAATGATTTGATCTCTTGAGTAACAACACAATGGTATGTTTAAGCTATAACCAGGCTAGGTCACCTTGACATAAAATGGTGTTTTGCAGTCCCACTTACACTGAGTCAACAATGTCACCCAGGGCTAGAACTGAAGAATTACCTGCTCAGTGGCAAAGTCAAAAATCAACCCAGAATCTCAGTAATTGGTGGGGTGGGGGAGGGAGGAAAGAGATGCATATCCCATAAATCCAAATCAAAAACAGAAAATATCAGAAGCACTCAGCAGATCCGGCAACATAAAAACATAGAAAACCTACAGCACAATACAGGCCCTTCGACCCACAAAGCTGTGCCTGAGAAATTACCTAGGGGTACCCATAACCCTCTATTTTTCTGAGCTCCATATACCTATCCAGGAGTCTCTCAAAAGACCCTATCATATCCACCTCCACCACTGTTGCTGCATAAAAAAAAACTTACCCCTGACATCTCCTCTGTACCTTCTTCCAAGCACCTTAAAATTGTGCTCTTTCATGCCAGCCATTTTAGCCCTGGGAAAAAGCCTCTGACTATTCACATGATCAATGCCTCTCATCATCTTATATGCCTTTATCAGATCACCTCTCATCCTCAGTCACTCCAAGGAAAGAAGGCAGAGTTCACTCAACCTATTCTCATAAGACATGCTCGCCAATCCAGGCAACATCCTTGTAAGTCTCCTCTGCACCACTTTATAGTTTCCACATCCTTCCAGTAGTGAAGCGACCAGAACTGTGCACAATACTCCAAGTGGGGTCTGACCAGGGTCCTATATAGCTGCAACATTACCTCTCATCTCCTAAACTCAATCCCACAATTTATGAAGGCTAATGCATTGTATGCTTTCTTAACCACAGAGTCAACCTGTGCAGCAGTTTTGAGTGTCTTATGAACTTATTGGAGTATAAAAGTATAAATTTACCAAAACTATGAAGTCAGTTCTGAGCTTGCTATTTGCAGTTCTGAGCTTCCTATTTGCCATGCATGTACCCAATTTGGTAGGAGACTTAAGTCTTAAGATGACAATGGTGTGTTAATGAGAGGTAGCTACAGAAAGAGCTTGCTATTTGCTATGCATATATCTTAAAAATGTAGAAGACAATGGTGTGTTAATGAGAGGTAGCTAAGAGATGTAGATTAGAACATGATTAAGTCAATTGATAGAAACAATAGGGACATGATCGTGTAATACGCAACTAGAGATCGATTACATATGCTAATACAACTGGACCAGGAGATTGCTATAAAAAATGCTGTGTCCGGGGATCGGGGGGGGGGGGGGGTGCAATCAGCGACTAGCTCAATGACTGTCTCAGCTTTGATTTGCAAATTAAAGTTTAACCCTTCTTGAAGAATCTTCTGCGTCTCTTGGTCATTTGTGAGGCACGAAAAACCACGACAAACTCAGACCCCAAGATCCCCCTGATCCTCCACAATGCCAAGAGTCTTACCATTAATACTATATTCTGTCATCACATTTGACCTACCGAAATGAACCACCTCACACTTATCTGGATTGAACTCAATCTGCCACTTCTCAGCCCAGTTTTGCATCCTATCAATGGCCCATTATAACCTCTGACAGCCCTCCATACTATCCACAACACCCCCAACCTTTGTATCATCAGCAAATTTACTAACCCAACCCTCTACTTCTTCATCCAGGTCATGTATAAAAATCACAAGGAGTAGGGGTCCCGGGACAGATCACTGAGGCACACCACTGGTGACCGACCTCCATGCAGAATATGACCAGTCTACAACCACTCTTTGCCTTCTGTGGGCAAGCCAGTTCTGGATCTACAAAGCAACGTCCCCTTGGATCCCATGTCTCCTTACTTTCTCAATAAGCCTTGCATGGGGTACCTTGTCAAGTGCCTTGCTGAAATCCATATACACATCTACTGTTCAACCTTCAATGCGTTTAGTCACATCCACAAAAAATTTAATCAGACTCGTAAGGCACGGCCTGCCTTTGACAAAGCCATGCTGACTATTCCTAATCATATTATGCTTCTCCAAATGTTCATAAATCCTGCCTCTCAAGATCTTCTCCATCAACTCACCAACCACTGAAGTAAGACTCACTGGTCTATACTTTTCTGGGCTATCTCTACTCCCCTTCTTGAATAATGGAACAACATCCGCAACCCTCCAATCCTCTGGAACCTCCCCCGTCAAAGATCATCGCCAGAGGCTCAGCAATCTCCTCCCTGACCTCCCACCATAGCCTGGGGTACATCTCATCCAGTCCCAGTGACTTATCCAACTTGATGCTTTCCAAAAGCTCCTGCACATCCTCTTTCTTAATATATACATGCTCAAGCTTTTCAGTCCACTTTAAGTCATCCTTTCAATCTCCAAGATCCTTTTTCATACTGAATATTGAAGCAAAGTACTCATTAAGTACTTCTGCTATCTCCTCCAGTTCCATACTTTTCCACTGTCACACTTGATTGGTCCTATTCTCTTTACGTCTTATCCTCTTGCTCTTCACATACTGCCTTGGTGTTTTCCTTAATCCTGTCTGCCAAGGCCTTCTCATGGCCTCTTCTGGCTCTCTTCATTTCTTTCTTCAACTCCTTCCTGCTAGCCATATAGTCTTCCAGGTCTCTAACATTCCCTATTTTTTTGAACCTTTCATAAGCTCTTTTCCTCTTGACTAGATTTACAATAGCCTTTGTACACCATGGTTCCTGTACCCTACCATGCTTTCCCTGTCTCACTGGAATGTACCCATGCAGAACTCCACACAAATATCCCCTGAACATTTGCCACATTTCTTCTGTACATTTCCTTGAGAACATCCATTCCCAATTTATTACTCCAAGCTCCTGCCCGATAGCCTTATATTTCCCCTTACTCCAATCTACAAAGAGAAACACAGAATAAGTTATTTCTTATCAACAATCCTTTATCTGAGCAAGAAAAACTGAGAAAACAAATGTTTAAATTGCAGAAAGGGGAAAGGAAAAGAAATATTTGCAATATGCTGCAGACCAAAGTTGACAATGGGAAAAGAGACAAAAAAGGTAGGTATTGCACTGTCCACTGTTGCATGGGAAAGAATTGTCAGAAAGTGTCATTGGAGATGAAATAAATGAGAGTGGAGGGTATAGTCCATTTGGATAAAACAGCTGAACTTTCACCTCTTCCCTTCTCACCATGATTGGGTGACTGCTTTGCAAAACATCTTCACTCTGTTCACAAGAGTTACCCAGTGCCTTAGGCCACCTCATAACCCCTCCCATTCTCTCTCCAACCTTTCTGACTTTAGCCTTCTACATCGCTCCATCAATACCTATGGTATAATGGGAGGAAAAGCACCCATTTTCTGTCCAAGAGCAATGAATCCCTCAGAGCTCAATAGCAAATGCGGTTGTTTCAGTCACCAGACTGGCTTTTCTTTGCTGGACATTTCAGCTTTATTTTGTACCTTCACTTGTTTTCCTTTCTCTCTGACATTATCTTCAGAAAATCGGTTTTCATTGTGTGAGTTTTTCTTTAAATGGGTTCTGCTGTTGTTTCTTTGATTTGTGTTTGCCTGCAAGAAGATGAATATGTATTTGATAATAAAAGTACTTTAAACTTTGGTCTGCATCCCATCTACGACATTCCCTCTGTTCTCTCCATCGTTCTTCTCCTCTGCAACTTGGATGTTTTCACTTTCCAATTCCAATGAGAAGTCATTAACCCAATGCAAGTCTTTCTTTCCCCAAAACTGCCTGATCTTCTGAATACTTCCAAATGAAATACTGAATCAAGGGCCTGGTGAGAATAAGCACTGGTTAAATAAAATATAAAAGTTGATAAGCTTAAAAGCTAATGCATGCCAAAGATCTGATGATTCACTTTCTAAAATCTTGAAGAGACAGACAAAAGGATTGTGTTATACTTGGAGTTTTGAAAGGCTTTCAACAAGGACTCACAAGGGAGATTGGTCTGCAAAAGTGAAACATGGAACTGCAGGCAATATACAAATATGGATTTAGAAATGGTGGCAAGACGCGAAATCAAGAATAGGAATCAACAGATCTTTCTAAGGCTGTGATTAGCAGGGAACTAAGGGATTAGTGTTTAGGCTCAGCACCATTAGCATCAACAATTTTCATAGGGGATCAAATCACATATTTGCAAGTTTGCCAATTTGAAAAAAAGCTAGACGGAATTGAGAATTGAATGTAATACAGAAACTGAGGTCAATCACTTCAGTGCACACAAGAAATACTCTGTTTTCTGTTAACCTGTATAGACACCTGAAATTGTCTAGTTTTAACTGCCTTACCCTAGGATGCAATTGCCATAGAATGGGTGCATCAAAAGTTCATTTAGTGGTTCAAGTAATGCAGATCTATATTTTATAGTTTTAAAGAGATTTTAAAGAGACAATACACACACACAGGGCTTGACTGGTCTCAATGAAAGAGGATTTTCCCTTGGCTGAGAAGTCTACAGCTGTGTCTGTGTTCGTGGAGGAGGTGGGGGTGGATAGAGGGAAGGTATCATAGACTCCGTCGCACCTAGGTTTGAGTTGATGAGAAATTTCTTCACTGAGAAAACAAAGAATCTTCCTCTCAACATGGTGTCAGCGTACAACACTCCCTTGGTCAATTTCTTTCAACTAACTCAAGAAAATGTCCTCCTTACTTACTTAATGTCTGTTTTTAACCTTAAATATTTCTGGGACTGTTAGAGCCTGTGATTTACAGTTTGGCGATAACTTGAGTGATATAGTGCCTTCCAGGAAGCGAGCATGTACTTGGATGGCCTCAATGTGAAGAAACTTCGAGATGTTTAGACTCCACTTCACCGGTGAAAGCATCAATTAATCGCGGACTAAAGCATCAGGGATGACTGAGACAGAGGCAAATCAGGAAGGCCAGTGAGAGTACAGCACCAACTGCCTTCCTTTTGATCGCTTATGGAGAAGGAATTTGCAACCAGCCTGTCTCTGTGGCAGACAGGTAGTCTCTCTGCTTTGTGTGGTATTCATGGTTCTGCATTTATGGATTGGACTACTTTGTACAGGAGGAGGGGGGCTGATGATAGGGATGTTCTTTTTTTATGCAATGGGTGTGAGTTTGATGTTTCTCCCTGAATGACTTTCATGTTCTTTCGTGGTTTTATGGCTATCTGGAGAAGACAAATTTCAGAATTGCATATCGATACATGCTTTGATAATGGATGAACCTTCGAATCTTATGGAGTGCTATACAAACTTAGTTGTTAGGTTCATGATAGAGATCAGTAAATTTCTTAATATTAAGTGAATTGAAGCTTATGGAAATAATGCGTGAAAATGCAATTGAAGGAGAAGTCCTCCTCCTGACAAATCACAGAGCAGGCTTGAGGAAAAAGATACTAATTTTATTCCTAAGCCACGGAGCCATTTTCTGTTTTAATTAGGATCCATAGTTTTGATAAAACTGAAAATGAAAACAAGACTTTTTTTAAAAAAAATCATTGGCAGTCGAAGTGTTTAATTTACAAGGTTTCTAATTAAAACTTCTGTGCCACATGCAAAAGTGTTTCAGCACTCATGAAATTATCCAAGCTATGTTAAAAATGCAGAAACACAAGTGAAAATCAGTAACAAAGATTGGATGTTCAGTATCTGCACAGAGTAACACACACATTCCCTCCCTTTTTTAAAAAAAAACAGCTGCACAGAGCAACCATTGCTCTGATCAGGATTTTTTGTTTTAAAATATGACCAGAAAACTGCACAGCCCTTTAATAAATTGTATACAAGGAAATTCCAACTGAGCAAAGATTATGTGCCGGGGAGTATTTCAGTTACTGCACAGCCGCATGGGTACCATGCAGTTTAGAAGGAACAGTGAACACACACAAAATGCCAGAGGAACTCAGAAGGTCAGGCAGTATCTGTGGAAAGGTATAAATAGTCGACGTTTTGGGCTGAGACCCTTCATCAGGTGGATGCCAAATGAAAAAACAGTAATATTCAAGACTTTAAACTTCATTCAAAACAGCATGAAACACAAATTAAACTTCCATAAGGAGTCCAGTCTAAAACAAATCACAATAAATAAATTATAAGATTACTAGTCAGTGTCAAAGTGTTCAAAACATTGTGGGGCAGTGCGGTAGCAGTGATTAACATAACGCTAATAAACTGGCTTCAATTCCCACTGCTCTCTGAGTTTGTACACACTCCATCAACTCATAGGTTTCCCCCCAGGTACTCTGGTTTTTTCCCCATATTCCAATGACATATGGGATAGTATGTTAATTGGTCACACGGTGTAGTCGGGTGGTGTGGGCTCATTGGAGCTAAAGGACCTGTTACCATGCTGCATCTCTAAATAATTATTTTAAACTTAAATATACAGTGAACAATGCCACACACATCTCCAAAGGGGAGGAATGAAATGCCAATAGTGGATTCCAGTTAATTGGCCCATTAAAGCAGTTGCCTCAATTCGCTGAAGTTGAGGAAATATTTTTAAAAGTATTAAAAAAAGACCAACTGAGTAACAAATTAAGTATTTAAATAAAACATGGAACAAATTAGAACACTACCAATACCTCTACAGTACTATAAAACTGCATTAGTTCCCAATAGTTATCAACAGGAATGCATAGAGCAAAATCAGTGCAAACACCCAATGTAGACAATGGATTGCCTTCATGCAATGCTATGGACGATTGTATCCACCAAATCTTCAGTTTCATTATAACAGTCAAGATGATTGTCAATACCTTCAAATTTTTCATCATTCCTGACATGAAGCAACATATTTACATTTTCACTCCCAGTCATTTCTAGCCTGAATGCTTGAAATCGCAGTAAGCAAAACAGTTCTAAATTGTCTTACTGCTCATTTTGCACCATCAGTAACAAAAGCCACTGCTTTTTGAATAAATACATACAACACACTATTTAAAAAATATTCACTCTAAGCACACTATAGTCTTTAACAGCCACCATGCTGCTAGTTAGCATCTGCTCAGCAAAAGTCTCCTGCCCCAATTAAGCAAAATAGTGGTCCAAATAAACAAAGTGAATCCTGATAATTTTCTTGATTAGTTTTTGCTTGTTAAGAGACACTCCAAATAAGTCGATGCCCTGATTAACCGACGGCCTAATTAAACAGAATCCACTGTGTATTGAAAGGCTATCTGTCAAACATCTTACCAGCAGCATATGCAACTTTTTTTTTAAGGCTTGGAAATAAATCGCTACAGTTGAGCAGTGGTTAGCAACTTTAAGATTGTGATTCAAAACTGCTGTCTTTAAGGAATTTGTACGTTCTTCCCATGAATACACAAGTTTCCTATGGGCACTATAGCTTCCTCCAACATTCCAAAATATACAGTTAGGGTTAATAAGTTGTGGGCATGCTATGTTAGCATGGTGACACTTGTAGGCAGCCCTCAGCACATCCTCAGACTGTTGATCGTTGATGCAAATGATGCATTGCACTGTATGTTTCGGTAGCCATGAGAAAAAATTAATCTTTAGATGTTTAAGCCTAACAAATGAGACAATATTGAACCCAAAAATAAATTCACGATTATTAGATAACCCTGACAAAAGCCAAAGACATTAAAGAGAATATACACAACATAGTGCTTTCAACTTAAATTGGTCACTGGCATTCAGTACTAAAATAAGGAAACACCAGCTCCTCTATCTCATCATTCTGGCCAACTACACAGCTGCTCCTCTCACCTCTGGGTCAAAACACTGGAAATCCCGAAGAAATGAGTCACCAACATCACAGCAACTGGCTAATATACCATATGCTCCCACGCATGATCTACAAACCTTGTAATTCCCCTGAATAAAATGCAACTTGTTTTCAGACTCAAGCAAAATACCTGCCACATAATGGTTGCAGTTAAAAGTTCTGTTTCCAACTGCTCAGAAGACAAAATAACACTTTGCAAGGCCCTACAATTATTTTATTTTATTAGGACAGAGAATACCATTTTCAGATAGCCCATCATTTAAAGTTCAAAATAAATTTTATTATCAAAGTACATATGTCACCATATACAACCCTGAGATACATTTTCTTGTGGGCATACTCAATAAATCTATACAATAATAAGCATAACAGAGTCAATGGAAGACCGCATCAACTTGGGCATTCAACCAGAGTTCCAACTCTGCAAACTGCGCAAATACAAAGAAATTTTATTTTATTACGCATATACACAGACGTATACATATACAACTGGAGGACATGATGAGTCCTTGAAACTGAGTCCATAGGTTCTGGAAACATTTCAACGATGGGGCAAATGAAATTGATTGACATTATCCCCTTTGGTTTAACAGCCTAATGGCTGACGGGTAATAACTGTTCCTGAACCTGGCCGTGTGAGACTCCTGTACCTTCTTCCTGAAGGCAGCAGGAAGAAGAGAGCACGTCCTGGGGGTTGGGAGTCATGATGATGGATGCTGTTTTCTGCAAAGGTGTTTCATGTAGAATTTCTCAATGATGGGGAGGGCTTCCATGATGGACTGGGCCATATCCACTAGTTTTTGCAGCATTCTCTGTTCATGGGCATTGGAGTTTCCATACCAGGCTATGATGTAACCAGTCAATACACTTTCCACTAAATATGTACAAAAGTTTGTCAAAGTTTTAGATGTCATGCTGATTCTCTGCAAACTCCTAAGGAAGTAAAAAGGGGGGGGGCAGGAGAATAGGGCTTACCTTCTCTTAGAGATTATAATTTTGCAGCACAGTTGAGAGCTGTGATGTGTTGGTGCAACCCATCATATGACACTCAATGGAAAAACATTGAGGAGCGGGTACTTCCCATCCCCATACAAGCAATTTTGGCTGATAACAACCTGCAAAGGTACATAAATACTATTGATAACCCATGGGTGAAATTGACTCTTAAAATATGGAAAACTACTATAAAAGAATATAATCTAGAGGGAGATACTGCAATTCTTAAATGGTGTGCATATGACTCTGATTTTACACCAAATAAATTGGATGCTAGATTTAAGGACTGGACAGCTAAAGGAATAACAGTTCTTTGCAACATAATGAAAGAAGGAACACTGTTCAGTTTTGAAATGCTTAAAGAGAAACACTTATTAGAAAAACAAGATTTTTAAATCGGTATTTACAGATGCGTCAATATGTTAATAAGACACAAAAATGTAACCAAGGCAAATACATGCTTGATAGAGCTATTTAGAAAAGCATATAATTCAGATAGCGGTAGTAGAATCATTTCAAGCATGTATAAGGGGTTGTCAAATCTTAAAACACATTCGACTTCATACATTAAAACAAAATGGGAGAAGGAAGGAGGGATAATTATATCGGAGGAAGAATGGACAACAATATGGAGATAACAATGGAAGTGTACCAGTTCACAGAAATGGAGGGAGCTTGGATGGAAAAACTTGATAAGATATTTTATTACACCCTCTCAGAAATCTCATTTATGATAGTAACCTCCCTGTTTGCTGGAGAAATTGTGGAAATCAAAATGCAAATCATTATCATATTTTTTGGGACTGCCCTGTTATCAAAGACTATCGGAGGGGGATACACAATGCCTTACAAGACATCTTTAAATGTGAAATACCCTTAGGGAGTAAGACCATATATTTTGGATATATACCTCAAGAATGTTTGAAAAGAGATAAATATTTAATGAATATACTGTTGGTGGCTGGTAAAAAGACTCTTACTAGGAAATGGTTATCACAGGAGAGCCCAACTTTAAATGCATGGATGGAAATTACATTGAACATTTACAAAATGGAGAAGATAACAGCATCTGTTAATCATAAGCTGGAATAATATGATTCATACTGGGAAAAATGGTTTAACTACATAATGCCTCATAAGCCTGATTTTATTCTCACAAATCAATGAATATGTTGTAAAAAAAACCCTCCCTACTTGTACATAGTTCTTTCCTTTTGCTTGTTTTTTCTTTCCATTCTTTTCTATAAGTGTATACCTCATAAATATTACGTGGAGATTTGTGACATATATGATTATATGATGTATATGTACAATGTCTGAAATACATCTTATGGAAATGTTTGTTTGATGATGAACTTCAATTTAAAAAAAAGTTTGTCAAAGTTTTAGATGTCATGCCGAATCTCTGCAAACTCCTAAGGAAGTAAAGGGACTGCCATGCTTTCTTCATAATTGCACTTAGGTGCTAGGCCCTGGCCAGATCCTCTGAAATAGTAACATCGAGGAATTTAAAGTTGCTGACCCTCTCCACCCCTGATCCTCTAATATAGTGGTCACCAACTTTTTTATGCCCAAGATCCCCTACCTCAGCCTTAGTGAAAGGCAAGATCGACCCCAGATCAGTTACACGCATGTGCACCAGGGCAGGAAAGACCGGAAGTAAAACCCCACAACCCGGAAGTAGAAATAATGTACAAACACCGAGGGTACCTGCTCTCTATTGCACTGCGGACCAGTTTAGTATCGACAATATTCTTGCGGACCGTAGATGGGGGGGTGGTAAACACGACCGGAATACAGCGATACTCGAAGCAGGTTTCTTATGTCCAGTCTATTCTGCAATTTAGTTTTCATGACTCTCAGCACTTAGCTTCTGTCCCACTTGCTCACGTTTTTTTTCCACTGAAGAAACTCAACGGGTTTGTCTTTAAGTGCAGGGTGCTTGGACTCAAGGGGTGCTGAAGCAGTTTCGAGGGCTTCATTGCCTCATTAGACAGCCTCCCGGCCCAAACTCCAGGCTCCCGCCCGCCCGCCGCCAGATGCCTTGGCCAGGTGAGGCTGGTCATGGGTAGGGTGAGAGGACAAGGTCAGGGCCGGAGGTCCCCGTACCAGGGCCGTGGTGGTTGCAGTCCGGAGAGAGCGACCAACCAAGCGAGGAGTGCGACAGGACGCGTGCCCGCCCCCCTTGTAGGATCTATCGGCCGACAAAAGTTTGCTTCAGTAGATTGCAGCGAGGTAGCTGCTCTGCTACTTACGAAACCCTAAGCCTGGATTAGGTCGTCTGCGAATATTTTAGCACCGGGTTCCCCACGAACATTTGGTCTGGTCAACAGGTTTAGGAGTGGCGCCCATCTGTCCGCGCTCCAGGCCAGTAGCAACGGCGCTTCCCGCCGGCCATGCAAGGCGGCCAGTGATCCCTGGCGCGAGAGTATCACTGAGTTTAGGTGACCAATGACCTCGTGTTTATTCAAGTTCAACAGTGGGCGTGACAGGGAATGAGGAAAGTTGCGGCTGACTCGTATCGTTTCCTCGCGGCCTGGTGGTTGGGGACCACAGAATTACACTGTGTAGTGTGGAGGAGCTACACACATGCACACTGGGCAGAAAGAACAGAACTAAAACCCTGCAACCCGGAAACAATCTCTCAACAGTATTTGTGTATTTATTTTTCTTTTTTTTTTTTTCGGGATCTACTGGGTAAGTCTCAAAGATCGATAAGTCGATCGCGATCAACGGATTGGCAACCACTACTCTAATGAGTATTGGCATAAGACCTCTGGTTTTCTTTTCCTGAAATCCAACCTGCTCCTTGGTCTTGCTGACAAGAGTAAGAGGTTACTGTTACGACACCACCTAGACAGATTTTCAATCTGATTCATCACCACTATTGATTTGGATTATGACAGTGGTATGCATCATCAGCAATCTTGAAAAAGGCATTAGTGCTGCACTTAAGCCACACAGTCCTAAGTGTAACAAATTAACAAATGAAGAAAGCTACATGATCTCACAAGTGAGGTCCCAACACTTCCCTTCAACCATTCGATTCTTAAACTTATTAACACAACTCTAAACATTAGTTTAACAACACTATGACCACTTTGATCACACTTTGTTATAATCGTGTTCTTTCTGGTGTGAATTGTGTATAATTTATGTTTAGTTTGTGTTTACCTAGTAAATGCTGTCTGTGATGCTGCTGCTGCTGCAAGTTTTTCACTGCACCTGTGCATACACAAGTTTATACACATGACAAACTCAACAATAGCTCAGTCTCAAACAATATACAATAAAACTATAATGATCTGGCTTCCAAAGGCTTTAATAGTCTCAGACTAGCAGCAAAGACAATTGGATGTTGTTCCTAATAGAACTGATGTACACACTTATTTCAGTCTTTCGCATATTTACATGGTAATGTAAATAAATATTCACAGTGAAGACTGAGTTTAATGAAGTGGGAATTATACAATCACTCAAAATCATGGTTTCAGCTGTAAACCTACCCACATTCAACCTTTGGTGTTCCAAACCCCATCTCTGCTTCAGCCACACACCCGATCACCTGTACTCCAGACCCCAACCATGGATGTGACCACACAAACCCAAAGGCATTGCGAACACTAGCCTCACAAGTAAACCAACTGCATGACCACTGGGATTTCTAAACAGCCAGACACCGAGTTAACAGAAACCATTTGATGCATTTTTCACAAAATGAATAGCATCAAGTTTTATACTAATCATGCTAGCTGAATATTATTGCAAATGAAAAACAAGCACTATTGAGTAAAATTCCTTCTGGTATTGATAGATTTACAATATTAGAATCAGGTTTATTATGACATGAAATTTGTTTTGTGGCAGCAGTACAGTGCAAAGATACTAATGTACTATAAACTGCTAAATAAATATAGAGCATAAAACTGGCTGAAATGCAAAATTAAGTGATTTAATTTAACTCCTGTAATCAGTCAACTTTTTCTGGATGTCCTTAGCCACATTAAGGCTGCAACCTATTTTGGGTGCTGGTTAACATAAAAACAAAACTTCACAAGACTAGATATCACATTATTCAGTGGACCATCACTGATAATGCAGCAGCAGCCTTTGCTACATCCTGCAAGTAGATGTTTACACTGTGCTTATCAAATAGTTCAATTATAGCTTTTAATCCAGTAAATAATTCTTAATCAACAAGCAAAACAAAAATACGGCAGCTGTTAGAAATCTGAAGCAAACACAGAAAATGCAGGGAACACATAGCAAATCAGGAAGCATCTGTGGAGGACATTAAAAAGTTGAGGCCTTAGTTTAATAGTTTAAAAGTGTAAGCACTTTAAAAAAAAAACATTTCAACCAAAACAATGTAAGAAAATTCCTACTGGAGCAAAGCTCTAAATAAAATTCCAAGTTTGCAAACCTATCTGCCATAGAATAGTGAAAAAGCAAAAAAAAACTGAAGATGCCAGAAATCTAAATGAAACAGAAATGTTCTGTCCATTACTCATCCAATTCTCTCATCCATGTTCTCTCTGCAAATGCTCCCGTTCTTTCAGTGACCGGGATAATTTTGTTTTCAGCTTATCCCTATGGTCATCCAACTTTATGTTACTAACCCCCCACCCTCCTTGCTACTTAACAAGCTTCATCCTCCTCTACCTGAAATGTTAACACTGTTTCTCTTCCCACAGATGCAGCCTGACTTGCTAAGTATTTCCAGCATTTTGTTATTTTGCAACAGAATAAATTTGTGTTAACTGACCTCTTCATCTAGTTAAATCTCAACTGCTGTGATAAACACAAGTATAAAGTCCAACATCTCAATCTGAACAAATTCACAATATCAAAGCCAGTCAGTGCAGGAACAATAAAAACAAAATAGCAGAATTCACATGACTCTTTTGACACACATCCCACAACAGATTCCAGTTAAATGGGCCACTGATTAATTGGGACAGCCACTTATTTTGGACAACTCTTAAAGAAAAAAAATTAATCAAGAAAATAGTTAGGATTCCCTTCCTTTATTTGGGACACCGTGGTACTTAATTGGGACAGGAGATTGATGCTGAGCAGTTTCTAATTAACAGCACTTGTGTGGCTGTTAGACAATGCACCATGCTTATAATGAGTTTTTTAAAATAGCATCTGTTGGGTGTGTTTGTGTTCTGAAGGCAGTGATTTTTGTCACTGAGGGTTGGTGAGAAATAAACAGTGAGACAATTCGGAACTGCTTTTCCCGCTGCAGTTTCAAGCATTCAGGCTTGAAAGTGCCAGAAACAGCTGGGAGTGAAAATGAAACCATTTCACTCCTTCAACAAATTAGGAATTACTAAGAATTGTATCGACAACCAACTTGAACTTTACAATGAAAATGAAGATTTGAAGGATACAAAATCATTTAAAGTATTTTATGACAGCAGTCCATTATCTGCATTAGATATCTGAAATGATATTGTTCATTTAGTCAAAGAACACAGCAGCGTACCCTGGATGAATTCCTCCATCAATAACTAATACAGTTTTATAGTATTGTAGAGGTATTGGTAATGTTCTAATTTGTTCTGTATTTCATTTAAATACATAAATCGTTACTCAGTTAAACAGTAGTTTTTTTAAAAACTCTTTCCATGAAACTTAAGCTTATTGGGGCAGTTACTTAATTGGACCAAAATGTATTGGTCTCAATGAGTCCAATTAACCAGAATCTACTGTATTTGTATTATTGCACAAGGTAACATTCAATACATAACATTCCTGACATGTTTCATTAGCTCTAAATTAAAACATGCTTGTGGCAATGAGTCACCCAATGAGCAAAGAATCACACATAACAGCTTTCAAAGTTTGGATCACCATTAGATATGGAAGACAAATTAGGCCATTCGGACCATCAAGTCTGCTC
The DNA here is from genome assembly GCF_048418815.1 of Hemitrygon akajei. Lineage (NCBI taxonomy): Eukaryota > Metazoa > Chordata > Chondrichthyes > Myliobatiformes > Dasyatidae > Hemitrygon > Hemitrygon akajei. The sequence continues at coordinate 187,021,702 of NC_133127.1, forward strand.
TGCCATTTAATCTCAGCTAATTTTTCTTACTCAATCCCATTTGTTTGTCTTCTTCCCAGCAGCTTTAACCTTCTTACCAATCAAAAATGTATCTATGGCAGGAGTTCCCAACCTGGGGTCCATGGGACTCCTTGCTTAATTGATCCATGGCATACAAAAGGTTGGAAACCCCTGATTTATGCCTTAAATACACCTAATAGACAGCGGCATCCACCATTAAAGACCCTACCATCTGAGACATTCCCTGATTGTATTATTACTACAAAGGAGATGGTACAGGAGCCCGAAACACACTTTCAGAAAAGTTTTTCATCAGATTTCTATACAGTGCATAAAAACTACCTGGTTCTTCATCTTTTGCACTAGTTGTTTTTGTAACTTATAATAACTTATGCTTTGCAATGTGCTGCTACAACAAAACAGACTTCATGATGAATAATCAAACTTGGTCCACTTCCTGAGAGACTGAGAAGATCTGAGCATTGTCTCCACTTCCTGAGGAGATTGAAGAGAGTGGCCCCACACACCCACTAACTAATTCATTTATTTAAAAAAAACAGGAACAACAGTGTGCTGACCAGCTGCACCGCCGCCTGGTAAGGGAAGTGCAAGGCATCTGACCGCAAAGCCCTACAAAGGATTGCAAAGACAACTGAGGGGATCATCGGGGTGTCTCTTCCACCCAGAGATATTTATCAGGAGCTGCACGTGCTGGGTCTTAGTATTGCCAGTGATCTCTCCCATCTGTCCAACAATCTCTTTTACCTCCCCTCCCCCCCACCTGTTAGATTGGGAAACAACTTCTTCCAGGCCCTGACCCTATTGAATTCCCTGCCATCATGTTTGAATCTCATCATACGGTCTCTATCATGTAAAAAGCACCAGTAGCATTAAACTTTTAAAACTTGCATAGCAAATGCACCTTATTATTTGTTAATTAATCTGTGGTAATATTACTTAATGCATTATGTGTTTGAGTTAAATATACTGTGTTGTGCACCTTGGTCTGGAGGAATGTTGTTTCGCTTGGCAGTATACGCATGTACAGTTGGAATGACAATAAACTGAACCTGGACTTGATGGGCCAAATGGCCTGATTCTTGTTATTCTGATTTAATCTTCACGGTCCATGAGGCAAGGAATTCCATAGAATGACCACACTACGGATGAAGAAATTCTTCATCACAGCTGCAAAGGATAGTCCTTTTATTCTGAAACTGCACTCAGATGCTGGACCAGGGTTTCCCAACTTGTGGTAATGGTAAGGGTCCATGGCATAAAAACGTCGGGAGCTCTGTCCTAGACTCTTACTAATGAAATTATCCTCTTCACATTCACCCTCGAGGCCATTCGATAGGTTCCAATGTGATCTGCCCTTCATCCATGTGGAATGGTTTTAAAAAAAAGTGCTCTAAAAAAAAATCGGCTCTCCTCCCAGCTAAAATTCAACTCAAAAAATTAAACGAATGCCACCTAAGAATAACTTTTAAATCAAACGTGATTACAATTCAACAAATGCCAAAATCTTAACTAAACATGCCCTACAAAGAAACCTATGACTGACTCTATTTGGATCATGACAAGTACAATTCCATCACTGCCACACAATTAAAATAACTGAGATCATGACTTTTCTACGAACTATGTTATTGGTCATAATAAAGATTATACTACTGGTATACTAAATGCCAAATTCATTCATGGCATTGTTTTTACTTCAAGAGACTAAAGATCGATAGCTAGCTTCCACCTGCGAGCCCTTCCTATAGAACACCAGCATCATATCCTACGACTAAAAATAAAGCTTACACGAGGAAATCTGCAGATGCTGGAAATTCAAGCAACACACACACACAAAATGCTGGTGGAACACAGCATTTAATAATAAAGCTTAACATTTACGACGGCGGCAAGGAAATGTGCAGCATTTTAAAAAAATGATCTCCCCTTAAGAATAAATTTAAAGGCACACTGAATGGCCGTGAATAGCCTAAAGCCCCTCACCATCCATGGAGGGAAAAGCTCTTCGAAAAGAATTCAGTTCCTTTGATGGCTAGAAAACCAAGACAATATAAAAAGTTCAGAAACACTATCAAAGGATTTGAGCCCGCCATCTAAACATACATCGGTGCCTAATCAGAAGATGTATTTGCAAACAATTAAGAGTAAATTCGATATCTGAATACGAATTAAATCGCCGAATGATTACCGGACATAAGTGTGCAGTAACAAATGAAAAGGTTTCCATCATTTTTTTAAAAATAAACAGTAGAAGTATTAAAACGATCGAGTAATTAATTCCACTAACTTCCAACTTGTTGACCACAAGATGTAATAGTTGCTTCAAAGAAATCTGCAACGAAGAAAACTAGCAGCACAGGTTGCATTAATGCACCGTGTTGAATTCAATGGAGAAGCGGCATTGTGCACATAGATATATTTTAATTACAGAAGGGGACCCGAGATGAGAGAAAAGTGATGGGAGAAGGGGATCGGGGAAGAGAACAATCCCGGATCCCCCCTCCCACCCCAGGGAAGAGGGCTGGTAACCACCGGGCGACGAACTTACCCACAGTGGCGACCGTCTCCAGATCATCCAGCTGGTAATCATCCCTGGTTTCTGGGGGCGCGGGCTTGTCGCCGGCCGCCTGCTGCCGCTCGCCCTCCGTTGTAGGCAACCGCAAGGCAGGCTCGACGGACGAGCCGCAGCCCGGCAGCTTGACCCTCAGCGCCGCCATGTTTCCCCCTCCCTCCGCTGGCGACGACCCCGCGTCAGGGAGCGGCAGACATTCCCGATAAACCAAAAAGGAAATCCTTGCGGCTGAAGGGCGCCAGCAAACTGGCCGCTTCGGGATGCCGGAGCAACCGGCTTCACATGACGGCGGCCCCGCCGAGAGCTCACTGACTGACGGTTGGTCCAAGACCCGCCCCGCCAGCCATCCATGCTGTCCAAATCCTCGACACTCCAATCTTCCCCAATCGGGATCCACGCTGGGCTTGGACCCCGCCCTCTCTCCCTGATTGACAGTTCGCAAAGGCCACTCCCAGTCCGACCGCGGGATAGGGCCCCGCCTCCTCTCCGGATTGAGGAACCGCCCTTTCATTCGGATTGACAGTTACCTAAAGCCCCGCCCTTCGATCGCACTGTCCAATCGCAAACTGGCCCCTAGTGGAGGACCCGCCCCGAGCAGGATTGACCCTCGGCCTGATCTCCGTTTCTTCAACCAAAATCACAGTTGTCCAAGGCTCTGCCCCTTCATCGTCCTGTCCACTCCCAAAACAGGCTTCAAGTTCAGACCAACGTGCAAGCTGCAGATTTTCTCGCGTTTGGTTGTCAAGTTTAGACCCCGCCCTCAATTGAGATTGACAGTTGGGCCCGCCCCTACGGTCTGTCCTCGCCCGGGCCCCGCCCCTACCCCCACTCCTAGCCACGCCACGCCACGCCGCGGTAAACTCCCAGCTCGCCCAGGGTCCGCCTCCTGCTGGTCCGGCCCCACCCACACACCCCTCAAGCCACGCCCCTTTCCCATTTCGGACGTGATGGGAAACTCGTGCGGCAGGTTTGCGCCGCTGCGGGTGGAGCTTCTCTATGCTTTTGCCCCACCCCTACTCCCTGCCCACCTGCTTCACTGAGCACTGTGCCCTGCTTAACCGCTGGCTCTGTTGTCGGACACACTGGAGTCTGTGGTAGAACAAAGCACCCTGCGGAAAATACTGGCAATTCTTGGACAATGTTTCTCACCCTCTGCATGCCACCTTGGCTGAACAGAGGGGCACTTTTAGTAATAGATTAAGACAATTGTGTCCCTCCAAAGGGCGCTAAATGAGGTCATTCTTACTCTCGGCCACTACGCTCTATAATGAGTCATCCATAACTGGGGAAAGCGATGACCCCCCCTCCTGTTAGATTGTTTGAAATAATTTATTTTTTTTATTATTTCTTCTCTTCTAGTATTTGTGTAACTGTGCACTTGTAATGCTACTGTGTCTCTAATTTCATTTGGGATCAACGAAGTATCTATTTAGACCACGCCTCTTCACAATTCAACGCACCTGTTGCCGTTCGCTGCTTGTCAATCAAACAGCTGGCAGCGAATTCAGGTGTGACAGGTGACAATGGTCTCTGTGGCTCATGCAAGTGGCACCGGTGCTTTTATACATAAATCCACTAGGTGCAATGGGTTTGATTTCTATTCTGTTTCAAGTTTGCATTATACAACGCTGGTCAACTTCTAGTTATTGGGCGTTGGGAGAACGGTAGATAATTTCACTAAAACGTGCAATATTCTTCATATCCCTTACAGAATAAACACAGGGAGTTTGTTTCCCTGAGCTAAGGAATCTGGAATTACAGGTTACAGCAATTAATGGACTATTTCAACTTATCTGAACAATTGTAGTGCATAATGTGGACTCCTCTACATTAGAAAAATCAAGCACAGAATGGGCAATCAAATTGCAAAACATTTGTGTTCAGTCTCAGTTTCCCGGTGCCTGCTGCTTTAATTCCCCATCTCATCTCTTTGGCTTCTAAATGTTATAATGAAAGTCTGAGGAAGATCATCTCATCTTCCCTCTAGGCACACACTGTTCTACCTTCAGTATCAAATTCTGCAACTTCACATAACTCCGTTTCTCCATGTGCATTAGAATTGGCCAATTATCCTTTGAAACGCTGTTTCATTTTTTTCTCTCTCTCTCTCTACTAATACTACCTGACCTACTGGTCAGTTCCTGCAGCTCTTGCATTGTTTGTGTCGTCTTTCTCTAACAGTCCTCAATTTGAATGCTCTAAAGTTCCTGTTTTTATGCTTTCTGACATTAATCTTACAAACATGTCCCTTCAAACAGGGCAAAACCTGGTCTCACCCTAGCAGGGATGTTCTTTTTACCCTATCCATCAATTCCACCCCACCCTTTCTGCCACTACAAACTAAACTCAGGAAACGCCTCAGGTCCTGGAAATCCAAAACAGCACACCCAAAATACTGGAGGAACTCAACAGGTCAGGCAGCATCTTGGGAAATGAATAAACAGTGGCCATTGCAGGCTGAGACCCTTGCTCAGGATAGGAAAAGAAGGGGGAAGATACCAGAATAAAAAGGGGGGGGGGGAAGGACAGCTAGAAGGTGACAGGTGAAGTCAGGTGGGTAGAAAAGGTAAAGGGCTGGAGATGAAGGAGTCTGATAAGAATTGGACCATAGGAGAAAGGGGAGGGATCCTAGTGGGAGGTGATAGGGAGGCAGGTAAAGGTTAGGGGACAGAGTGAGGAATAGAAGAAGAGGGTAGGAGGGAGGGATCGATATTCATGCCGTCAGGTTGGAGGGTTCCCAGGCAGAATATAACATGTTGCTCTTCTACCCTGAGGATTGCCTCAACTTGGCACAAGAGGAGGCTATGGAATGACATGTCCAAACAGTAATGGGAATCAGAATGAAATGTTCGGCCAGTGGGAAGTTCCGCTTTTGCCGGATGGAGCTGAGGTGCCCGACGAAGCAGCCCCCCAATTTACGACTGGTCTAACCAATGTCGAGGAGGCCATGTTGCGAGCACTGGACACAATGGATCACCACAGCAGACTCACAGGTGAAGTGTTGCCTCACCTGGAAGGACTGTTTGGGGCCCTGAATGGAGGTGAGGGCAGGTGTAGCATTTTGGCTGCTTGCAGGGATAAATGCCAGAATGGAGATGAATAAGGAGGGACAAACGGACAAGGGAATCACAGAGGGAATGATCCCTGTGGAAAGTGGAAGGGGGGTAAGTAAAGATATGTTTGGTGTTATGATCCCTTTGGAGATGGTGGAAGTTGTGAAGTTGGGAAGTTGTGTTGGATGCAGAGGCTCATGGGCTGGTAGGTAAAGCCTTGAGGAACTTTATCACTGTTAAGGAAGCGGGCAGGTGGCATGAACACGGATGTTCAGAAAATAGAGGAGATATAAGTGAGGGCAGCATCAATGGTGGAGGAAGCAAAACCCCGTTCTTTGAAGAAGGAGGACATCTCTGATGTCCTGAAAAGGAAAGTTGCATGCTGGGAACAGGTGCAGCAGAGATGAAGGAAATGAGAACTGAAGGAAGGGAATAGCATTTTTACAAGAGACAAGGTGGCAAGGCAACCATGCAAATCATTAGGTTTATAGAAGATGTCAGTTGACAGTTTGTCTCCAGAGATGGAGGCAAAGAGATTGAGAAAAGGAAGGGATGTCTCAGAAATGGACCAAGTGAATTTATGGGCAGGATGGAAGTTAGAAGCATAGGTCCTTTGAAGATAAAATTATAAAGTAATTGGGGAAAGTAAAAATAAATATTAAAATTATTTTGAAATCCATGGAGCATGTGGGGATCCTCCGATATCCAGGCAATCTTTTTCTTCTTTCTTTCTTTCTTTTTTTTTCTTTCTTTAGATAAGGGTTAAGGGGGGAGGGTTAAGGGGAGGGGGAGGATTAATATTATTTTTCTTTTTTTTACTAATTTTTCATTACATTTATTCTTTGTAATTTTCTAAAAAGTTAATAAATAAATATAATAAGAAGCAAAGTTGATGAAATTGACAAGCTCAGCGTGAAGTATGAAGCAGCACCAGAGCAGTCATCAATGTAGCAGAGGGGTCGTTGCCTTGCTGCTGTTTGTGCATGGGGGGGGAGCTGGGGAGGGGGGCTTTGTGGTTCTAACGTTTAACTGTCATTCATTTTTGGGCACTCCTCTTTTTCATGGATGTTTGTGAAGAAAAAGTGTTTCAGGGTGTATATTGTATACGTATCTCTGAAATTAAATGTACCTGTTGAAACCTATTGAGGGAGAGTTAGGGGCAGTACTGAGGAAGACTTGGAACGTGGATATTCTAGTAGCCAATGAAAAGGCAGGCATAGCTGGGGCCCAGCGCGCTTTACAGAGGCTCTCCCGCACCGACTGCATAATACTTCTGTATAATACTTGGCACAACTGAGGCACGCAGCTCCCCCACCATCAGTCTTCCCAATGAACCAGTGAACCAGACTTTAAGTATTCTACATAACAGGGTCCAAGACAATCATGGCAGAACGGTATACAACAAGTTCAGGTGACGACATAGCGACAGTACGCAATAACTCCAGCTCCATCGCTATCAAGCAAATCGCTGATTGGATTGTCCTGCAGTACTTGATGTTATTAGTACCTAGAAGTGACTTGCAATCGTAAAACCAGCGCAAAGGTTGACTAACTACACCTTTGATTGGACCTGGTTGCTGCGTCCAAACGTGCCACCATCTTACCACAGTTAGGCAATGCTATGACCACTTTGCAGTAAAACGGACTCGGTATTTTTGTTCTACTTCTCTTTTCTTGTAAAAATTGTGACTAATTGAACATTTAATTTTTGTTTTTATATGAAAGCTGCTTATCTGATGAAAGTGTTGCAAGTAAGTTTCTCATTGCACCTGTGCATGCACGTACTTGAACATATGACAATAAACTCAACTTTGTCTTTCACCCACGCACTCCTCCCCCACCACTCCCATTTATCCCCACCACTTCCCACCATTTGGTTCCACGCTCGACTTTCCTATCAGATTTCATCATCTTCAGCCCTCCCTCACTTCAACCTATCACCTCCCACTCTCGCCTCCCCCTCTCCCCTCCACCATCTGCCCATCACCCCTCTCACCTGGATCCACCTATCACCTGATAGCTCTTGCCCCACCCCTTCCCTCCACCTTTTTTTTTTACATTGGATATCTCCCTCCTGTCTTTCAGACCACATGAAGAGTCTTGACCCGAATCATTGACTGTCCATTTCCCTCCACAGACAGTTTTCAACTCACTGAGTTCCTCCAGCATTTTGGGTGTTGCTTGAGATCCCAGTATCAGCAATCTCATGTGCCTCTGGTAAAAATTTACACACAGGAGTCTCCAACATTTGCAATATGAGATAGCAGAGGTAATCTGATTAGTGGTGTGAATAGAAAAAGAAAGTATATATTTGTCAGTTCCCTCATATTTTCTCTACTTTTTTTGTGCTGATGCATTGTATTTCTTTAGTATTCTCAAATATCAGTCTGCTGGCTGCTTTTGATAGATAACCAATGAGAAATGAACACTAGCCTAGCTAGAAATGCCACATTCTAAAATTGATTATTTCAATAGATATCACACATATTGTTTTGTGGGATGGAGCTATGTCTCTACCAATGGAGGTAGGTATAAGGCGCTCCTTCCTTCCGCTAGTCTTTAGATCACCCTTGGGCAAGGTGTCATACCTGCTTCGCCTCCCCGCCCCCCACTGATCAGGGTCACATGAAGTTTGTATGAGCAGCTGGTGCATATCCCAAGTCCTGGTTATATGACCACTGATGCCAGGCAGAAAATCTCTGGAGAGTATTGATAATGGCTGGTGTAAAGACACTACCCAGAAGAAGGCAATGGCAAACCACCTCTGTCGAAAAATTCGCCAAGAACAATCGTGAACGTGAAATGACCATGACTGTCTACATCACATGACATGACACAAAACAACGATGACGATCAAACATAGGTTAGCATGAGTAAAATTGTGTGTCTGTAATTGACAGGATGGACCAATGGGCTGCTTTCTGACTCGGTATCAAATTCTACAACTTCAGATAACTTGGCTTCTCCATTTGCTCAGAAATTGGGCTTGTTCTTGTGCTACATGACACGATGGGCATCCTGAGACTCCATTTAAACACGTCCATTTATTTTACCTAAAATTACAGGACACTGTAAGCAGTGGGAAGTCAACCTCCTCCTCCCACTTCTGTAGACAGACATTCTGATAATAAGCGCTAAAATTGCAACTGCTCTCACCACAGAAGATATCGGCCTGCTCAGTATTTTCATTGTTGCTTTTGTTTCCGTGTTGCCTCCTTTCGCTTAATTACCTACATGTCTTGACCTGTTTAGTCTCACTCAGCTGACTGGCACTCCTCCTGCTATTAAGGTAAAAGCAAAAATGAAAATCTGTAATTACAAGAACTGGTTAGTGAAGCTGGTACTCAACTCATAAAAATAAGAAGTTGGGGCTATATGTGCCTTCAAATCAGCCGGCGTTCATGCGAGGATGGGTGGGAGGGGGGTCTCCTAGGTATGCAAGAGAGCAAGGTCTGAGTTCGAGGCCTAGTGCCTGGAGTCCTGTCATCGGCAAGTCTGGAACTTGAGGCCTGGAGTTTGGCTCCTCATTTGGCGTCATCAGTGAGTCCTGGGTTGATACCGAAGATCAAATTGCAATGTCAATTGAAGTCCGAAGGTCGATCAGAAGTTGAGCCCTGAGCCTTCGAATCTCTGCAAATCTCCTGAAAGCCGAAGATGGGTTAAAGGACTGTGATTGTGGATGGGTGGGGGGAAGAACAGGGCTTGCTTTGCTGTTGTTGCTTTGTGCGTTCTGACTGGTTGTATTCAGCGTTGTTCTGTTGAGCATGGTAGGTATGCTATGTGCACTACCCACAATACATCCTTGGCTTTGGTTTTGTTAACACAAATTGCACATTTCAATGTATGTCTCAATGTACATGTGATATCTGAATCTGAATCTGCTCTATCAGCCAATGGGATTCTGGCTGACCCATCTCCTCAAGCATCTCAGTTCAAAAATTCAACGTTCAAAGTAAATTTATTAATAAAGAACATATATGTCACCATATATTGACTTGAGATTCATATTTGTGCAGGTATTCAGAGTAGAACACCGAAGTACAATATAATCTATTGGGGCGCCATGGTGGCATAGCGGTTCATGTGAAACTATTACAGATCAGGGCATCCAAGTAAACTGGCCTGTGATTATGTTAGGGTTAAATAGATAGGTTGCTGGGGTGGTGCCAGAAGGACCTGTTCCTCACTGAATCTCTGTATTCATATCTCTAAAATCAAGAAAAACTACACACAAGCAAAGCCTGAAACATTAACTGTTTATTCCCCTTCGTAAGTGCGGCCTGACCTGCTGATTTCCTCCAGCATTTTGTGTTTGTTTTGTTCAGCATCTTCAGAATCTCTTGTGTTCTCCCTCTTTGATTCCTATTTCCAATGACTCCCTCCATTCCCAAAGTTCAAGGTAAATGTATTATTAAAGTACATATATGTCAACATATGCAGACTGAGATTTGTTTTCTTGTGGGTATACTCACAAGAACCATAATTGAATCAACGAAAGCCCACAAACAACCAATGTGCAAAAGACAACAAACTGCATATACAAAATAAAAATAAACAAACAAACAAATAAATAAATAAGCAGTAAATATCAAGAGCATGAGATGACGAGTCATTAAACTGAGTCCATAGGTTGTGAGAAAAGTGATGGGGCAAATGAAGTTATCTCCTCTGGTTCAAAAGCCTGATGGTTGAGGGGTAATAACTGTTCCTGAACGTGGCGGTGTGGGTGCTGAGGCTTCTGTACCTTCTTCCTGATGGCAGCAGTGAGAACAGAGCATGATCTGGGTGGTGGGAGGGTCCCTGATGATGGATGTTGCTTTCCTGTGACAGTGCTCTGTGTAAATGTGCTCAGTGGTTCACAGATTTTACCCATAGAAACATAGAAAACCTACAACACAATACAGGCCCTTTGGCCCACAGAACTGTGCTGAACATATCCTTACCTTAGAAATTACCTAGGGTTACCTATAGCCGTTTATTTTTCTGAGCTCCATATACCTGTCCAGGAGTCTCTTAAAAGACCCTATCATGATGTACTGGACCGTGATATATTGAGCCATATCCACTACATTTTGTCGGCTTTTCCATTCAAGGGCATTGGCATTTCCATACCTAGCCGTGAAGCTTCCACACATCTATTGAAGTTTTTCAAAGTTTTAGATGTCATGCCAAATCTTCTTAAACTTCTAAGAAAATAGAAGTGTTGCCATGCTTTCTTCGTCATTTCATTTACATGGGGCCCAGGACAGGTCTTCCAAAGAGATAACACCAGCCAAATTAAAAAAATATCAACCTCATTAAAAATGTAGGCATCAGATGAGAATCCATGGCTTCTGAACTTAAGAAGAAGCAGTATCCTGCTTCTGCCATCAGACCACCAGAACATTTAGTCCTTTTACCATTCAAGCATCGAGGATCAACTTAAGATAAAGATCTGTCATATGCATTTACATGTATTAGGGATTTGCTGTGGTGTGATGAGAAGGGCATGACATGGAACAGTAAAAATATATCAAAAATTATATGGAATAAAGAATTATATTAAAAATAAATATAATTCATGGCTGATCTTTTACCTCAGCACTTCTTTCTAGACCTAAACTCCAATTTGCTTAAAGCGTAATGATCTGTTGATCTGCCTTCAATGTACGTAAATGACTGAACCGTTGTGACGTGGATGTGTGACGAAGGACGCAAGTCAGGCTGGCAGGTGTTGTGGACGAAGACCAGCGATAAGGCTGGCTGCCTCCCAGGTTAGCAGGTCCCAGAGTTGGAGTTGTAGTTGAATTGCACAGGAACAGCTGTAACGTGGAATGTACAGGACAGGCTAACACCGACAGGGGTTCGATTCCCGCTGCTGTCTGTAATGAGTTTCTATGTTCTCTTTGTCCCATGTGAGTTTACTCTGGGTATTTCTCCCACATTCCAAAAATGTACAGATTAGGGTTGGTGGTTTTTGGGCCTGCTATGTAGACACCAGTAGCATGGTGACATTTGCAGGCTGCCTCAGCTCAATCCCCAGACTAGTTCGACATTGACAATATCTCCTGACATCCCAAGGACTTTCCACCATCTACATAAAATAGGTCAGGTGGCAGGGTGGAGATACATCTCTACCAAAGGATGTGTAAGGCGCTCCTTCCCTCCGCTATCCTGCAGGTCATCCTCGGGCAAGGTGTAGCACCTGCTTAGCCTCACGAGCAGAGTCACATAAAGCCACGGGAGCAGGTGGTGGATGGTCATATGAGCATATGACAAGTCTTGGTTATGTGACCACTGTTGTCAGACAGACAATCTCTGAAGAGTATTGATAATGTCTGGGATCATCCGTCTTGGAAAGATACTGCCCAGGAGAAGGCAATGGCAAGCCACTTCTGCAGAGAAAATTTGCCAAGAACAATCATGGTCGTGGAAGGACCATGATTGCCCACGTTATATGACACGGCACATGACGAACGAACAAACATAAAACAGGAGCGCAATGCAATATGCTCCCTGTGCTGGGATTTACAGTATCAACAGCTCTCAAGAAGCTTGGTAACATCCACTTGAATGCCTTCCCATCAAGCACCCCAGATGTCCATTCCTTTCCATCGGCATACAATGGCTTTGCTGTGCACTAAACACTATTATTCACCCAGAATAGTCCAATGGTGTATCAGTTCTTTGAGGTTGTTATTACTGGGGGTGTTAATAGGGACAAGTTCCCACTACCTTTTAAATGGTCCCAATGGCATGCATCTGAAATAGCCTTTGACAACCAATTCCAGCTCTTGACCTTCACGTGTGGCTTAGCTACTAGAAGGGGCAAAGGTGGGTTACTGGCGCCTTAAAACCAATTGTTTCAGGCAGATGGGGCTTGTCAGCCATAGTTGGTAGCTCATCTAAGAGAAAGAAATGTCTGATCTCAAACCTCGTTCCCATTCCCATTCCAACATGTCAGTCCCTGGTCTCCTCTACTGCTGTGATGAGGTCACACTGAGGTTGGAGGAGCAACACCTTATATCCCATCTGGGTAGCTTCCAACCTTATGGCATGAACATCGATTACTTGAACTTCCGGTAATTAACCCCTCACCCCCACTTCACCACTCCCCATTCTTGTGTGCCTCTCTCACCTTACCTCCTTACTTCCCTCTGGTGTCCACCCCTTCCTTTTCTACCATGGTCTTTTATCCTCACCTATCGGATTTTCCCTTCTCCAGTCCTTTATCTTTTTCACCAATCAACTTCCCAGCACTTTACTTCATCCCTTCCCCCACCCCTGGTTTCACCTATCACCTATCATCTTGTACTTCTTCCTCCCTTCCCCTCACCTTGCTCTGACTTCTCATCTTTTTTATCCAGCCCTGATGAGGGCTCAAAACATTGACTGTTTCCACAGATACTGCCTGGCCTCCTGAGTTCCTCCAGCATTTTGTTTGTGTTGCTTTGATTTCCAGCATCTGCAGATGTTCTTGTGTTTCTCAAACATCTGCTGCCTTGCATCTATACCAACTCATGGGGAAGGCTTCAAGAGTAAACCCCAAGGGAAAAATCCAGAGCTGGAGTCCCTAAGGCAGTGCTACACTGAGTTCAATCCTTACTGGCAACTTTTGCAACGCTGTTGGTTCCAAACTATGTCATTCTCTGTTGTTCCTGTGGGTTCATCAAATGCATGGAGAAGGGGAACTTGCTACTTGGGCAACAGCTTTTCTCCATATTGTGTTGCCCAAGCTTGTATATCTAGGCAGCTAGGACGCAACATCCATGGTTGACCCTGACCAACGGAGTCTTCACCATGTCCCTATCCACAACCCGTACCACCATGACGGTCAAGGGCAGCAGGGCACAAAACAATATCTGCTCCATCATGAGCACAAACCCTCCAACATCAACAACATCTTCAAAAAATAGTACCTCAAGAAGGCCTGATGAAGAGTCTCACCCCAAAAACTCAACTGTTTCTTCCTCTCTATAGATGTTGCTTGACCTGCGCAGTTCCTCGAGAATTTTGTGTGTGTTATCTCAAGGCATCCATTATTAAGGGCTCTCACCATCTAGGACATGCTGACTTTTCATTACTATCATCAGGGCACAGGTACAGGACCCTGAAGGCACACATTGAAAGTTTTACAGACAGCTTATTTCCCACTGCCATCAGATTTCTATATGGTCCGTGAATTCATGAACGCTACCTCTTTTATGCCATTTATTTTTCATTTATGGTAACTTTATAGTACATTTTTAATGAATTGCAATGTACTGCTGCCACAAAATAAACAGCAAATTTCGCAACATATGTCGGTGATAATAAACCTAATTCTGAATCTAATAATCCTCTCTGAGTGACACGACACCTTCCCATTGCTGAGTCGAAATCCAGGCACACTCTTCCCAGCAGCACTGCGGGAGCACCATCACCACGTGAGCCAAAACAGTTGATGAATGTGCGGAGATTGGAGGAGTATGGACGTGTGCAGGCAGAAGGAGCTATCATATCTGCTTCCAGATGCCTACCATTCTGTGCAAATAAAAACCTCAGTTGAAAGGCATTCATTAGCTGCAATCATTTGATACAGGGTGTATGGTGTCTGAGACTAAGGAAGCAGGGCAGCGGATAAATTAGTCATTCGAATCCATTGAGACTCACTTCATTAGGGTTAGTAAACTGATATCAGTGAAAGTATCAGATGTCTGCAATGGACACAGATACTTGCACACAGCTGAAAGGAGATGTCGAACAAATCAAACAAAATACGCAGCCAATGCCAAGAACAACTCACATATGGAAGAAAATGCCTCAGTATAAAAATATCCAGCCTCAGTAAAACCCCCAACACAATATGAAGAATCATCCTAAAATCAGAAATGGTAGGGTTAACTGAAGGTGAATTCAGTAATTAGCGATAAAATGTAGATTTGTTTGAAAAGCTTCTAACGTTCAAAGTAAATTTATTATCAAGGCCCGTATATGTCACCATATACTACCCTGAGATTCATTTTCTTTTGGGCATTCACAGTAGATGAAGAATCAGAGGGTGAAGGGTGTGTGAAGCGAGTTGCCAGCACACGTGGAGCATATAAGGTTGATTTTAATGTTAAGAGAATTTTGGATAGGTACATGGATGGTAAGGGTATGGAAGGCTATGGCTCCCAGTGCAGGTCGATGGAAGTAGGCAGTTTAAATGGTTCAGCACAGACCAGATAGGCTGAATGGCCTGTTTTTGTGCTGTACTTCTCCATTACTCTATGACACAAAGAAAAACAACAAAATCAATGAAATCTACACAACCTGCCATTAAAATTAATCTATTAGCACAAGGTTGCTGCAGTAAATGTTTGGAATATTTATTCTTTTGGATTGGAGTAATTCATAAGCTGGTTTCTCTCTTCTCCCTTTTGCCTATTACACCATTGGCATTTAGGGCAGCAATGAAGGTCCTCTATCTCTGGTAGTGCCCACTGCTTCCTCCATCAGGTCGGTAGCTCCCTCTTGGTTTTCACTACTGTCAGTCCCAGATGAAGACTCAGGAGTACTGTCGCACTCATGATTGTAGACATCAGGAGAGGGAAGCTACAGAAAGTTGTAAAATTCATCAGCTCCATCTTGGGTACAAGCCTCTGTAGTATCCAAGACATCTTCAAGGAATGGTGCCTCAGAAAGGCGGGATCCATCACCCATGACATGCCCTCTTCTCGTTGGTACCATCAGGAAGGAGGTACAAAAACCTGAATGAACACACTCCTCCTCCTTCCCCTCTGTCATCTGATTCCTAAATGGACATATTGAACCCATGAACGCTACCTCAATTTTTAAATTATTTCTGTTTTTGCAATATTTAATCTAAATATTTAATATACATGTCTACACTTACTGTAATGGATTTACTTATTTTTCTATATTATCATGTTTTGCATTGAACTGCTGCCGCTAAGTTAACAAATTTCATGACACATGCCAGTGATAATAAATCTGATTCTGATCCTGTAATGCTTGCTCCTTCATTGATCCTGTTTGTATTACTATTCTGCAGGTTTGCTGATTATGCCTGCAGGTAAAAGAATCTCAGGGTTGTACGTGGTGACATGTATGTGCTCTGATAATAGATTTTAATTTACTGTATACTCAAATGTAGGATTCTTCACTGCTGTTTTCATAACAATTTTGTTTTACCTGTCAGGGTTGTTGGCCCTGAACTGAACCCCCGAACCTGGAGAACTCTTTGACCTATCTGGCATGGATGACCCTACCAAAAGTCTAAGCAAAAAGCCCTGACTCCTGTCAACAGTGTCTCATTGAACTCCCATCAAAGAGAAGATTTAAATCTCTTCAGAGTAAATATACCTTGAAAGGATTTCACAGCGAAGGAGCAAACCATAATCATAAGAGATTCTGCAGATGCTGGAAATCCGGGGCAGCACACAAAATGCTGGAGAGAGTCAGGAAGTCAGGCGGCACCTATAGAGGGGAATAAACTGTAGACTTCTCAGGTCACGACTCTGCGCACCCACTGTCTTTTAAGAAAATAAGGAACTGCGTTGAGAGAGAGGAACAAGTCGGCTGTGATCCTTGCACTTTGAGTGACTTGATATACCATTTCCTCCTTCAGATTTTAAGTGATTGCATTAACAATTTTTCTGATTAAGCAACATAATATATCTGGTTTTTTTTTGGTTTTGTTTTGAAGGAGACTTTGCAAACAATAACTTTTAAATTAACAGGGATGCATCCAGTAATGAACATGGTCATTTAATTTGACTCCGCCTCTTTGTCATGAACATAAGACCGTAAGATCATAAGACATAGGAGCAGAATAAGGCCACTCAGCCCATCAAATCTGCTCTGCCATTCAAGCTTTCCTTTCAAGTGCAATAAGCACATACAGCAGTTCATCTCTGTGTGACAGGAGAACACAATCATTGTATAATAGTCTCTGTTTTATTATTTTGTACTGTATTATTGCGTATATTATTATTCTGTACTTTATTATTAGTTAAGTCTGCACCCTGCTAAGTGTGTCTTTAAATGTCGCTGCTGTAATGAAAGAATTTCCCACTCGAGAGCAATAAAGTACTTATTATTATTTTATTATTATTAGTACTTACTTTCATTCTCAACCCCATTCTCCTGCCTTCTGCGCATAATCTTTGACACTCTTACTAATCAATAACCTAAGCAACCTCTGCTTTAAATATACCCAATGACCTGGACTCCACAGCATTTGTGGCAATGAATTCCACAGATTCACCATCCTCTGGCTAAAGAAATTCCTTCACATCGCTGTACAAAAGGGACATCCTTCTATTCTGAGGCTGTGCCCTCTGATCCTAGACTTATAGGAAACATCTTCCCCACATCCACTTTATCTAGGCCTTTCAATATTCAGTAGGTTTCAATGAGATCTGTGTCACCTGTTGCACCCATCCAAGAGGGGTGACGCTGGAGGTGGTGTGGAATGTTTTCCATACTGGATTGGAAGCTGAAATCTCCCACAGGTGTCACTCTGCAGTGTTTGCTCAGTTGAAAACAAGCTGAACTGCATTTGTCTTGCTCTTGCTGACAATATCCATGGACTCAGGGATTGGGCAATATAATTTTTTTGTTTGACCATATATTTACAGCTACCTTATATATATCATATATCCCCTGTGCTGTTTATGTTGGTACTGTATTTTGCACCTTGACCCCAGAGGAATGCTGTTTTGATTGGCTATATTCATGGGTATCATCTATGGTTTAATGACAGTTAAACTTGAACTTGAAGCTCGATTTGGGATCATTCCTGCCACTGCCTGCAAGGAGTTTGTACGTTCTCCCCGTGACTATGTGGATATCCTCCGGGTGCTCCAGTTTTCTCCCACAGTCCAAAGACATACCAGTTGGTTGGTTTATAGGCCATTGTAAACTGTTCCGTGATTAGGCTAGGATTAAATCAGCGGACTGCTGAGTGGCATGCTCGAAGGCCCGGAAGTGCATGTTCCATGCTGTATGTCAATAAGTAAATCGTTCTTGGCATGGTATTAAGAACCTAGCAATTTTTGAGCAACACACACAAAATGTTGGCAGAACCGAGATCAGGTGGCATCTATAGAAATAGATAAACAGCCAACGTTTTGGGCCAAGACCCTTCATCAGGATTTTTGAGAATATTGATATTGTCTTACACATTATTTAAAATGAAAACCTTTGGAGATGCTGGAACTACACAGCACTTCAATCAGTGTGTGTTGTGGTTTTTCATCAGTTTTGCACTCGTTGTCATCTGGACTTCTGACAATTTTCCCTTTCACTAGATAGAGTGGACAGCCAGTGCTTTTATCCCAGGGTGGCAATAACCAATACCAGGGACACCAATTTAAGGTGAGTGCAGGAAAGCTTATACATCTCAATAATAAAGACATTGATTGAATTATTGTAAAGACACTGGAATTATGAGCTATATGTAGGAGGAAATGCAATGTGGCAGCAGAAGGTGTTTCTGCTGCACAGAAACATGTACCTGGATTTGATCCTAGCCTTGAGTGCTGGCTGTGTGGGGTTTACAATGTCCTCCCTGCAACTGCATAGGTTCTCTGGTTGCTCTGGTTTCCTTCTACATTCCAAAGAGGTGTTGTTTGATTGGTTAGAACTGGTCATAGTGAATTATCCTCAGTTTACACAAAGTGCACTGCAGATGCTGTGGTCAAATCAAGACGTACAAAAAAGCTGGATGAACTCAGCAGGTCAGGCAGCATCCCCAGTTTAGTTGGGAGCAGTTGGCAGACATGTTAGAGAGGTTTCAGGGAAATAGCTGGCAAAAAGCTCAACGAGCTGGCATAGACTTGACAGGATGAATGGCCTTGGTTGCTCGAAAACTAAAATATAAATAGTTAACGTTGCACAACAATGGTTCACCGATGACACAACTCAAGATGGCAATGAGGGGACGTACAGCGGCGAGAAAGACCAGCTGGTTGAGTGCTGTGCAACAACAACCTCACACTTAGTGTCAGCAAGACCAGGGAATTGATTGTGGAGTTCAGGAAGAGGAAGCTGAGGGAACACACACCAGTCCTCTTTGAGAGGTCGGCAGTGGAGAGGATGAACAATTTCATGTCACTGGTCATCAGTATCTCAGAGGATATATCCCGGGCCCAAGATATTGAAGCAATCATGACTATAATTCGTCAGTAGTTTGAGGAGATTTATTATGTCACCAAAGACTGGCAAATTTCTACAGATGTACTGTGGAGAGCATTCTGACTGGTCGCAACACCTTCTGGTTTGGAGGCTCCAATGTACACAATCAGAATAAGCTGTGCAGGATGTAAATTCACACAGCTCCATCATGGGCACTAACCTCCGCACCACTGAGGACATTTTTTTCACAGGCAGTACCTCAGGAAACACACGCAAAATGCTGCAGGAACTCAGCAGGCCAGGCAGCATCTACGGAGGAGAGTACAGTTGACGTTTCGGGGCTGAAACCCTTCATCAGAACTGGAGAAAAAATGCTGAGGAATCAGAGTAAGGAGGTGGACGGAGGGGAGGAAGAAACACAAGGGGATAGGTGAAACTGGGAGGGGGGAGGTGTGAAGTAAACAGCTGGGAAGTTGATTGGTGAATGAGATACAGGGCTGGAGAAGGGCGAATCTGACGGCGAGGACAGAAGGCCGTGGAAGAAGGAAAAGGAGGGAGGAGCACCAAAGGGAGGTGACGAACAGGTAAGGAGATAAGGTGAGAGAGGGGAATGGGGAATGATGAAGTGGGGGGCAGGGGACATTACCGAAAGTCCGTGTTCCTGCCATCAGGTTGGAGGCTACCCTGACAGAATATAAAATGTCACTGCTCCAACCTGAGTGTGGCCTCATCACAACAGTAGAGGAGGCCATGGACTGACATATCGGAATCAGAATGGGAATGCTTTCTGTCCTCACCTATCAAAAGCCTTCTGTCTGTTTCCTCCAGGTGTTCCGGTTTACTCCCATATTCCCAAGGTGCATAACTTAGGACAGGGCTTCCCAGCCTAGGGTCCACGGACCCCTCGGTTAATGGTAATGCTCCAAGGCGTAGAAAAGTTGGGATCTCCTGGATTAGCAGGTCAATTGGTTACATGGATGTAACTGGGTGGTGTGGGTACATTAGGCCGGAAGGGCTTGTTAGCTTACCATATTTCTGAATAAAAAACTTCTTAAAAATTACTTTTTAATGTATTGTCTTGTAATGCTACTGAAAACAACAAATTCCATGATATACTGTATGAAAGTGATATGAAACCTGCTTCTCAACTGGATGATGGTATTTCGATTTTGTGGGAACTCAGTGCACGCTTTATGCTATTTGGCTCAAATCTGGGATAAAATGTAATAGTTTGTCTTTCAGAGAACAAGGTTCCTGCTGGTGCAGATCGCTGTGGTGCATAGTTCTGCTTTCTGGGCAAAGTTCTTGGAATTCTGTACTGCATTGTTATCCAAGCTCCAGAGAAACATGAGCTCACAAAGAGCTGGGAGAGTAATTTTAGAAAAAAATCATGCTTTCCTGTCAGCCTCCAACTGAAACTATTAACTCAAATCTTTCTGGGAAACTTTTTGGCTGTATTCTCCTATTAACAGTATCTATACTGTATTTAAAAGTTCAAAATCTGAAGTACAATTATTATCAAAGTGTGGGCACATTATACAGCCTCAAGATTCATCTCCTTACTGGCAGCCA
Source organism: Hemitrygon akajei (assembly GCF_048418815.1). NCBI lineage: Eukaryota > Metazoa > Chordata > Chondrichthyes > Myliobatiformes > Dasyatidae > Hemitrygon > Hemitrygon akajei. The sequence continues at coordinate 187,042,021 of NC_133127.1, forward strand.
GAAAACAAGAAATCCAAAAAGCAACCCTAAAAAAATGACAAACAACAAACATCTTTTGCAAATTCACAAGTGTTTTGAATCATAATTAATGTTTGTAGCTATTTGAGGCATGTGTAATCAGACTTAACTGTGCCTGTTGGAGCAAAGACCAATTAGTAACTGTTTCACCATGCCTTTGACAAAGCTTTTCCAACTAAATTCCACATGGATGTATCACACACAGTTCACTATTACTGCTGATACTATTCATTATTCAACACCGTTACACAAATCTTTGTTTCAAAGCAAACACGTTTAGTAAAACTGGATAATGGGTGTTATCTGTCACGCGAATATTTGACCTTTATTTCAATGGGGGAGAAGAAGGTTATCATTAAAGTGATAAACACAAGGAATTCTGCAGATACTAGAAATCCAGAGTAATACAAAATGCCAGGATAAGGGAGCATGTCACTCCTATCCTATCTGCTCTGTATTGGCTTTCTCCATCTTTTAGAATTGATTTTAAAGTTCACTTACTTGTTTTTAAAGCTCCCAGTGGTCTGGGAACTGAGTACATCACAGAGTCACTGTTGTTTTATAATCCTGCTCGAGCTCTCAGTAGGCCCATTAAATTTAAACAATCTCCCTCAAAAGAAAATTGACATGTCAGTTTTTTCTAACTATGCTCCTAAGCTGTGGAACTTAATACCTTAAACTATAAGGGATACAGATTCAGTTGGCATTTTAAAAGGCCAGCTCAAAACTTATTTATTTAACTTCACTTTTAACTAACTTTTTTTGTCTTTTAATTTAATGTTTGTTCTTTATCTCATTGTAAAGCATTTTGACTTATATTGCTTGTATGAAAAGTGCTCTATGTAAAAGTTATTATTATCATTTATAGAGAGGAATAATTAGTCATCATTTCTGGCCAAGACCCTTCATCAAGGTGGTGAAATGCTTTTAGTTGTTGGAAAGTACTGGATAAGAAGCTCTGTGGATATCAGGGGTGGACTATTGGTGTAAGTAAGAATGACATTGGTAAACTCAGAATCAGAATCAAATCTATTATTACTAACATATGTCATGAAATTTGTGGCTTTGTGGCAGCGCAATACACAAAATATTACTATAAGTTGCAATTAACAAAATAAAATAAATAAATCTCACAATAGAGGAACGGCGAGTGTTCATGGACCATTCAGAAATCTGATGGTGGAGGGGAAGAAGCTGTTCCTAAAACTTTGAGTATGCATCTTCGGGCTCCTGTACCTCCTCCTTGATTGTAGTGACGAGAAGAAAGCATGCTGTAGATGATGAGAGACCTTAATAATGGATGCCACCTTCTTGAGGCACCAACTTAGAACTTCCCAGTGGTCAAACATTTTAATTCTAATAGCCAATCCTGTACTTACATGTCAGTCCATGGCCTCCTCTTGTGCCAAGGTGAGGCCGCCCTTACAGTGGAGGAGCAACTCCTTATAGTCCATTTGGATAGCCATCAACCTGGTGGCATGAAAATTGATCTTTCCTTCTGGCAAAAATAAATTTCCCTCCTCCTCCCCTCTTCTTCTATTCTCCACTCTGACCTCTTCATTCTTCTCACGTTGGTTCCCCTTTCTCCTATGGTCCACATTTCTCTCCTATCAGATTCCTCCTTCTCCACCCCTTGACCTTTCCCTCTCACCTGGCTTCACCTATCACCTTCTAGCAATCCTAGCAATCCTCACTCCCCTCCCCCCCCCCACCTTTTTTATTCTGTGTCTTTCCTCTTGCTTTCCAGTCCTGATGAAGGCCTTTGGCTAGAAATGTTGAACATTTATTCATTTCCATAGATGCTGCCTGACCTGCTGAGTTCCTCAAACATTTTGTGTGTGTGGCCTTTGAAGATGTCTTGATGGTGTTGAGGATTGTACCTGTGATGCAGCGGCCTGAGTCTACAGCCTTTTATTTATTTTTTGATCCTGTGCATTGGAGCCTCCATATCAGGCAGTAATGCAACCAGTCAGAATGGTCTCCACAGTACATCTGCAGAAATTTGCATGAGTCATTGGCGACATACCAAATCTCCTCAAGCTCCTAATGAACAGTAGACACTGGTGTGCCTTCTTCATGATTGCATCAATATGTTGGGTCCAGGATAGATCCTCTAAGATGGTGGCACCCAGAAACTTGAAAATGCTCACCCTTTCCACAGCTTATCCCTCAATGAGGACTGGCCAGTGTTCTCTTGATTTCCCCTTCATGAAGCTCCTCTTCACGTATGAGTGCAAGATTGACACCGCTCAACTAGCTGATCTACTTCACTCCTGTGTGTCTTCTCGTCGCTATATGAGATTCTGCCAAATAAATGGTGTTCTTGATGCGTGTTGTACATTTTACGTGACCACGGTTTTGTCTACTGTGGGTGTCACTTTAAAATGCCTGGATGAGGCGGGACTATGACGTCAGTATAACAAGCTGCAACAGACCACTGGGACTTTCAGAGAAGAAAGAAAGTGAGAGAGAGAGAGTTAAGACTCCGGTAATGGGTAAAGTCTGATACTTTCCCATGCCCAAAGGATTGAGTTGATTAATGGCACTCGGTGCATGTTGGATGTATGACTGTCACTTCATATGATCCATAAGTGGATTTTGTTGGAGTATTCTGTGGTGACCACTTTTGTTAACCCTTACCTGGATTTGGGTATGTTATGCGGTAACCACTTGTGCGAAGGGTTATTTTATTACTGTCACCTTTGCAATATTTCTACGTGGATTTCGGAATGACTCGACGGATACGATCTTCGGCGACTGTTAGTTCATTTTCCCAGCGTGGAACCTGTGGAATTCTTCATGTCGCCTCCTCTCTACATTTTAACGTGGATTAACCAATCCCTTCCCTCACTTATTCCGTGGATTACTGGACCTTTCTAGTTTGCCATCTTAAGACTTTAAGAACTGTTCCTAAGCTTGACAGTTTGGGAGCCACACACATGCATAACGCTGTTAAATTCTCTTTATTTCATTTAATTTTCTATGTTATGAGTAGATACTAATAAAGATAGTGGTTTTAACATTAAAACCTGACTCAATTTGTGATCTATTGCTGCTGGTACGTAACATACAAAAAGAAATCTCAAAGCTTGATTCCCACTTTCATCGTTCAGGTAAAATTATTTAAATTGTTCCTGGAGATAACACTTTGACATTTGTGCTTTTAGTCACCTTCTTCTAAGCTTGCTATTTAAAAATTGACAGAAACTTTCCACAGATAATGCAGCATCAGTAGAGAGAGAAGTCAGTCTTAATGCACCACGTGGATGGTCTTACAACGTAACTGGGAATAACTGAAGATACCACAGGTTTAATCGGTGGGATGGGGAGGTAGAGGTTGTGAATTAAAGGGAACTGTGACAGAAAGGAAAACAACAGAAGTTATTTATTTAAACAGATATTGATGCATTGAATTAGAATTGGAATCAGGGTTATTATCACTGGTATACAGTATATCATGAAATTTGTTGTTTTGCTGCCCCAGAACATTGAAATACATAGTAATAAAAGATATTTAAGAAACTAAGCAGGAAGAGCAAAGGAGAGGGAACAATACTGAGGAAGCATTCATGTTGTGAAAGAGGATGGCGAATGGATCTTAAGGAAGCTGAGAAAGGGCTGAGAAGTGTAAATTGGAGCAGCAGAGTTGCATCTGAAATTGTTGAACAATACTGCAATATGCCTTGTCAAAAGATAGAGAGCAGTTCAAAGTTCAACGAAAATTTATTCTCGAAGTAAATATATGCTGTCATATACAACCCTGAGGTTCAGTTTCTTGTTGGCATTCACAGTAGACTACAATAGAATCAATGAGAAACTACAGGTATACAAAGACTGACAAACGACTAACGTGTGAAAGAAGAGAAATTGTGCAAATGCAATAATACTGAGAACATGAGTCTGTAGGTTGTGGAATCAGTTCAGAGTTGAGGTGAGTAAAATTATCCACGCTGGTTCAGGAGAATGATAGTTAAAGGTTTGAAGACTTCTTCAGAATTTTTCCCTCTTTTCTTGCACCAGTTATTTAATTTATTTTTATATATACTTATTATTGTAAATTCTAGCTGTTATTAATATGCATTTCAATATTCCTCCCCCGAGAAAGGAAAACAAAATTAATGCGTTAGTTGGTTGACCTTATATCAGAAAAGATATAAAGTCCTTGAGCTCTCTCCACATTGATCAGACATAGAGTTCAGTAAGTGGGCATCAAAGTAATCAATAAATCTATTACTCTCTTACATTAACTATTTGAGGAAGTATTGATTATGAATTTTAAAATATAATCTGTTAGGAAGAAATATTAGAGATAAATAACTTCAATGACCTTTCGGACACTAAGTGAATGAAATAAGAAGCACCTGAAGTTCCTTTCAGAACATAGAACAGTGTAGCACAGCACAGACCCTTCAGCCCATGATGTTGTACCAATCCTTTAACCTGTCCTATCTACATTCTTCCTTTGATGAGGTGATCACCTGATGTGGAAGATTTAGAGAGGGTGGAGAGGACATTCAGAGGGATGGAGCCTGGATTACAGAGTATATTTTATGAGGAAAGGTTGAGCGAGCTGGGGCTTTTCACTTTGGAATGAAGTAGGATGAGAGGAGGCTTGATAAAGGTGTGTAAGATGATAAGAGGCATAGACAGAGTGGATAGCCAGAGACTTTTCCCCAGAGTGGCAGTAGCAAATATGAGAGCCAGGAAGTGGGGGGGGGGGGGGGGGGGGGTGGGGAGCAGGGGTAAGTTCTTTACACAGAGAGTGGTGGGTGCATAGAACACCCTGTCAGGGGTGGTGGTAGGTTGGATACATTAGGGATGTTTAAGAAACTCTTGGACGGACAAAAGAAAATGGAGGGCTATGTGGGAGAGAAGGTTTAGATTGCACTTAGAGTAGGTTAAAGGATCGGCATAACATTGTGGACTGAATTTGCCTGTAATGTGCTGTACTGTTCTATGTTCTGTGTTCCATGCTCTATGCTCTGTATCTCTGGTCGCTTCCTGATGTTTGTAGTTAGGGTCTATCATTCGCCTCAGCAAGCTTCAAACTTACCCACTCTTCCTTTGTCACACCTCCCAGAGATACTTCCTTTCAATTAGGAGTTCACCCCATCAGCTCACAGAAATAAACCAGCAGAAAGCAGCACAGAGCAATTTCATGCCTCATTGATATTCAACAGAGAGAACATAACATTCTTTTGCCAGCAAGTGAACTCTGATGTAAGTAAGCATCTATCTATCCTCTAATGAGAACCAAGCATTGCCTCGTCAACCTGATGCGTCAAGCATGGCGACACACTATATAAATAGCCGTTGTGGCTGAAGGATGAAGTGGTGGACGCTTTTAGAAATGTAGCACTTGAAACCAAAGTATAGGACAGTAATCGCCTGTGATCAGAATAACTTTTCCCTGCGGCTCTCTTTAGATGCAGGCTCTCAGATTTCACGAAATGTTCCTCAAAGTCCTGTGCTTAATCCATAAAGAGTTAAAATACAGTGACCAGAACCATTTATTTCTGTCTAAAAATAATGCATGAATTTCACTCCCTTTTTGGGAATCTGCAGCTTACGTTCTACATATTATTTGTTTTTTTTAATCATCTGCGTGACTTGTCCTCTTTAGCACATTGGATGTTTGTCAGTGTTTGTTATGGCCTGGTATGGAAATACCAATCCCTTTGAATGAAAAATCCTACAAAAGGTAGTGGATTCTGTCCAGTTTATCACAGGTTGAAGCCCTCCCAACCACTGAGCACATCTACATGAAAGACTGTAGTGGGAAAGCAGCATATAACCATATAACAATTACAGCACGGAAACAGGCCATCTCGGCCCTTCTAGTCAGTGCCGAACGCTTATTCTCACCTAGTCCCACCGACCTGCACTCAGCCCATAATCCTCCATTCCTTTCCTGCCCATATACCTATCCAATTTATTTTTAAATGACAATATCGAACTTGCCTCTACCACTTCTACTGGAAGCTCGTTCCACACAGCTACCACTCTGAGTAAAGCAGTTCCCCCTCGTGTTACCCCTAAACTTTTGCCCCTTAACTCTTAACTCATGTCCTCTTGTTTGAACCTCCCCTGCTCTCAATGAAAAAAGCCTATCCACGTCAACTCTATCTATCCGCCTCACAATTTTAAATGTGCTCTTTTCACACTGCTGTCAACAGGTAGAAGGTACAAGAACCTCAGGACTCACACCATCAGATTCAAGAACAGATTCTACCCCTCAGCCGTCAGGCTCTTGAACAAAAGGAGATAACTGCACTCACTTGATACATCATTGAAATGTCCGACAACCAATGATCTCTCTTCAAGGACTCTTATCTCATTATCCTATGTTATTTATTGCTATTTATTTATATTTGCACAATTTTTTGGAGAAGACGAATACCGGAGTTGTATTGTACATACATACCTTGACAATCAAATGAACCTTTGAACCTTTGAATGTTTGAACCTTCTGCACTCTGGTTGATCTTTCATTAATCCTGCTATAGTTACTAATCTGCAGATTTGCTGAGTATCCCCGCAGGAAAATGATTCTCAGGGTTGTACAAATACGTGCTTTACAATGAACTTTGTGTCTTTTCTCGTGGATTTCATTGTATTTCTCTGTTTTCCTGTGGATGCTTGCAAGAAAATTAATCTCAAGGTTGTGTACGGTATACATACTTCTGATGATAATTTACTTTGAAGTTTGAATTTGCTCATTTCTGGAAGGGTAAAATCAGAATCAGTTTTATCATCATGAGTTCCTCTTGTCTTTACCTACCACCCCATGAGCCTTCACATCCAATGCATCAGCCTCCGCAAATTCCACCATCTCCAAAGGGATCCTACCACCAAACATATTTTTACCTTTCCCTTCTATCTACTTTCCTCTGGGATCAATCTCTCCATGATTCCCTTGTCCATTCATCCCTCCTTTCTCATCTCCTTCCCAGCACATATGCCTGCCAAAGAACTACACCTGCCCATTCACCTCCTCCCTTACCTCCATTCAGTGCCCCAGACAATCCTTCAGGTGAGACAACACTTCCTCTGTGAATCTGCTGAGGTCCTTTATTGTGTCTTGTGCTCTTGAATCTGCCTCCTTTACATTGGAGAGATCTGTTGTAAATTGGTGGGCCACTTCGTTGAGCACCTCCGCTCCATCTGTCAAAAGCAGAACTTCCCGGTCGCCAAACATTTTAATTTCGATTCCTGTTCCCATTCTAACATGTCGGTCCATGACCCCCTCTTGTGCCAAGTTGAGGTCACCCTCAGGATGGAGGACCAATGTCTTATATTCTGTTTGGGTAGCTTCCAACCTGATGGCATAAATATCGATTTCTCCTTCCAGCAAAAAAAATTCCTTCCCTCTCCCCTGATATTCTATTCCCCACTCTGGCCTCTTCTCTTTTCCCCTGCCCATCTTCTCCTGCTGGATCCTCTCCTCCCTCCCATTCCCCTATAATCTACTCTCCACTCCTATCAGATTCTTCCTCTCCAGCCCTTTGTCTTTCCTACCCAACTAGCTTCAACTATCACCTTCTAACTATCCTCTTTCCCCTCTCCCCCCTTTCTATTCCGTCATCTTCCCCCTTCCTTTCTGGTTCTGAAGAAGGGTCTCGGCCCAAACATAAACTGTCTATTCACTTCCTCCAGCATTTTGTTTGTGTTACTTCATCATAAATTGTTGTTTTTTGGTGTAGTTTAGAGCAAGACATTAAAAATTACTATAGATTCCAAAAATAAATAGGCAAAATATGAATAATGAGATAGTATTCATTGGTTTTCTTGTCCCTTTAGAACAGAAATGAGGAGGAATTTCTTTAGCCAGAGGATAGAGATGGCAATGGGAATCAAGTCATCAAGTCATTGGGAATATTTAAAGTTGATGAGTAAGTTGTGGGAGGGATAGTAAATCAGCCATGATGGAATGGTGGAGCGGACTTGATGGGCCAAATAGTCTAATTCAGCTCCTATGTCTTATGGTCCTTTGAGCTGATAGACCGTGCAAGCGGGTGACAGCAATACTAACGAAATACCACTTTTGGTTCCTTATAACTGCATCCAAACTTACAACTTCATTGTCAGTCTGACTTCATTGTTGCCGTTGTCTCTGTATAATTTTTCATAAATTCTATTCTACTACTTTATTTTTATGTGAATGGCTGTAAGAAAACGAAGGAAGTACGTGGTAACACGTATGTACTTCAATAATAAAGTTTACTTTGAAGTTGAGTATTTAAATTGGACAAAGAAGTTCCAAAGTCAAATTTTGCAGTGGAGGACAACGACAAAGTTGAATAGAGAAGGTGAGAGAGAGAAGGGGTTTCTCATGAAAGGTGAATGACCTGAACCATCGAACCAGATAAGGCCGATTGGACCCATGGTGAAACACCTGGTGACTTCAGCATGTCCAGATCTTCTCAGCACTGCAGCACAAGCCCTCTCATTCCACTACTGCACTCACTAGTGAGCTGTTAAACTCTGGTTAGTTTGGTTTACCACACTCTGCTATCACGGACGCCCTGTACAATTATACCATCACTTCTAATCTGGACGGTGTGAATCTGCCCCCAGTACTGTATAATATTATGGTAATTCTTGCACTACCATCTTACCCATGTGAACTTGGGAATCTTGTAATCTTTGATTTGTAAATCTTGTACATCTTATTTTTAAGGTAACTTATTTTTTGATGTCACATGGAAGAGATGTTTGGATAGGTACGTAGATGAGAGAGGTATAGGATATAGTCCAGGTGCAGGTAGATGAGACTAGGCATAAAACTAGGCTGGCATGGACTGGATGGGCTTCCCCAGATATAGGTTGACTCATTATAGAGCCTACTAGCTGAGGGGAACAATGATCTCATATTACGCTCTTTGGAGCAGCGCAGTTGTCTTAGCCTATTATTGAAAGTGCTGCTCTGTCCAGCCAAGCTTGCACGCAGAGGGTGAGAAACATCGTCCAGAAAATCCAGGATTTTCAGAAGGGTCCTTTGTTCCAGCACAGCCTCCAGAGTGTCCAGTTTGACTCCTATAACAGAGCCAAATTTCTAATTAGTTTAATGAGCCTGTTGGCATCACCCATGTTGATACCATTGCTCCAGCACACCACCGCATAGAAGATTGTACTGGTGACAACAGACTGGAAGAACATGTGAAGGGGAGGCCTGTATACTCCAAAGGACCTCAGTCTCCTCAGGAAGTAGAGGCGACTCTGGCCCTTCTTGTGTTGGTGCTCCACTCAAGTCTGTCATCCAGGTGCACCCTCAGGTACTTGTAGGTCCTCACCACATCCACATCTTCACCATCAATAGTAAAAGGAGCAATGTAGGATTAATCTTCCTAAAGTCCTTCACCATCTCCTTTGTCTTACTGATGTTGAGCTGCAGATGATTCAGCTTGCAGCATTTGACAAAGTCCTGTACTAGGACCCTGTATTCATCCTCTTAACCTCCCTTTATACACCAAATATGGCTGAATCATCAGAGAGTTTCTGCAGATGACATGACTCAGTGATGTATCTAAAGTCTGAGGTATACAGGGTAAACAGGAAAGGAGCGAATACAGTCTCCTGTGCTGCTTATAGCCATGTCTGACACACAGCTCCAAAGCCTCATAAACTGTGGCCTACCGGTCAGGCAGTCCATTATCCAGGATGCAATGGAAGTGCCAGCCTGCGCTGAATGGAGCTTTTTCCCTCAGCAATGAGGGCTGTAAGGTATTGAAGGCACTTGAGAAATAAAAAAAACACAATCCTCACAGTGCTGCGCTGCTTATCCAAATGGGAGTAGGCTCTGTTCAGCAGATAAATGACAGCATCGTTGACTCCAGTGTGTCCCTGGTTGGAAAACTGCAGGGGATCGAGGGCTGATCTGGCCAGGGGTTGGAGAAGAGCCAACACCAGCCTCTCTTGGGTCTTCATGATGTTTGAGGTTAGGGTCACTGGACGGTCGTCATTCAGGATTTTTGGTCGGCTATTCTTAGGTACTGAAACCACTCATGTTGTTTTCTACCCAGCTGGGACCCAGAACAGAGATGAGAAGAAATCTCTGTGAAATCTGTGGAATTCGTTGTCACAGATGGCTGTGAATGCCAAGCCATTGGGGATATATAAAGGTGAGGTTGTCAGCTACTTGATTAGTAAGGGTGTCAAAGGTTACAAAGAGACGACAGGAAAATGGGGTTGAGAGGGATAAAAAAATCAGTCATGATGGAATGGCAGAACAGACTTGTTGGGCCAAATGGCCTAATTCTGCTCCTATATCTCATGTTGTCCAGTGAAATCCCACCATGGCAGCTGTCAAGATTCAGACAACTAAATAAATATGTAATTCAAAACAAAACCATTGAGAATAATAGAGTCATTGAGAAGTACAAAATAGAAACAGGCATTTTGGTTCATTGAGTCATGGTCGAAACCATTTAAACTGCCTACTCCCATCGACCTGCACCGGGACCACAGCACTCCATACCCCTACCACCCATGTACGTGGCCAAACTTTTCTTAAACATTGAAATCGAGCTGGTATGCACCACTTCTGCTGGCAGCTCATTCCATGCTCTCACGACACGCTGAGTGAGGAAGCTTCTCTTCATATTCCCCTTAAACATTTCACCTTTCACTCTTATCCTATGATCTCTGCTTGTAGTCCCACCCAACCTCAGTGGAAAAGCCTGCTTGCATTTACCCAATTTATACCCCTCAGAATTTTTCATACCACTATCAAGTCTCCTCTCAGTCTTCTACATTCTAAAGAAAACAGTTCTAACCTATTTAATCTTTCCTTATAGCTTAGGTCCTCCAGACCTGGCAACATCCTCGTAAGCTTCCCCTGTATTCTTTAAGCCTTGTTTCCAGCCTTCTTATAGGTCGTTGACCAAAACAGTGCACAATACTCCAAATTAGGCCCCACCAATGTCTTATACGACTTCAACATAACATCCCATCTCCTGTACTCAACGCATTGATTTATGAAGGCCAATGTGCCAAAGGCTTTCTTTATGACCCTCTTCACCTATGACACCACTTTATGAACCTGTATTCCCAGATCCCTTGTTCTACTACACTCCCTAGTGCCTCACACTTCACTGTGCAAGATCTACCCTGGTTGGTCCTACAGAATTGCAAAACCTCACACCTATCTGCATTAAATTCCATCTGCCATTTTTCCAGCTGATGCAGGTCCCTGTGCAAGCCTTGATAGCCGTCCTCACCGTCCACTGCACCCTTTATCTTGGTTATCCACAAACTTGCTGATTCAGTTAACCACATTATCATCCAGATCATTGGTATTGATAACAAACAACAAAGGACACACCACCAATCCCTGCGGCACACCAGTATTCACAGACTCCAGTCAGAGAGGAAACCCTCTACGGCCAATCTCTGGCTTCTCCCGCAAAGTCAATGCGTAATCCAGTTTAATACCTCATACTGAATGCCAAGTGACTGAACCTTCCATGTGGGACCTTGTCAAATGCCTTAATAAAGTCCATGTAGAAAACATCTACTGCCTTGCCTTCATCCACTTTTTTGGTAACTTCCTTGAAGAACTCTGTAAAATTGGTTAGACATGACCTACCATCCAAAAAGGCATGCTGACTATCTTCATTCAGTCCATGTCTATCCAAACACTTATATATATATCCAGTCCCTCAGAATACCTTCCAATAACTGATCTCAGATATATTGGCCAATAATTTCCTGGTTTATGTTTAGAGCCTTTTTTAAACAGCGGAAGAACATTGGCTATTCTCCAATCCTCAGGTACCTCCCCTGTCCCTAAGTATGATTTAAATATCTCAGCTAGGGCCCCAGGATTTTTTGAACTTGCCTCTTGTAGGGTCTGAGGGAACACCCAGTCAGGCCCTATGGATTTATCTACCCTGATTTGCCTCAGGGTAGCAAACACCTCCTCCTCTGTAATCTGTACAGGTCCATGATATTGATGCCTCTTTGCCTCACTTCTATAGACTCTGTGTCCATCTCCTGTGTAAAATACACATGCAAGGTGATCATTTAAGATTTCCCTCAACTCTTTTGGCTCCATTCTGGTCTTCCAGAGGACCAATTTTGTCCCTTGCAATACTTTATCTCTTAGCATATCTGTAGAATCCCTTAGGATTCTCTTTCACCTTGTCTGCTAGAGCAACTTCATGGCTTCTTTTAGCCCTCCTGATTTCTTTCTTAAGTGTTCTCTTGCATTTCTTATACTCCATAAGCACTCCAATTCTTCTTGCCTGACTATACCTGCTCTGCATCTCCTTTTTTTCTCTGAGCCAGGGCTTTAATATCACTTGAAAACCTAGGCTCCCTACACTTGTTATCTTTACCTTTTATTCTTACAGACACATACAAGCTTTGCACTCTCAAACTTTCAATTTTGAAGGCCTATTACTTACCAAATACACCTTTGCCAGAAAACAGCCTGTCTCAATCCACAATTGCCAGATCATTTCTGATACCATTAAAATTGGCCTTTCTTAACCCACAGATCAGTTTTGCATACATACTTTGAAACTAATGGCGTTGTGGTCACTGGATGCAAGCTGTTCACCCACACAAACTTCTGTCGCTTGCTCTGTCTCATTCCCCTAATAGCAGATCCAGTATCAGACACCATCTTATAGGACTGCTACGTATTGATGAAGGAAACTTTCCTGAACACATTAGACAAACTCTACCCCATTGTGGTGAACTACATATACCTGTCTGGACACGCCCCCTGATGACTGCTCCCGTGGCTCCTCCCACAGACCCCTGTATAAAGGTGATGGAGGTCTGAGCCTGGCCTCTCTGTCTCCAGGATGTAGTATGGTGGTCACTCACTGCTCGTTCCTTCTTCCAGTCAATAAAAGCCGATACCTCGCTTTTACGTCTCAGAGTGAGTTATTGATGGTGCATCACCCATCTAGTCATTTTACAGTAGGGGATTCCCAGTCAATATGTGGAAAGTTAAAAGCACCTACTATAACAAATTTATATTTCGTGTAACAGTCTGCAATCTCCCTAGAAATTTTTCCTCTAAATCCCAGACTGCTTGGTGGTCTGTAGTATAGACCCATTAATGTGGTCATATCTTTCTTATTTCTCAGATCCACCATAACTTGTCGAGTTCCCCAGTCTGCTCTGATAGAGCGTTACCATGATATCTTCCTTGACTAGTAACATCACCCCTCCTCCTTTAATCCTTCCCTCTCTGTCACGTCTGAAACAACAGAACCCAGAATAATGAGCTGCCAGTCCTGCCCCTCCTGCAGCCAAGTCTCACTAACGGCTAGAACATCATAATTCCAGGTGCTGATCCATGCCCTGAGCTCATGCACATTTCCTGCAAATTTCTTGCATTGAAATATACGCAGCACAGGACTGCAGTCGCACCATGCTCAGTCTTTTGATTCCTGATTATTGGATGAATGTCAGCTGGAGACTGTAGATATCAGAATCTGCAGCAACAAACAGTCTGCTGGAGGAGCTCAGCAGGTTGTGCAGCAACTGTAGGAGGAAAGGAATTGGCAACGATTCAGGGCAAAACCCCACAGCGGGTCAGGCAAAGAAAAGTCCTGAGGCAGGATGTGTGGCTGTAGTAGTGAAACTTGGTGAGAATGTGGTCAAAGAGGCAGAGAATAGCAGGATCAGGATCAAGGATTATTTATCAAGGATCAATTTTATTCACCCCATACATTTACATGTATTAGGAATTTGCTGTGGTGAGTTGGTGTCTCTTGCAAAACACCTTTCAACATTTCTAAAGAACAAAGGATTATATGAAATAAAGTTAGAAGTACAGATACGGAAAAATATGTACATAGATGTATATAAATACCAGCATGTATTGACAATGTAAACAGCATTATAAAAAGTGTAAACACAAGTGATTCTGCAGACACTGGAAATTCAAAGTAACACACACGAAATGCTGGAGGAACTCAGCAGGTCAGGCAGCATCTATGGAAATGAATAAACAGTCAATGTTTCTTGCCGCGACCGTTATTAAGAGTCCTGAAGAAGGGGTCTCAGCCTGAAACATCGAATGGCCAGTCCTGAAGAAGGGTATTCGGCTTGAAGCGTTGGCTGTTTCTTCATTTCCATAGATGATGCCTGACCTGCTGAGTTCCTCCATCATTTTGTGCGTGTTATTATAAACAGTGGTTTGAAATGTTTACAGTGCAGTGTACTGACTGAGGTAATTGACAGAGGGGGAGTCGGGAGGTTTCTAACTATCATGGATGATCAGATTAATTTTTAAGATAGTTTGAAGTTTTTGCTTTTAATAGACCTGTAGCACCTTCCAGAAGGGAGCTCTTGGAAAAGACTGTTTGCAGGGTGGGTGGTTTTTGCAATGGTATTTCCGGCCTGCTTCTTTGTCCTGGACATGTACAAGTCCGGCAGTAATGGTAGACTGCATCCAATGACCTTTTCTGCTGACTTGACAGCTCTCTGTAGTTTTCATACATTGTGAGAGGGAATTGCACCACACCAGACAGTTATGACAGTGAGAGAACTCCCATCAGAGAGAGAAGGAAAGCTTTGAGGAGACTTTGCAATGGACTTTAAATGGAGACACGAGACAGAACATAGAACAGTAGAGCACAGGAACGGGCCCTTTAGTTCCACAAGGTTGTGCCAAACCAATTAAATTAGTAATCAAATGGTTAACTAACTACATATCGCTCATATCCTTCCATTTTATTCACATTCATCTGCCTATCTAAACATCTCTTAAAAGTCTCCAATATTTCTGCCTCTACCACATTCCAGGCACCCACAGATCTCTGAGTAAAAAAATTGCTCCTTACATCTCCTTTGAAACTACCCTTTCTCACCTTAAATGCATGCCCTTTGGTATTAGATATTTCAACTCCTGGAAAAAGATATTCTCTCTCTATTCTATCTCTGCTTCTCATAACCTTCTAAAACTTCTATCTGATCTACCCCCAGCCTCCGCTGCTCTAAAGAAAACAATCCATGTTTTCCCAGTCTCTCCTGATAGCACACACCCTCTAATCCAGGCAACAACCTGGTAAACCTCCTCTGCACCTTTCCAAAGCCTTGACATTTTTCCTATAATGGGGTGACCAGAACTGTATGCAATACTCCGGATGTGGCCTGACTAGAGATTTAGAAAGATGCAACATATCTTCCTGACTTTTGATCTTGATGCCTTGACTAATAAAGACAAACATGCCATATGCCTTCTTAACCACCTTATCGACCTGTGTAGCCACTTTCCGGGAGCTATGAACTTGGACCCCAAGATCCCTCTTCTCATCAACACTATTAAGGATCCTGCACTTAACAGTGTACTGTGTTTTTGTATTTGATGTAACCAAGGTAGAACACTTCACATTTGGCCAGGTAAAGTCCATCTGCCATTTCTCCTCCCATATCCACAACTAGTCTATATCCCATTGTATTCTTTTCCAATCTACTCTGCTATCCACAACACAACCAATCTTCATATCATCCGCAAACTTACTAACCCACTCATCTACATTTTTATCCAGGTCTTTTATATACATTACCAACAGCAGAGGTCCCAGCACAGATACCTACTGAACACCACTAATTATAGACACCAGAAAAATAAGTCCCTTTGACCACTACCCTCTGTCTTCTATGGGCAAGCCAGTTCTGAATCAAAAGGCCAATTCAGCATGGATCCCATGCACCATAATCCTCTGGATAAGCCTCCCATGGGGACCTTGACAAATGCCTTACTAAAATCCAGGCAAACAACATCCCCAACTTCATCAATCACCCTCATCATCTTGTCTAAAATCTCAATCAAATTAGTAAGACATGACTTGCCTCACACGGTTTTTTATTTGCACATAAATCCTATTCCTAAGAATTCTCTCCAGAAACTTCCCTACCACTGACCTGAGATTCATCAGTCAATAGTTTCCAGGATTATCCTTGGTTCCCTTTTTGAATAATGGAACAACATTACCTACTCACCAGTCCTCCAGGACCTCAGCTGTGGCTAGAGAGGACATGATGATATTGGACAAGGTCCTGGCAATCTCTTCTCTTTCCTCTCTCAATAACCTGGGGTATTTTCCATCAGTCCCTGGGGTCTTATCCACCTTAATGCTCTTTAATATTACCTCCTGCTTTACCTTAAAATGCCCCAGCATATCAATATGCTCTGCACTGATCTCCTTATCTTCCACATCCTTCTCCTTGGTAAATACTGACGTGACATACACTTTAATGACTTCACCAACATCCAAGCAAATGTTCCTCCCTTTATCCTTGACTGATCCTACCCTCACCTCCAGTTATCCTCATGCTCTTAATAAAATACCTTGGGATTCTCTTTAATCCTGCTTACCAAGGACTTTTCATGGCCCTTCCTAGCTTTCTCAAATCCCTTCTTGAATTCTTTTCTGGCTTCTTTATAATCCCTCTGCTTGATCCTACCTTCTTTAGCTTTACATACTTTTCCTTTTTTTCTTCTTGCTGAAATTCATCACATCTCATAAAATCCGAGGTTCTCTTACCTTGCCATCCTTGTTCTTCCTTCTGACTAGAACATACCTGTCCTGTACCCTGCACAGTTGGTCTTTCAACAGCCTCCATGTCAGATGCACCGAACAGCACAGAGGAATGCCATTTGGCCCATCTAGTCCATGCTGATCTGATCTTATGTCTAGTCCTATCTACCCTCACCCAGACCATATCCCTCCAAACTCCCCCTCATCTATGTACCCATCCAAACTTCTTTTAAATGTTACAATTGAACCTGCATATGCCCCTTCCAGTGGCAGCTTGTTCACACTGGCGCCGCCCTCTGAGTGAGGAAGCTTCACCTTAGATTTCCTATAAACATTTCAACTTTCACCCTAAACCCAGAGTATGACCTCTAGCTTTCTTCTCACCCAGCACGAGTGGAAAAAGCTTGCATATATTTACCCTACCAATCTACACCCCCTATAATTTTGTGTACCTCCACAAGATCTGTACAATCAGGGAATAAAGTGCTAATATATTTAAACTTTCCCTGTAATGTGGGTCCTCAAAACCCAGTAACATCCTTGTAAATTTTCTCCACTCTCTTTCCACAAAGGGTTTTGGCCCACAGATGCTGCTGAGTTCTGCCAGCAGACTGTTTGCTGTTGCGTCATATTTATGAAGAAAATCTGCTTCAAAAACAAATAATATTGGAAGCACACAGATTCAGAATCAAAGTTCAAATTTCAAAATAAGTTTATTATCAAAGTACATATATGGCACCATATGCAACATTTGATTCATTTGCTTGCAGACATAACCAATAAATCCGTAGAGTAATAACTATAACTATAAAAGAATCAATGAACGTCCGCACCAACTTGGGCGTTCAACCAGAGTGCAGAAGACAACAAACTGTGCAAATACAAAAAGAAGAAATAATAATAATAAATAAATAAGCAATTAATATCGAGAACATGAGACGAAGAGACCTTGAAAGTGAGTCCATAGGTTGTGGGAACAGTTCAGTGATGGGGCAAGTGAAGTTGAGTGAAGTTATCCCCTTTGGTTCAAGAGCCTGATGGTTGAGGGGTAGTGACTGCTCCTGAACCTAGTGATGTGAGTCCTGAGGCCCCAGTACCTTCTGCCTGACGGCAGCAGTGAGAAGAGAGCATGTCTTGGGATGGTGGTGAATCAGATATATGCTAATACTACTGATATATACTGTGAAATTTGTAGTTTGGCAGCAGTGCTACTGTGCAATACATAAAAATGCTATAAATTACAATAAGAAATATATACAGTATTTTTAAAAAAATTAAACTGAATAAGTGCTGCAAAAAGAGAGCAAAAACAGTGAGGTAGTGTTCATTGATTCACCGTTTGATCAGAAATCTGACGGAGAAGGGAAAGAAGCTATACCTAAAATGTTGAGTATGTGTCTTCAGGCTTCTGTACCTCATCCCAGATGGTCGTATTGAGAAGACAGCATGTCCTGGGTGATAGAGGTCCTGAAAAATGGATGCTGCCCTTTCTGAGGCACCAACTTTTGAAGGTGTCCTCGATGCTGAGGGAGCTAGTGCCCATGATGGAGATGGCAGAGTTTGCAACTTCCTGCAGCTTTTTCCGATTCTGTGCAGTGGCCTCTCAAACCAGATGGTAATGCATCCTGTTAGAATGCTCTCCACTGAACAGCTGTAGACAACAGGTCAGGCTACATCCGAGGAATGACCAAGTTAACGTTTCAGGTCATCGTATCTTGGGTCTGGAAAATCAGGCTTTCTCATCCTGCCTGGCTTTACAATAACTCCCCAGATCCTTTCAAATTGGGCTAAGCCACAGTTCAGCTGAAGGGGTGATGAGGCATTAAATAATATGGCCCACATCCTGAGACCAAATCGAAAGGAAACATATGGAAAAATATACTAGTTAGCAACCAAGAACATTGAAGTGGAAGACTGCTGTGTTCTAATTCTTCACTTGTTTGGGGCGAAAGCAAAAGAAGTAAATATTAGTGCCTGGTTAACACTCTCAGCTTTTACTATCTCTCTCGTTCTACTGCCCGTTACACCACTGACACTTAGGGTGGCAACGAAGGTCCTCCATCTCTGGTGGTGATCAGGGCTTCCTTCATCGTGCCAGTAGCTGAGTTTTCACTACCGTCAGTCGTGCAAGTTCCAGGTGGAGACTCAAGAATACCGTCGCACTCAGATGTAGAAGGATTCTTCATTGTTGTTTTCATAAAAGTTTTTTGTTTTACCCGTCAGCCCTGAGCCTTGGATGACAGGTGGACCATTCTTAGTCTGGACTCTACCCTTTGACCTGTTTGGCTTGGGTGACCCTATCAAAAGCCAAAGCATAAAGGTCGAACTCCAGCCAATGTATCTCTCTGGGTCATTAAGACATGCAAGCCTCCAAACCACGACAAGGTTGTGGTTCTCTTGAAGGAGGTTTAATTCCCAGACAGTGTAAAACAAAAGAGGCTCAGTGATGCAACAGGAAGAGCTGCTGCGTCACAGTGCCAGAGATCCAGGTTCAATCCTGACTCCGGGTCTTGTATGTGTGGAGTATTGGTGTTGGAATTGGTTTATTCTTGTTGCAAGTACCAGGATACAGTGAAAAGCTTGTCTTGCACACTGTTCATCCAGATCAAATCATTATACTGTGCATTGAGGCAGAACAAGGTAAAACAATAACAATGCAGAAGGAGTTGTTGGTTTCCCCTCTCCCTGTGGCAGGAGTGACACTCTCCTTTGTCAATGACAGAGAGGGAGCCTGAGGCATGTCAAACAATGGTTTCTGATGGACTGCAGATCCTGATCTCTTTGGGGGGCTTTGCTCTTCCTTGTATGGGGGATGATTTTTGTTTGAATAAGTGGGAGGAGGGGGAGGGTTGATGCTTTGCTACTGATAATGCATGGGATGGGGAGGGGAGCTTTGGGTTTCTATTGTTTTTTTGTCATTCATTCTTTGAGGTTTTTCTTCTGTTTCAAGAATGTCTGCGGAGAGTGAGAATTTCAGGTTGTATATTGTATACATTCTCTGATTTTAAATGGGACCATTGAACCATTGAATGAAGTGTCACAGCTACAGAGAAAATGCAGAGCAGCTAAACAATAAAGTGCAAGATCATAACAAGGTAGATTGTGAGTTTAATCATACAAAAGTCCATTCAAAAGTCTCATAACGGTGGGATAGAAGTTGCCCGTGGTGGTATGTGCTTTCAGGCTGTTGTATCTTCTGTCTGATGGGAGTGGGAAGAAGAGAGAATGTCTGGGGTGGGTGGGCTCTTTGATTTTGCTGGCTGCTTTTCAGAGGCAGCAGGAACTATAGGCAGGTTTCTTCTCTATGGAATCTGTTCACACTTCTTTGTGCTTCAGTAAAGGAGCCAGTATAATCAAAGACCCCGCTACTCTGGATTTCCAGCATCCTTTGTGTTAAAAGAGTAGAGGCTGGTTTCTGTGATGAGCTGTCCACAGCTCTCTGCAGTTTCTTGTGGTCATGTATAGAGTCACACACACACACACACACACACACACACACACACACACACACACACACACACACACACACACACACACACACACACACACACACACACACACACACACACACACACACACACACACACACACACACACACACACACACACACACACCAGGTCAGGCAGCATCTATGGAAAAGAATAAACAGTTGACGTTTCATGCCAAGACCTTTCTTCAGGAATGTAGATTCCTTCAATTCCTGATGAAGGATCTCAACCCGAAACATTGACTGCTTATTCATTTCCTGTGATGCTGACTGATCTTCTGAGTTCCTCTTGCATTTTGTGTGTGTTGATTTGGATTTCCAGCATCTGCAGAATTCTCGTGTTTATCACATGTTGAGTAGCTGTCATACCAATCTAGGCAAAAATTAATTCAAAAAATAGTTTATGTTCTTGTCTGTTTTCTAAAGTGAGAAATTTGATATGACTAAACTAAGCATTCATAGTAATTTCCTTAATAAGAGGAGTATAAACCTGGGCAAGTGAATGAGTTCAAGCAACACCCACAAAATGCTGAAGGAAATCAGCAGGTCACGCAATATCTATGGAAAAAAGTTAACATTTGACATTTCAGTCTGAGACCCTCCTTTAGGTTCAGTCCTGAAGAAGAGTCTCGGCCCAAAACATTGACTGTTTACTCTTTTCCATAAATGCTGCCTGGTCTGAGTTCCTCCAGCTTTCTACGGGTGTTGCTTGGATTTCCAGCATCTGCAGATTTTCTTTTGTTTGTGAAGTCAATGAGTTCACAATGTGTGTTGCCAAAGGCAAGTTTTATTGTGCTTGCAGTTCAAATCCAATGAGGTGAAGAATGACAAATGAAGGGCAGTTGCCTTCTAGTATGAGCTAATTTGTTATTTTCCGAGCTGCAATAATCAAGTGTGAGTTGAGTTAGACCGCAAATGTTACCCACCAAATAGTTCAGCTTCTCACTTCTATACAGTGGTACAGCTGGATTTGTTTTGCTCATAGGTTGTGAGTGTCACTGGTAAGACCAGCTTTTCTTGCCCTTCCCCGAGTGCCCCTAAGTTCAGGTTCAAGTTTAATTATTATTCAACTATGCATTAATACAGCCAAGCGAAACAGCATTCCCCCAGTGACAAGGTGCAAATCAAACACAGCACGAGGCACATACATACCTCATTCAAGAGAGCAAGCAAACATACAGTCACGCAAGCTGCTGAGAATTCTTTGATGAGCAGCTTTCTTGATGGAATAGTGATGGCAATGAGCCATGTTCTTGAATGGCTTCACTTGGTTGTATGGCAGCTTCATTGGAGTGCCTCTTATAAAAAAGATCACTGTGGTGGTCCTGCAGCTCTGAATCGTCAGATGTGCAAGAATCTCACCATAACTTTTCAAGTTTCAAAGTTCGACGTTCAAAGTGAATTTGTTCTCAGTGTATGTGCAGGCCACCATATACTCCCATGAGATTCATTTTCTTGTGTGCACTCACAGTAGACACAAAGAAACACAACAGAAGTTCTGCACCCAGGCAAAGGCAGGGAAATGACCAATGTACAAACATTCCAAACTGTACAAATACAAAAAGAAAAACAAACAATGCTAGCATATAAATACATAAGTATCAAATAATATTGGGAACATGAGTTGAAGAGTCCTTGAAAGTCAGTCCGTAGGTTGTGTAATCAGTGTTGGGCTGAGTGAAGTACTGATAAATGTATCACTCAAATCTTTTCCACTGTAAAATTTTGTAGTCTCGCAGCATTTAAATAACGATTTGTTTTTCTATTCTTCCTTCCAAAGTCCATAACCTCACACATAAGGGCTACACGAAGCACTGTGGAGGCTAAGTCATTGGGTATACTTAAAGCAGGGGTTGATAGGTTCTTGATTTGCAAGGGGAGAAGCCAAGAGAATGGGGTTGAAAGTGATAATAAATCAGCCATGATAGAATGGCGAGGCAGACTCAATGGGCTGAATGGCCTGATTCTGCTCCTAGGTCTTATGGTGTTAGATTCTAAGGTGTTTTACCACCACCTTCCCAAACAGAAAGGTGTGAAATTATGCAGTATCAATAAATAATAAATATGAACAAAAACTGAAAACAATCATTGAAAATTGTGTTACAGCACCATATCAGAACAATCAGTGTCAGGATGTTTAACCAACTTTATGATCAAAAACATAATCAATAACAACATGGGTGATGTGGTAGCATAGTGGCTAGTATAATGCTTTACAATACCAGCGATCCAGGCTCAATTCCCACTGCTTGTCTGTAAGGAGTTTTCGCTTTCTCCCCATGACTGTGTGGGTGCACTTCGGATCCCTTGGTTTCCTCCCATGGTCCTAAGACATACTGGTTGGTAGGTTAATTGGTCGTCGTAAATTGTCCCAGAATTGTGCTAGGTTCAAATCGGGGGTTGCGGGGTAGCGCGGCTCAAAAGCCAAAAGGCCTATTCCATACTGTATCTCAATTAATAATAATCAGTGAACGTTAGACCTTCCCCGTTCAGCTCAACAATATTGACTTTGAGCAGCCTGAAGTTAAAAATAGCACACTACTGATAACAAATCCTGTTCATTCATTGCCCCTGGGCTCCCTGACCTGTGTTGGCTCCATTTCAGCAAAGCCGCACCTTAAAGATTTACATCTTTATTGTAAGACTTACTTTTTGATGTTTAGTACTTTGAGAACTCTATGTTCTTCATAGTTTCAGTATGCCAGATTTTAATCATTCTGGCTTTGGCAGCTGTCCCTGCCTCTAATGCTTTCTGCCGCCCTCTCGCTCTAAGGTATTTATTCAGTTTTATCTTTTTAGCCACCTATTTTCAGATTTCATAGATACACAGAAAATGCTGGCCACTCAGTGGCCACTTTATTAGGTACACCTGCACACCAGCTTGTTAATGCAAATATCTAATCAGGCAATCATGTGGCAGTAACTCAATACATAAAAGTATGCAGACGCGGTCAAGAGGTTCAGTTGGTGTTTAGACCAAATACTAGAATGGGGAAGAAATGTGATCGAAGTGACTTTGACCGTGACATGATTGTTGATGCTATATAGGGTGGTTTGAGTATCTCAGAAACTGCTGATCTTCTGGAGTTTACAGAGAATGGTATGAAAAAAAGCAAAAAAAAAAGCATCAGATGAGCAGCAGTTCTATGGGGGAAAATGCCCTGTTAATGAGAGAGGTCAGAGGTGAATCTCCAGACTGGTTCAAGCTGACAACAAGGCCACAGTGACTCAAATTCACTTTTGATTTTGACTGTTGTGTAGATAAGCAGGCATTTTTGTTTGTTAAGGTGCCGAATAGTGATTCTCAAATTAATTATTTAAATAACTCAAGCAAAGCAGTGCATTAAAGCTCATTAATAGAATCTTAAAAACTCCATATCAGAATAAATGCCTGTACTGCTTGGACAGTTGTTCTATAGCTCTAGCAGCCAGACTAGTGGGCTAATCATTCAAGTAATTGTGATAAATCCAATTAAATATATACACTCAGTGGCCAGTTTAGTAGGTAAACCCGTTTACTTGCTCGTTTATGCAAATATCTAATCAGCCAATCATGTGGCAGTAACAATGCATGAAGACATGGTTAAGAGATTCAGATGTTGCTCAGATCAAACATCAGAAAATGGAAGAAATGTGATCGAAGTGACTTTGACTGTGGAATGATTGTTGGCCCCAGGCTGAGTAGTTAGAGTATCTCGGAGACTGCTGATCTCCCGGGATTTTCATGCACAACAGTCTCTAGAGTTACAGAGAATGGTGTTAAAAACAAAAAAAAATACAGTGAGTTGCAGTTCTGTGGATGAAATTGCCGTGTACAGGAGGTACTTAATAAAGTGGCCACTGAGTGTGGTTCCGACATAGTTAGCATTAAAAGCTATAATTCACTTGTTCCACTTCCAGTTTGGGAACATCATTTGGTGCTGGCAATGTTCGGTGATCACTGTATAGAATCTTTCTGTTCAGGCTGGCTTGAGCTTCCAATTGCCTGTCACTTTAATTCTTTTATTCTCTTATGAGGACAGGATGAAGAGGTCAATACTCCCCAATGCCATTAGGCTTTACAATTCTACCGCCAGGACTTAAGAACTTTTTAAAAGCTATTATTAATGCTTTTGAGATAGTGATTTAGATGCATATCATATTTTTTTTTACTGAGTTAAGTATTGTATGTAATTAGTTTTGCTACAACAAGTGTATGGGACATTGGAAAAAAGTTGGAATTTCCCCATGGGGATGAATAAAGTATCTATCTATCTATCTATCTATCTATCACTCGGCTTATTGAATCTATGCTGTTTCTGAGACCAATTCCATGAGTCCCGTTCCTCACAGGGGTATAAGATGATGAAAGGCATTGATCGTGTGGATAGTCAGAGGCTTTTTCCCAGGGCTGAAATGGCTAACATGAGAGGGCACAGTTTTAAGGTGCTTGGAAGTAGGCACAGAGGAGTTGTCAGGGGTAAATTTTTTTACACAGAGAGTGATGAGTACGTGGAATGGACTGCTGGCATTGGTGGTGGAGGTGGTTACAATAGGGTCTTCGAAGAGACTCCTGGATATGTACATTGAGCTTAGAAAAATAGAGGGCTGTGGGTAACCCTAGGTAATTTCTAAAGCAAGTACATGTTCAGCAGAGCATTGTGGCTGAAGGGCCTGTATTGTGCAGTAGGTCTTCTATGTGTCACATATTTCCTTGTTACGTAATATTTCATTATTCCTATCAACTATCCCTGATCTGATGATCCTGAACAACAACTGAGCATCTTGACCATGGCTGCATTCTTTAACGCACTGAGTTGCTGTCACATGATTGGCTGATTAGGTGAATTCCTGTGCTATGCAAAAATTCTATTTAACGCTGCCTTAAACACTTTCAGTGGCTGCTTTATTAGGCACCTTCTGTACCTGTTACAGTGGCCACTGTGTGTACGTTCACTATCTTCTGCTGCTGTGGCCCATCCACTTCAAGGTTCAATGTGTTGTATATTCAGAGATGCTCTTCTGCACCCCACTGCTGTAACGCATGACTATTGGAGTTACTATCACCTTCCTGTCAGCATGAACGGGTCTGGCCATTCTCCTCTGACATCCCTCATTAAAAGGCATTTTTGCCTACAGGCCACTCACTGGATTTTTTTTTACCATTCTCTGTAAACTCTGCTGAATACGTGCAGTTTCTGAGATAATCAAACAACCCCACCTAGCACCAACAATCATTCTGTGGTCACAGTCACTTAGAACACATTCCTTCTCCATCCTGATGTTTGCTCTGAACAACAACTACAGCTAAACCACTTAAAGATTCAACCTGCTGTGTGTTCAGAGATGCTCATCTGCACACCACTGTTGTAACGTGTGACTATTTGAGTTGCTGTCGCCTTTCTGTCAGCTTAAACTGATATGGCCATCTTTGCACGTGTGTGCGCCCTTAACACCTGGTGGAGCCAGGGTGCCAATCTTTTTGGTGATAGGCGTCGTACAGCGTGTCTTGGGCATCTGAAACCTGGCGGAACCCAACCCGTTCCAGATATTGTTTTTTACGAGATCGAGTTGCTAGCTCGACACTCAAACCAAGCACGAATGGGGAGCGTGCAAGGGATTCGAACTCGGGACCTCTCGCCCCGAAGTCCAGCGCTGATGCCACTACACCACCAGTCAGTTTCCTTTGACCACCATCAGCAACAAGGCAATTTACTCACTGAACTGCTGCTTACTGATACTTTATTTTTGTTTTTTGATCCATTCTCTATAAACTCTAGAGACTGCTGTGCATTAAGATCCCAAGAGATTCAATTTTCTGAGACAGTCTATCTACCCCACCTGGCACCAACAATCATTCCATTGTCAAAGTCACTTAGATCACATTTCTTCCCCATTCTGATGTTTGAACAAAAATTGAACTTCTCGACCATGTCTTTCAGAGTTGCTGACACTTGATTGGCTGATTAGATACTTGCATTAACGAGCAGGTGAATAGGTGTAGCTAATAAAGTGGCCATTGAGTGTCTATGAACAATTTAGATGTGTATTTTGGAACCATGATCAACAAGTTCTCAGATGAAACAAAGATTGGCGGAATCATTGATAGAGGGTAGAGTAGTTGTACTGGGTGACTTTGATGCATGGATGAAATAGGCAGGACATTTACAGCACCAACGATTGTAGGTTTGGGGTTCAATTCCTCCCGCTGTCTATAAGGAGTTTGTACGTTCTCTCCGTGACTGCATGGGTTTCATATGGGTGCTCCAGTTTCCACCACATTTCAAAGATGTATAGGTTAGGGTTAGTAAGTTGTGGGCATGTAAGCATTCCAACACTTGAGGGCTGTTTCCAGCACATCCTTAGGTAGTGTTGATTGTTAACACAAACAACACATTTCACTGTATGTTTCGATGAGCATGTGATACATAAACTAATCTGAATGGCATGCTGGCCTTTATAACAAGAGGAATTGAGAATAGGAGTAAAGAGGTCCTTTTGCAGCTGTACAGGGCCCTGGTGAGACCCCACTTGGAGTATGGTGTGCAGTTTTGGTCTCCAAATTTGAGGAAGGACATTCTTGCTATTGAGGAAGTTCAGTGTAGGTTCACAAGGTTAATTCCCGGAATGGCGGGACTGTCATATGTTGAAAGATTGGAGCAACTGGGCTTGTATACACTGGAATTTAGAAGGATGAGAAGGGATCTGATTGAAACATATAAGATTATTAAAGGATTGAACACGCTGGAGGCAGGAAGAATGTTCCCGCTGATGGGTGAGTCCAGAACTAGAGGCCACAGTTTCAGAATAAGTTTAAGAATCATTTTGAACAGAAATGCAGAAAAAGCTTTTCACCCAGAGAGTGGTGGATATGTGGAATGCTCTGCCCCAGAAGGCAGTGGAGGCCAAGTCTCTGGATGCTTTCAAGAGAGAGTTAGATAGAGCTCTTATAGATAATGGGGTCAAGGGATATGGGGAGAGGGCAGGAATGGAGTACTGATTGTGTATGATCAGCTATGATCACAGTGAATAGCGATGCTGGTTAGAAGGGCCGAAAGGCCTACTCCTGCACCTACTGTCTATTGTCTGTTGAATCTGAATTGGTATTTGAAAGTGCTGAAACATGTGATCAATACCAAGGGTTACATTCTAGTCTGTGTGGATTTGGTGGGATGAATAGCTTGTTTCAAAGATTCAAAGTACATTAATTATCAAAGTATGTATACAGAATACAACTCTGAATTGAACTGACTTTTTATTACTTACATCCTTCATATACACGGGGAGTAATAACTTTGTTACTTCTCTGTCGAAATGTGCAATTTGCAATTTATAGTAATCTATAATAAATTGTATGTACAACCGGACAGTCAATATAACATAGAAATACAGTTGTGTCAGCGTGAATTAATCAGTCTGATAGCCTGGTGGAAGAAGCTGTCATGGAGCCTGTTGGTCCTGGCTTTTATGCTGCGGTACCATTTCCCGGATGGTAGCAAATGGACGAGTTTGTGGTTGGGGTGACTCGGGTCCCCAATGATCCTTTGGGGCTCTTTTTACACACCTGTGTTTGTAAATGTCCGGATTAGTGGGAAGTTCACATCTACAGATGCATTGGGCTGTCCGCACCACTCTCTGCAGAGACCTGCGATTGAGGGAGGTACAGTTCCCATACCAGGCAGTGATGCAGCCCGTCAGGATGCTCTCAATTGTGTCCCTGTAGAAAGTTTTTAGAATTTGGGGGCCATACCAAACTTCTTCAACCTTTCTGAGTTGAAAGAGGCGCTGTTGTACCTTTTTCACCACACAGCTGGTATGTACAGATCACCTGAGGTCCTTGGTGACGTTTATGCTGAGGAACTAAAAGCTGTTCACCCTCTCAACCTCAGATCCATTAATGTCAATAGGGGTTAGCCTGTCTCCATTCCTCCTGTAGTCCACAACCACCTCCTTTGTTTTTGTGACATTGAGGGAGAGGTTGTTTTCTTGACACCACTGTGTCAGGGTGATGATTTCCTCTCTGTAGGCAGCCACATTATTATTTGAGATTAGGCCAATTAGTATAATGTCATCAGCAAATTTAATTAGCAGATTGGAGCTGTGGGTGGCGACACAGTCATGGGTATACAGAGAATAAAGGAGGGGGTTTAGGACACAGCCCTGAGGGGTATTATTGCTCATTATTGAAGTGAATGCAACAGGACACTAGTTGTACAGACATACTACCTTGGTCTTTTTGGGTACAGGAACAAAGGTGGATGATTTGAAACAAGAGGGCACTCTACACTGGGAGAGGGAGAGATTAAAAAGCTCTATAAACATACCTGCCAGTTGTGCCGTGCACATCCTGAGTACTCACCCTGTGATGCCGTCTGGACCCGCAGCCTTGCGACTGTCCACTCACTGGAAACGCCTGCGTACTCCGGCCTCAGAGATGACCGTCTCTTCAGGAGCTCAGTATTGGCAAAATTGAATTGAGTGTAAAAAGATTTAGCTCATCTGGGAGAGAAGCAGCGATGTTGGAAACTCCATTGCTTTTAACTTTGAAGTCTGCGATGGTGTGCAGACCTTGCCATAAGCTGTGTGTGTTGTTGGTGTAGAGTTGTGTCTGAATCTTGTCCCTGTACTGTTGTTTTGTTGCCTTGATATCTTTGCGGAGATCGTAGCTGCATTTCTTGAGCTCCTGCTGGTCACTGGCAACGTAAGCTTTGTGTCGCGCAGTAAGTGCTGCTCACACGGAACTGTTGGTCCAGGGTTTCTGGTTTGGATAGACCCTGACCGATTTCTGCAGGACAACGTCCTTGATGCACTTCCAGATGAAACTCGTGACCCCATCTGTGAACTCAGAGACATCCTCATCATGGAAGACACTCCAGTTGATGTCATCAAAGCAGTCCTGTAGCGTGGAGACCGATTGGTTGGATCAACAGTGGACGTTTTTAAACTGTGGCTGCCTCTTGTTTCAGCTGCTGCCTGTACCTCGGCAGCAGCAAGATGGAGGAGTGACCCGATTTTCCAAATGGTGGGTGAAGGAGCGCTTTGCAAGTGTTGCGTTTTCGAAGATTCATCTTCGGAAAAGAAACACGATGGAATCATTCAAGAAAACCTCAAACACCCAACTTGCAAAAAAAAAGAACAAATTGTGCAAGTGGCAAAAAAACTGAGTGAACAACACATAAAATATCAAACATCAAACCAGGGGTCCAGTAGTGTTCAGTTTAGTTCAGCTCAACACTGCGCTGCTAGTGCAGTGCAGGCTGCAGGACCACTCTTCACTGAAGTGCCTCAGACCACGTCAACCACGTTGATCAAACTGCTAAATATAGCAAAAAAAATGTAACCAGAATCCAGGAAAACAAACAGCATGAACCTCAAAGTCCTTCAGAATGAGTCCACAGCTTCGCTGCTCAGTCCTGACAACATGGATCCCAAGACTCTGCAGCTAGTGATAGGGAGGGGAAGACCGGCCAAGCACGGGCAGATGGTGCTGACTTCGACTTCGCTCACGCCTCAATCGGAGAGGAGCACACTCCACTCCAAACCTTAACAAACTCCCACAGAGACAGCAAAGCAGCAGATCACTCAACCAGCCCCAAAACACACCATCAAGATGAAAATCACAGTTTCCAATCATATGCATCTTAGTAGCAGAAAGATTTAAACTAGAGTTGCAGGGGGATGGAAATCAGAGTACCAGAACAGATATTGGAGAGATTGTGGAGACAGACGTTGGCAGATCACAGACAAAGTCAGGAATCAAAAGATTGAGCATGGTGCGACTAATGTTTCATTGCAAGAACTATTGTAGGAAAGATGGATGATATTAGGGCATGGATCAACATCTGGATTTATGACACTGTAACAATCAGTAAGACTTGGTTGCACGAGGGGCAAGACTGGCAGCACAGTATATTGGAATTCCATTGTTTTAGTTGTGACAGAATGGGAAAGACTTAAGGAGGAAGGGTTGAGTTACTAGTCAGAGAGAAAAAAAATTGTAGGGAGATCGCAGACTGTTGCGAGAAGCACAAGGTTGTTGTAGTAGGTGATTTTAACTTTCCGCATATTGACTGAGAATCCCGTACTGTAAAAGGACTAGATGGAATAGATTTTGTCAAATTGTGAAATAATGGGGGGGGGGAGGGGGGGGAGGAGATGGCAGATGAACTAAATGAGTGTCTTCATTGTGGAAGACATTAGCAGTGTGCCAGATGTCGAAGGGTGTGAGGGAAGAGAAATGAGTTCAGTTACTATTACAAGGGAGAAGATGTTCAAAAACCAGAAAGACCTAATGGTACTTAAGTCACCCAGATCAGGTGAACTGCACCTTAGGGTTCTGAAAGAGATAGTGGTAGAGATTGTGGAGGCATTGGTAATGATCTTTCAAAAATCATTGGACTCTGGCCTGATGCCAGAGGACTGGAAAATTGCAAATGTCACACCACTCTTTAAGAAAGGAGGGAGTAACAGAAAGGAAATTATAGACTAGTTAGCCTGACCTCAGTCGTTGGGAAGATGTTCGAGTCAATTGTTAAGGATGAGATGATGGAGTACTTGGTGACACAGAACAAGATAGGACAAAGTCAACATGGTTTCCTTAAGAGAAAATCTTGTCTAATGAACCTGTTGGAATTCTTTGAGGAGATTACAAGTAGGATAGATAACTGGATGCAGTGAATGTTGTATACTTTGACTTTCAGAAGGCCTTTGACAGGGTGCCACACGTGAAGCTGCTTACCAAGTTAAGAGCCCATGGTATTACAGGAAAGTTGCATGGTTAGAGCATTGGCTGATTGGTAGGAGGCAGTGAGTGGGAATAAAAGGATCCTGTTCTGGTTGGCTGCCAATGACCGGTGGTGTTCTGCCAGGGTCGGTATTGGGACCACTTTTTTATGCAGTATATCAAAGATTTAGATGATGGAATAGATGGTTTGATTGCTAAGTTTGCAGATGATATGAAAATTGGTGGAAGAGCAGGTAGTGTTGAGGAAACAGGTAGGATGCAGAAGGACTTAGACAGATTAGGAGAATGGGCAAGAAAGTGGCAAATGGAATACAATGTTGGAAATGCATAATCATTCACTTTGGTAGAATAAATAAATGTGCGGACTATTTTCTAAACAGGGAGAAAGTCCAAATATCTGAGATGGAAAGAGACTTGGAAGTGCTTGTGCAGAACAACCTAATGGTTAACTTGCAGGTTGAGTCAGTAGTGAGGAAGAAAAATGCAATGTTAGCATTCATTTCAAGAGGTCTAGAATACAAGAGCAAGGATGTGATGCTGAGGCTTTATAAGGCACTGGTGAGGCCTCACCTTGAGTACTGTGAACAGTTTTGGGCTCCTCATCTAATAAAAGATGTGCTGGCATTGGAGAGGGTTCAGAGGAGGTTCACAAGGATGATTCCGGAAATGAAAGGGCTATCATATGAGGAACGTTTGATGGCTCTGGGCCTGTACTCACTGGAATTTAGAAGGATGAGGGGGGTTCTCATTGAAACCTTCCAAATGTTGAAAAGCCTAGACAGAGTAGATGTGAAAAGGATGTTTCTCATGGTGCGTAGTCTAGGACAAGGGGGATAGAGGGGCGTCCATTTAAAATAGAAACGCAGAGAAATTTCTTTAGCCAGATGGTGGTGAATTTGTGAAATTTATTACCACATGCAGCTGTGGAGGCCAGGTCATTGGGTGTATTTAAGGCAGAAATTGATGTTCTTGATTGGACATGGCATCAAAGGTTATGAGGAGAAGGCCAGGGAATGGGGTTGAAGAGGGGAATACGAGGGGTGATTGATATGTTCATGGCCTAAGGTAGAAGAAGTCAATTTCAGAAAACCTAGCACATTTATTTTTCAACATTGTCCCCTCCTACATTTACACACTTAGCTCAGTGGTCGTGGAGCATACGGATCTTGGACCTCTAGAAAGTGTCCACAGATGGGTGATTGATAAGTTCGTGGCCTAAGGTAGAAGGAGATGAGTTATACAGCTCTAGTTATGTGCACATGCTGTTCAACTCTTTGAGTGATTATGCAGAAAGTTTGAAGTTAATAATTCATCGCTTTCTACCTTAGGCCACAAACTTATCAATCACCCCTGATGAGTTATTAACTGATGAGTTATCAACTTCAAACTTTCTGTGTAATCACTCAAAGAGTTGAACTGCACGTGCATATCAGGAGAGCTGTATAACTCATCTCCTTCTACCTTAGGCCACAAACTTAACAATCACCCATCTGTGGACACTTTCTGGAGGTCCAAGATCTGTATGCTCCACGATCGCTGGACTAAGTGTGTAAATGTAGGAAGGGACTATGTTGAAAAATAAATGTGCTAGGTTTTCTAAAATTGACCCCTTCTACCTTAGGCCACGAACTTATCAATCACCCATTGTAAAAGGATTAGCCATGATTGAATGGCGGAACAGACGATGGGCCAACTGGCCTAATTCTGTTCCTATGTCTTATGGTCTAAACCTTTGGGATATGACTGGAAACCCGGAGCACCTGGAGGAAACCCACACATCTGGAGAGAGAACTCCTCATAGAGAGGACTGGAGGTGAAGACTGAACCTGAGTAACTGAAGATACGAGGCTGAGGCATTGCCAGCAGCGCCCTTGTGCTCCAGCCTGTGAAGAGTGCCCAGAAGAGCTTTACCAGGATGCTGCCTGGACCAGAGAGTATCTGCTATCAGAAGAGGTTGGACAAGCCTGGGTTGTTTTCATGGAACATCAGTGCCTGATTAGGGAACTAGGTAGAGTTTTGTAAGATTATCAGAGGCATAGACAGAGTAGGCAGCTGGCATCTTCTCCTTCGGGCTAAAATATCTAATACTAGATGACATGTATTTAAATTGTGGGGATTAAGTTCAAAGACGATATGCAGGGCAAGTTTGTTTGTTTTTTTTATGCAGTGTGATGGGTGTCTGGAATGTGCTGCCGGGCATGGTAGTGGAGGCAAATACAATAAGAGACACATCGATGTGTAGAGAATTGAGAGATGTTGGCATTTTATAGGAAAAAGTGATGTTTAGTTAAATTAGTTCAGCACAGCATTGTGAACTCTTCTCCTTACCTGTCTATCACCATCCCCTGGAGCCCTTCTTCCTTCCCTTTCTCCCATGATCCACCCTCCTCTCCTATCAGATTCCTTCTTCTCCAGCTGTTTTGCCTTTTCCACCTATCATCGCCCAGCCTCTTACTTCATTCTCCTTTCCCCACCCGCTTGGCATCATTTATCGCCTGCCAGCTTGTATTCCTTCCCCTCCCCCCACCTTCTTATTCTGGTATCTTCCCCCTTCCTTTCCAGTCCTGAAGAAGGATCGTGGCCCAAAACGTCGAATGTTTATCTCCCTCCTGCTGAGTTTCTTCAGTATATTGTGTGTATTATGTTCCAAGTTACACATTATATGTTCCTTGACGGCATCAGCAATACCTTGCATTTGCTCTAGTATCTGTTGGTCTCTCTAAGTTTGTCACAGGCATCTCTGCAGCATCAAATGTCCATACGTAAACAGGCCAGCCTTTGCGTTTCCATGCGGCCATTGCAATGCCTGTGGTAAGTAATACCGAGTGTGGTCTCAGGTTTCACAGCCCGAGGTAATATCAGCCTGTTTGCTTTAACATTACAACCAGTAAGCTCTGCTCTACGGGACATGACCAAAGAAAGTCAGCAGGTTCCACACCAGCCAAACCTTGCCTGGCAAAATGACAAGATTCAAAATTGTTTAATGTCATTTCCACTATGTAAGTGTGAAGGAAAACGAAATAATTATTACTCGGAATCTGACGCAGCACAAGAAAAACACAGTAAGATAATGAGAACTATAATAAAAAAAACACAATAAATCTAAATACATAAGATAGTTCATACACATAGATTGAATATATGTCCATAGGCTCTACATATGGTGGCTGATAGGAATGGTGGTGGAGGGGTGGGATAGTTGGTGGAGGTGTTGATCAGCCTTACTGCTTAGGAAAGAAACTGATTTTATGTCTGGTTGTCCTAGTGTGGATGATATGTAGCCTCCTTCCTGATGGGAGTGGGACACACAGTCCATGAGCAGGGAGAGTGAGATCCTTCGAGATGGTGGTGGGATTGCTGTACAGTGGGGTTTAAACTAGAGTTGCAGGAGATGGGAATAGTGTATTTAAAGAGCCAGCATTTGGGGCTGAGTCCTGATGAAGGGTCTCAGGGAAACGTCAGTTCTTTATTCCTCTCCATAGATGCTGCCCAACCTGCTGAGTCCCTCCAGCATTTTGTGTGTGTTCCTTCGGAACTTAGCAGGGTACTCTCTTGGCCAGGTTAATATGTAGGCAGCTGAATGAGCAGGAATGAAGCCTGTAATGGTACTGGTATTGGTGAATTATTGTTACATGTAAAAAGATACGGTGAAAAGATTGTATATTGTTTATACCGATCAAATCATTACGCAGTGCATTGAGGTAAGTAAGGTCAAGCAGTTTCAATGCAGAATAAAATGTAAAAGCTACTGAAGAAAATACAAAGCAAGTAAATAATCATAATGCTTTGAATTGTTCCGCCAAGAGTCTACTTTACTGTTCAGGAGTCTGATAACGATGAGATAGAAGGATAGAAGCTGTCCTTGAACCTGGTTTATGCACTTTCGGACGTGTATGAGAGACGGAAGAAGAGAGAATATCTGCAGTGGGTGGGCCTTGACATCAAATGGAAATTATCTTCGGTCTTTTGATTGGCCAAGATACCTGACATGGAAAGACTGCTGGATGAGGAGGGATTAGATCAATTAGATTTATTCAAAAATTCTGACAGGACTGGCCAGACCTGAAGTGAGGAAGAGTTTTCTCCTGGCCAGATGTTTAGAATGGTGGGGTGGGGGGGGGTGGTCACAATCTTAGGTTATAGGGCAAGAGTAGGTTATAGGGCAAGAGATATAGGACTGAGATGAGGAGATAGTTCTTCATTTTCTTCTAGTGGAAGCCAGCATATGAAGTTGGAGTGAGGGGGAAGAGTACAAACTGGCAGGTCCCATCATATAAACGTAATTGCAAAGAAAGTACAACAGTGCCTCTACTTCCCTAGGAGTTTGCAGAGATTCAGCATGACATCAAAAACTTTGGCAAACTCCTGTAGATGTGCAGTGGAAAGTGTATTGACTGGCTGCATTATGGACTGGAATGGGAGCACCAATGCCGTTGAACGGAAAATCCTACAAAAGTTAATGGATTCGGCTCAGTACACCACTGGTAAAGTCCTCTCAACCGCTGAGCACATCAACATGAAATACTGTTGTAGGAAAGCAGCACACATCAAAAATATTCACCACCCAGGCCATGCTCTCTTTGCAGTGCTGCCATCAGATAGAAGGTACAGGTGCCTCAGGACTCACATCACCAGGTTCAAGAACAGTTACTACCCCTCAACCATCAGGCTCTTGAATAAAAGAGGATAACTATGCTCATCTATTGAGATGTTCCCACAACCAATGATCTCACTTTAAGGACTCTTTATCTTGTTATTTCATGCTCTCGTTATTTATTGCTGTTTATTTATTTTTGCATTTGCACAGTTTGTTGTCTTCTATGCTCATTCTTTTATTGATCATGTTTACAGTTACCGTTCTATAGACTAGCTGAGTATGTCCACAGGAAAAATCATCTCTGGGTTGTATGCGGTGACATGTATCTGATAATAAATGATACTTCGAACTTTGATGGGAGCAGTTTAAATTGGCATCATGGTTGCCATGGGCATCACGGTCTAGTGCGTCATTTCCTTTGTGGTGCTGCTCTATGATCTAACGTAGGGTAGGACTCATAGAGTCACAGTCACTATAGGACAGAAAGAGGCCCTTTGGTCCATCTGGTCAGTGCCATCTTGATTTTCTGCCTAGTCACAGCTACCTGCACCTAGACCATAGCCCTCCATACCACTCTCATCAGTATACTTATCCAAACTTTTCTTAAATATTACAATTAAACCCCCATCTGCCACTTCTGCTGGCAGCTTGTTCCACACTCACACAGTGTTCATTCTGAGTGAAGTGGTCCCCGTTAAATACACTCAATATACCTGTACTCCTGGTCGTTAATGCAAATACCTAATCAGCCAATCGAGCGGCTGCAAGCAGCCATGGCTCAACATGTTCAGCTGCTGTTCAGACCAAACATTCAACTTGGGGAAGAAATGTGATCTAAATGACTTTGACCATGGAATGATTGTTGTTGGTACCAGATGGGTTGGTTTGACTATCTCAGAAACTGCTGATCTCCTGGGTTTTTCACGCTCAGCAGTCTCTAGAGTTTATAGAGAATGGTGTGAGAAACAAAATTACTAGTGAGAGGCAGTTTTGTAGGGGAAAACACCTTGTTAGTGTGAGAGGTCAGATGAGAATGGCCCAGAAAGCTTAAGCTGACAAGAAGGAGACAGTAACTCAAGTCAAGTCACTTTTATTGTCATTTCGACCATAACTGCTGGCACAGTACACAGTAAAAATGAGACAATGTTTTTCAGGACCATGGTGTTACATGACACAGTACAAAAAATAGACTGAACTACACACAAAAAAAACCAACACAGAGAAAGCTACACAGGACTGCATAAAGTGCACAAAAACAGTGCAGGCATTACAATAAATAATAAACAGGACAACAGGGCAAGGTGTCAGTCCAGGCTTCGGGTTTTGAAACTCAAATAACAACTTGCTACAACAGTGGTGTGCAGAGGAATATCTCTGAACACATAACACGTCAAGCCTTGAGGTGGGTGGGCTACCGCAGCAGAAAACCATGAACGTACACTCAGAAGCCACTTTTGGTCGACACAGGAGGTTAGTGTGTAGGGTTGTTTGCTGAGCCTGGAGGTTAGATCGCAAACATTTCGTCACTAGTCATGATGCAGTCACCTCGACTGGTAACAAGATGTTTGCGACCCAACCCCCAGATTCGGCGAGAAACCCGACAACCCGAGCTACCAACCTTCCCTTTCATTTCAAGGTAAAGGAGGTACCTGATAAAGTGGCCTCTGACCAGAAGTGCCTGTCTTTTGAATCTATTTACACAGAGCTGTACTCACTAGTTTACTGCCGTGCATTGTCGTTCATTCTTTCTATGAGCTAGTATTCCGAGTGACATTGTTGTCAAGGAAAGCTGGGTGTGCCAATTTTACCTTTCACTGATTAGGTTCACTCGTAAAAGGTACTTTTGTTAATCTCTGTTTACAGAAGTAGCTAATCTGGAACGCATTCAATATCACCATGAGGTGAAAGATGAGAACTTTCCTGCATGTTGAACATTGCGTTTGAATGCTCAGGAAGTCAGGCTGGGACATGGGTTTTATCTTAATCTTGGGTGCTACCTCGTATGAATATGGGGATTTCCATTAGCTGCTCTGATCTTTTACTGCACCTGAACAATATAGTGAATGTTGATTAGCCACTGTAAATCATCCCTTGGAGCAACTTAATTGGAGCAATTTGAAAATAAAGCATTGAAGGTGCTTTGACGGACGTGTTTGAGGAAAAATAAAGTTGTAGGGCTATAGGGAAGTAAGTCAGAAAATGGGAGTGGTGAGCGAGCAGTAAACACAGCCCAATCCATCGCATGAGCCAGTTTCCCACCCATTGGCTCCATCTACATTCTGGTGTCTCAGCCTAATCAAGGACTTCTGCCACCCCAGTCACTCTCTCTTTCCCCATTTCCCATCAAACAGAAGATACAAACGTTTGAGAGCAAGTACCACCAGTCTCAAGGACAGCTTCTATCCTGCTGTTATGTAGAATGTAGCACAGTACAGACCTTTTAATCTACTCAAAGGTCAATCTAGCGCTCCACTCCCACATAACCTTCTATTTTTCTTTCATTCATGTACCTATATAAGAGTCTCTTAAATGCCCTGAATGTATCTACCTCTACCATTGCCTCTCTCTCCATTCCACACACCCACCATTCTCTTCGTAAAAAACCTACCACTGACGTCCACTCCCCTCCCCCCCCTCCATAATTTCCTGCAATCATCTTAAAATGATGCCTCCTCATTTGGCCATTTCCACCTTGGGATAATGTCTCTGACTGTCCACTCTACCTATGCCCCTTATCATCAAATACCTTTGTACATCACTATCAAGTTACCTCTCAACCTCTTCCGCTTTAAAGAGAAAAGCCTGAGCTTACACAACCTAAACTCATAATGCATGATCTCTAATCCAGGCAGTATCCTGGTAAATCTCTGCACCCTTTCCAAGACTTCAACATCCTTCCTATTATAAGACAACTGGATTTGAACACAATAGTGTTAGTATGTCTAACTAGCATTTACAGAGTTGCAATAACCTTGCCTCCAAGTGGACCACGAACTTGTCATGGGGTTTGGAGGCTTGCAAGTATCAATGACCCAGAGAGCTATGTTGGCTGGATTCAGGGCCCTATGCTATGGCTCTTGGTAGGGTCACCCATGCCAAACAGGTCAAAGGGTAGAGAACAGACTAAGAGTGGTCCACCGGTCCTCCAGGTTCAGGGATTTAGCCCTGATTGGTCAAAAATAGATCTCCCAATCTATCTCACTGAGGCCCTTGCAATTTATTTGTTCACCTCTGCTGCACGTTCTCTGTAACTGCATCACTAGATTCTGCATTTTGACTTTCTTTGAACTGCCCTAGTGACTTTATGTCTGGAATGATCTCGCTGGATGGCATACAAGCAAAAGCCTTCTATTTTATTTTGGCACGTGTGACAATAATGAACTGATAAAGTATGGCCTAGCATATTGTGGGAAGCTGTGAAGAATTTTCAGTGGCTTTGAAAGAGATACTTTGAAAGAACATAGAAGATTACAGCACAGTACAGGCCCTTCGGCCCATACTGTTGTGCCGAACTTTCAACCTACTCTAGGATCCAAGTGCCTATCTAGGACTTTCTTAAAAGGTCCTAATGTTCCTGGATCTACCATCAGACCTGCCAGGGCGTTCCATGAACTCACTACTCTGTGTGTAAAAAAAAAACAAAAAACCTA
Organism: Hemitrygon akajei; assembly: GCF_048418815.1. Classification (NCBI taxonomy): domain Eukaryota; kingdom Metazoa; phylum Chordata; class Chondrichthyes; order Myliobatiformes; family Dasyatidae; genus Hemitrygon; species Hemitrygon akajei. The sequence continues at coordinate 187,081,002 of NC_133127.1, forward strand.
CCTTTAACATCCCTCTATACTTTTCTCCAACCTTCTTAAAATTATGCCTTCTTGTATTTCTGCCCTAGGAAAAAGTCTCTGGCTTTCCACTTAATCAATGCCTCTAATCATTTTGTACACCTCTATCAATTCACCTCTCATCCTCCTTCACTCCAAAGAGAAAAGTCCTAGCTCGCTCGACCTATTCTCAATAAGACATACCCTCCAGTCCAGGCAGTATCCTAGTAAATCTACTCTGCACCCTCCCTAAAGCTTCGATATCCTTCCTATAATGAGACTAAAATTATTAATTAATTAACTGCCCACTTTGCTGCTGGTGTTTAGGGCACCAATGAAGGTCCTCCATCTCTGTCTGTCCTTGGGAACGTAGAAGGAATCTTCATTGCTGCTTCCATAACAGTTTTTTCTTGACCATCAGGGTTGTTAGCCCTGAGTTGAGCCCTAAACCTGGAAGACTGGTTGACTATTCTTAGTCTGGCCTCTACCCTTTGACTGTTTGGGCATGGGTAACCCTATCAAGAGCCAGCATAGCTCTCCAGGTCATTGAAGCACACGAGCTTTCAAACCCAACAACAAGCTCGTTGTTCTCTTGGAGGGAAACTAAAATATTGTGCCTTTATTTGAGCAGGGCTGCAAGGGCAAGCCAGGGAAGTTTAGGCCAAGATGTATTAACTGGTACATCTTTGGCCTGTGGGAGGAAACCCGAGCAGCAGGAGGAAACCCATTCATTCCATAAGGAGGACATACAGACTCCATTCAGAGAACACCAGGATTGAACTTTGAACTCTGATATCCTGAGGTGTAATAGCACCACATTAGCTGCTACACTACTGTAGCATTATTGTAGCATCCATCATTAAGGACATTCACCACTCAGAACATGCCCTCTTCTCATTGCTAATACCAGGAGAGAGGCACAGGAGCCTGACGACACACACTCAACATTTTAGTAATAGCTGCTTCCCCTTTGCCATGTCATTATTCCTCTTTCCCACTATTTACTTACATACATATTTTTATTGCAACTTATAAATTTTTTTTAATGTCTTCCATTGTACTGCTGCTGCCTTTCAACAAATTTAACAATGTATTGTTTATCAATGATAATGGTACTGGTTCTGTTGTGAGAATGAGAAAAAGACAGAGAACAAGGGACAGAGAGGGACAGAACAAATAGCCTAATTCTGCACCTACGTCTTATGGTCTTATGACTGGAAGGTGATGGGTGAAGCCAGGTGGATGGGGTAGGAGAGGTGAAGTGAGAAGCTGGGAGGACATAGGTGGAAAGATGAATGGCTGAAGAAGAAAAAATCTGATAGGAAATGAGAGTGGACTATGGGGCAAAGAGAAGGAAGTGGAGAACCAGAGGGAGGTGATAGGTAGGTATGAGAAATGAAGAGGTGAGACGGGAGTGTTACGTACCCGTGGGTATCTTATACCTGTCACGTGACCGTGATGCAATTGAGGCTGTACTGGAGATGAGGTAATGGTCTTGTGATGGGGGAGTGTCGTCATTTTCCTGCCAGTGAGAGGTCATGTGATAGTTTTTTTCAACAGGGTATAAAAGGAGAACCCCTCCCTGTGACGCAGGGCAGTCGGTGGATGATTTCACAAGTGATTCCACATTGCTGCATATTCCGATGTTATGACACAGGTTTATTTTAAAGTGGAGCTTTATTTTCTGCCTTAAGTCTCAAAGGTTATTGCCGGCAGTTTCGCTATATTACTGCCAGTAAAGTCAGTGGAGAGTGAAGATTCGTCGGAGTTTGGACATACTGAAGGATTTGGAAAGTTAATGTTGACGGTGAAACAGATTCGACCTTTGTTTAATCTTCGCATGAGGAATTCATAACTTGTGTCCATGATAATTCCTGCTTTGCCAAAAAAGAGCAGTGAGTTGGATACAAAGTTTCACCACAGAAAGGTCAGTGCCTTTTAAGCTGTTTATTTCCTTCGATCGTAAATCCTCCGGGAAAAGCATACTGCAGCTGGGATCAGCAGTAACGCGACGAAAGAGAATTTAACACCTTTCAAGAAGTCTCTCCTTTTAACTGACTGTGTAAAACTTTGGACCTTCGCATTACTACTTTAAGAACTGTTCAAGCTGCTGCACAGTGTCGTGGTTTTTCGTGCCTCACAAATGACCAGGAGACGCAGAAGATTCTTCAAGAAGGGTTAAACTTTAATTTGCAAATCAAAGCTGAGACAGTCAGTGAGCTAGTCGCTGATTGCCCACCGATCCTTGTACATAGCATTTTTTATAGCAATCTCCTGGTTTCATTGCATTAGATTATCCAATCGGTCTATAGGTGCGTATCACAAGTACATCGCCACTATTGTTTCTACCTATTGACTTATTCATGTTCTAGTCTACATCTCTTAGCTACCTCTCATTAACACACCATTGTCTCCTACATTCTTAAGATTTCATTCTCCTACTAAATTGGGTACATGCATAGCAAATAGCAAGTTCAAACTACATAATCTACATCAAGGCTGACTACATAGTTTTGGTTACACAGCAAACAAGTTCAAAGCAAAACATCTCTTAGCTACCTCTCATTACCACACCATTGTCTTCTACATTCAATTGGATGCATGCATAGCACATAGCAAACTTCAAAGCTGACTACATCTCCTAGCTACCTCTCATTAACATATATTAACACACCATTGTCTTCTACATTCCTAGCATTTCACATAGTTTTGGTTACACAGCAAATAATATAAGTTTTATACTCCATAATATTTTATACTCCAATAACAGCAGCTGACTTCCGGTTAGGTTAGTCATTTGTTTACTTTCGGATTTTTTTTAGCATGTTTAATAAATGTTTATTTGTTAGAAAAAACCTGACTCAATTATATATTCATTGTTGCTGATTTGTGACAAATGGGGGCTCGTCTGGGATGTGAATCCATTTTTGAGTTTAAAGGCTTGTTTAATTTTTGATCGTTGTTTTGGAAAAGGGAAAGACTTGATTCTTTTTTTTGATTGGCTTGTGAGAGGTATTCGGCAACAATGGATATTGATGAATTCCTGGCTTCGCCAAATGCACAGTTATTAGCAAAGACGAAAAAGGGTGAGGTATTGGATGGAGATTGCTGGCAGGTTGGAACTTAAAGATATTTCGAAAGGTGCAATAAAGCCTGTAATTCAAAGAAAAATCATGGAACATTTTGTAGAGTTGGGTGTGTTTGATGGATCAATTTTAGATCGGTTTTCTGTGAGTAAAGCTGCGACTCAGTTACAGTCGGAACGAGTAGCACTAGAAAAGCTGAAAATAGAGGCTGCATTAAAACCGAAGGAATTAGAAGCTCACTTGGAACTAAGTCGATTAGAAGCTGAAAATAAAAAGAGGGAATTTGAACTTAAGATGGCGGAATTAAGATCCGCGAATCCGTCTCCTGGTTCTAGAAACCGTTTGTTGTTAGTCAGGAAATTAAATTGGTCCCTCCATTTAGTGAAACAGAAGTAGAAAAATATTTCCAACATTTTGAAACGATTGCTTTGATTTCAGAGTAGCCGAAAGAGAAATGGTCAGTGTTGTTACAGAGTGTAATTAAAGAAAAAGCACAACAGGTTTATACAGCTTTAACTGCTGAGCAAGCACTTGATTATGATACTGTGAAGCAGCAGATATTGAGTTGGTCCCAGAAGCTTATAGAGAAAGATTCAGAAAATTTAAGAAACCTGTGGAGAAAACGTCTGTGGAATTTGCCTACGATAAAGCTGTGTGTTTTGAGAGATGGGTTTCCTCTAAAAATGTAAATGGGGACTATAATAAATTGTAAGAACTGATTTTAATGGAGGAATTTAAAGGAAGCATCCCTGTTGAGATAAGGACATACTTAAATAAGAGAGACACTGCTACATTGCAGGACTCTGCTAAATTAGCTGATGAGTATTCAGATTCAGATTCAGTTTATTGTCATTTAGAAACCACAAATGCAAAGCAGTTAAAAGATGAGACAACGTTCCCCCAGAATGATATCACAAAAGCATATGACAAAACAGACTACAGCAGAAAATCCATGTAAAGTTTGGCAATCCCCAATCCAGAGTCCGGAGAGGCCGCTGCGTATTAATATTGCGCTATCGTCTTAGCGCATTCCCCGGAAAGGAGCTTCAAATCCACCAGACAAAAACAAGACCAAAAACTAAAGCTACAAGACCTGCACAAAACCACATAATTACAACATATAGTTACAACAGTGCAAACAATAGCATAATTGATTAAAAAAACAGGCTATGGGCACAGTAAAAATAGTCCAAGATGTTAAAGGACTGTAAGTTCAAAAGAAATCACCACAGTTTCCACAAGTCCCCAGGGTCCCGACAGACTCCCCATCCCACGCCGGCGGCAGAAGGGAATACCCCCGCTATGGACTTCCAAGGCGCCGCCTGACTCAACCTCGCAGACGCAGCACACAATGGAAGCTCCGTTGAGTATGCTTTAATTCATAAGAATAAATTTTCTCAGGGTAGAATTTTTAAAAGGAAAAATAACATAGTGAATCAAAGTAAATCAGAAATTAAATCAGAAGTTAATGAGAAAGGTAAGGAAGAAGGTAAACCTGTGAAGGAAAGACAATTTGGTCTCATTTGTAATTATTGTAAGAAACCTGGTCACATAATAGCTAACTGTTTCCGATTGAAAAAGAAAGAGAAGGAAGCAGTCCCAGATGCTTGTGTGCAACTTACTGAAACACCTGTAAAATCACAGGGTTTGAGAAACACAAATGAGGTTTTGTTAGAGTCTGACCACGTTAAAAAGGGATATTGCAGCGGTGTGCTACACGCAGCGCTAAAATAACGACACGGAGTCGGTAAACTGCAATTAAAGAAGATTTTATTCGAACTTCACAGCCTTGCTTTAAAGCCTCCCTCATCCCGCCCTCCCCGGGCGCGGATGCTGTAAGGGGCACGTACTCACAAACCCCCGCAGGCTTTTCCCTTTGTTGGTGAAGCAGACCTGGCCTTTGTGCCGGCGCGCTGGCTATTTGTGAGCCGGTTCAAGTGCACTAGGAAGTGGGTCGCCACATAACACCCCCCCCAGAACCGGTGATACACCCCCCAATGTCCACAGTCTGGGCCGGACCCTGTTTGGGAGGTCGGCCTCTGCGCCGCGGTGCTGGAAACGCGACTGGTTGCGCCAAGTCCACATGGGCCGGTTTGAGTCGGTCCACCGTGAAAACCTCCTCTCTTCCCCCCAACGTCCAGCACGAACGTGGACCCGTTGTTCCTGAGCACCGTGAATGGCCCCTCGTAGGGCCGTTGCAGCGGTGGCCGATGCCCGCCCCTTCGTACAAACACAAACTTACAGTTCTGCAGGTCTTTGGGTACGCAGGTCGGGTTCTGCTCATGCTGCGAAGTGGGTATGGGGGCCAGGTCATCGAGCCTCTCACGTAGTCTGCCCAGGACTGCTGCGGGTTCTTCCTCTTGCCCCCTTGGGGATGGTATGAACTCCCCGGGGACGACCAGGGGTGCGCCGTACACCAACTCGGCCGACGAGGCGTGCAGATCGTCTTTGGGCGCCGTGCGGATGCCGAGTAGGACCCAGGGAAGCTCGTCCGCCCAGTTAGCTCCTCGCAGGCGGGCCATGAGAGCTGACTTTAGGTGACGGTGGAAACGCTCCACTAGTCCGTTCGACTGTGGGTGGTAGGCAGTGGTGTGGTGCAGCTGAGTCCCCAACAGGCTGGCCATAGCTGACCACAGGCTGGAGGTGAACTGGGCGCCTCTGTTGGAGGTAATGTGGGCCGGTACACCAAAGCAGGACACCCAGGTGGCGATCAGTGCCCGGGCGCAAGATTCGGAGGTGGTGTCGGTGAGCGGGACCGCCTCTGGCCATCTTGTGAACCGGTCCACAATAGTGAGGAAGTGCCGCGCCCTGCGCGACACTGGCAGGGGGCCCACGATATCCACGTGAATGTGGTCAAAACGCCGGTGGGTGGGGTGGAACTGCTGCGGCAGAGCTTTGGTGTGTCGCTGCACCTTGGCTGTCTGGCAGTGCATGCGCGTTCTGGCCCATTCATTGACCTGCTTGCGGAGTCCGTGCCAAACGAACCTGCTGGAGACCATCCGGACGGTTGTCCTGATGGAGGGGTGCGCCAAGTTATGAATGGAGTCGAAAACGCATCGCCGCCAAGGTGCCGGGATGACGGGACGGGGCTGGCCAGTGGCGACGTCACAGAGTAGGGTCCTCTCACCTGGGCCTACGGGGAGGTCCTGGAGCTGCAAACCTGAGACTGCGGTTCTGTAACTCGGGATCTCCTCGTCTGCCTGCTGCGCCTCTGCCAGCGCCTCAAAGTCTACCCCTTGGGAAAGGGCATGAATGTTAGGGCGAGAGAGCGCGTCCGCCATGACATTGTCCTTTCCCGAGACGTGCCGGACATCCGTCGTGTATTCAGAGATGTAGGACAGATGGCGCTGCTGGCGGGACGACCAGGGATCGGACACTTTCGTGAACGTAAAGGTAAGCGGCTTGTGGTCCGTGAACGCGGTGAAGGGCCAACCTTCTGAGAAGTACCTGAAATGCCGGATTGCCAGGTATAGAGCCAACAGTTCCCGGTCGAAAACACTGTATTTGAGCTCGGGTGGCCGCAGGTGTTTGCTGAAAAACGCTAGGGGTTGCCAGCGCCCCTCGATGAGTTGTTCCAGCACCCCACCGACTGCCATGTTAGATGCGTCCACTGTGAGGGCGGTAGGGACGTCCATTCTGGGGTGCACTAGCATCGCGGCGTTCGCCAAGGCTTCCTTCGTTTGAATGAAAGCGGCGGCGGACTCCTCGTCCCAGGTAATGTCCTTGCCCGGACCCGACAGCAGGGCGAACAGGGGGCGCATGATTCGGGCAGCTGAAGGGAGGAAGCGGTGGTGGAAATTGACCATATCTACGAATTCCTGAAGTTCTTTGATTGTGGTGGGTCGGGGGAAATGGCGGACTGCGTCTACCTTAGCGGGCAGAGGGGTTGCCCCGTCTTTAGTAATCCTGTGGCCCAGGAAGTCAATTGTATCGAGCCTGAACTGACATTTGGCCAGGTTGATTGTTAGACCATATTCACTCAGTCGGGCATAGAGTTGACGGAGGTGGGACAGATGCTCCTGACGACTGCTGCTGGCTATGAGGATGTCGTCCAAATAGATGAATGCGAAGTCCAGGTCACATCCCACCGTGTCCATTAACCGCTGAAACATCTGTGCGACATTCTTCAGGCCGAATGGCATGCGGAGGAACTCGAAAAGGCTGAACGGGGTGATGAGAGCCGTTTTGGGGACGTCGTCCGGATGCATCGGGATTTGATGGTATCCTCGGATGAGGTCTACCTTGGAGAAGATCCGTGCGCCATGCAGGTTTGCTGCAAAGTCCTGAATGTGCGGCACAGGGTAGCGGTCCGGTGTGGTAGCCTCGTTCAGCCTGCGGTAGTCGCCGCACGGTCTCCAGCCCCCTGTCGCTTTGGGCACCATGTGCAGGGGGGAGGCCCATGGGTTGTTGGACCGCCGTATGATCCCCAATTCCTCCATCCTCTTGAACTCCTCCTTCGCCAATCGGAGCTTGTCCGGGGGAAGCCGCCGAGCACGGGCGTGGAGGGGTGGTCCCTGGATCGGGATCTGGTGCTGTACGCCGTGTTGGGGCATGGCTGCCGTGAACTGCGGTGCCAGAACTGATGGGAAATCCGCCAGGACTCTGGTGAAGTCGTTGTCGGACAGCGTGATGGAGTCGAGGTGTGGGGCTGGCAACTGGGCTTCTCCCAGGGAGAACGTCTGAAAGGTCTCGGCGTGAACCAGTCTCTTCCTGGGCAGGTCGACCAGCAGGCTGTGAGCCCGCAAAAAATCCGCGCCCAGAAGCGGTTGGGCTACGGCGGCCAGTGTGAAGTCCCATGTGAACCGGCTGGAGCCGAACTGTAGCTGCACTGTACGGGTGCCGTAGGTCCTTACCGTGCTGCCGTTCACGGCCCTCAGGGGGGGACCCGGTGCCCTGTTGCGGGTGTCGTTACTCGTCGGAGGTAAGACGCTGATCTTGGCACCGGTGTCAACTAAAAAACGGCGTCCCGACCTCTTGTCCCACACATACAGGAGGCTATCCCGACGGCCAGCCGCCGTAGCCATCAGCGGCGGCTGGCCCTGGCGTTTCCCGGGAACTGTCAGGGCGGGCAACAACGGCGGGTTTCTGCGCCCCACCGCTGGTGGTAGAAACACCATTGTTCGTTGGGCTCCCCACCCCTGCCACCGGGGTTAGCGGGCTCTGCGGCCGGGCCTGGTCTGCTGCTGGGAGCGTGGCCGGGTGATCTGTGCGATGGACGCCCCACTCACCTTCTTGGCGTTCCACAGCAAGTCCGCCTGGGCTGCCAACTTCCGGGGGTCGCTGAAATCCGCGTCGGACAGCAGCAGGCGTATGTCCTCGGGCAGCTGCTCCAGGAATGCCTGCTCAAACATGAGGCAGGGTGTGTGTCCGCCGGCCAAAGACAACATCTCATTCATTAAAGCCGATGGAGGTCTGTCTCCCAAGCCATCCAGGTGCAGTAAACGAGCAGCCCGCTCATGCCGTGAGAGTCCGAAAGTCCTTAGGAGCAGGGCTTTGAATTCCGTGTACTTGCCGTCCACTGGGGGAGACTGTACGAACTTCGCAACCTGGGCCGCTGTGTCCTGGTCAAGGGAGCTCACCACGTAGTAGTAACGTGTGTCCTCTGAGGTTATCTGCCGAACGTGGAATTGGGCTTCTGCTTGCTGGAACCAGAGGTGAGGTCGCAGCGTCCAGAAGCTTGGCAGTTTCAACGAAACCGCCTGAACAGATGCGGCGTCGGTCATTTCCGGTCCAAAAATCGTTTGGACCGTCGGGGTCACCAATTGTAGCAGTGTGCTACACGCAGCGCTGAAATAACAACACGGAGTCGTATAAACTGCAATTAAAGAAGATTTTATTCGAACTTCACAGCCTTGCTTTAAAACCTCCCTCATCCTGCCCTCCCCGGGTGCAGATGCTGTAAGGGGCACGTACTCACAAACCCCCGCAGGCTTTTCCCTTTGTTGGTGAAGCAGACCTGGCCTTTGTGCCGGCGCGCTGGCTATTTGTGAGCCGGTTCGAGTGCGCTAGGAAGTGGGTCGCCACAATATGATCATTTTATAATTGAAGGGTTTGTATCCTTGAAAGAAGGATCTACTCCGGTGCCAATAAAAATTCTTAGGGATACAGGAGCTTCTCAATCACTGATGTTAAACAGTGTGTTAAAGTTTAATGAAGAGTCTGATACTGGTGAGGTAAATGATATACAAGGTGTTGGGAGTGCCTTTATGCCTGTACATCTGCATAGAGTAAATTTAACGTCAGGGTCAGTTACAGGACTTGTTAAAGTAGGACTACAGCCTGGCTTACCTGTGAAGGATATTTCTTTATTGTTAGGTAATGACTTGGCAGGTGGACAAGTTTTTCCTGAAGTGCATTTGACAGTAGAGTCAGAGGAACCACAGATGAATTCTAACACAGATTCTTCCTGTGTTGTGACTAGAGCTATGGCTAAAAAGATTGATGCGTAGAATGCAGTTGTTACTTATGACTGTTCAATTCAGGATTCGAGTTTTGAGGATGTGTCAGAGACTTTCTTACCTTCATTGTTTAATCAAGATTCTTGGAGTAAGTCTGACCATGAAGATCTATCTCTGTCTCGGAAGGAGATGATAGCAGAGCAGAGTAGAGACCCTGAGATTATAAAATTAAGAGAACAAGCTCTACCAGATAGTGAAATTGATAAGGTGCCAGTAGGATATTATTTTGAAAAAGGAGTGTTGATGAGGAAGTGGAGATTGCCTACAATTCCTGCAAGTGATGAATGGAATATTGTTTACCAGGAGTTGTCCCTAAAGTTTATCGAAATGAGATTTTAACTTTAGCTCATAATGTGACCTTAGGTGGACATCAAGGGGTAAGGAAAACTGTGGAAAAGATTTTTAAACATTTTTACTGGCTTGGTTTAAGAAAAGATGTGGCGATGTTTTGTAGAACGTGCCATACTTGTCAAATTGTGGATAAACCAAATCAAATTACACCAGTGGCTCCATTGCAACCTATTCCAGCATTTGGTGAACCGTTTTCTAAAATTATTATAGATTGTGTAGGTCCATTACCAAAGACAAAAACTGGTTATCAGTACTTGTTGACTATCATGTGTACTGCTTCTAGGTTTCCAGAGGCAGTACCGCTTAGGAATATAACAGCTAAAACTGTAACAAAGGCTCTTATAAAATTCTTTACTTATTTTGGGTTACCTAAGGAAATACAATCTGATCAAGGCAGTAATTTTATGTCTGGATTGTTTCAACAGATAGTTTATAAATTGGGAGCTAAGCAAATCACTTCAGCTGCATACCATCCGGAATTGCAAGGTGCCTTGGAGAGGTTTCATTCTACCCTCAAGAATATGATTAGGACGTATTGTGTGGAAAATGAAAGTGATTGGGATGAGGGTATAAACTTACTTCTATTTGCAGTAAGGGAATAGGTACAAGAATCCTTAGGTTTCAGTCCATTTGAACTTGTATTTGGGCATAGAGTTAGAGGACCTTTAGCCTTATTAAAAGAACAATGGAATAATAAAGAGGTACTAATTTGTTAGACTATGTTGTGAAATTCAAGGACCGATTACATAAAGCTTGTAGCTTAGCCAGGGAAAATTTAAAATTGGCTCAGGAGAAAATGAAAATCTGGTATGATAAAGAAACTGGGATGAGGACATTTAAACCTGGAGATAAGGTGCTGGTTCTTTTCCCAGTGCAAACAAATCCTTTACCAGCTAGATTTCATCATCCTTACGAAATTGTGTCTAAATTAATGATGTGGATTACGTGATAAAAACTCCAGATCATAGAAGGCCAATGCAACTTTGCCATATAAATATGATAAAGCCATATTATGAGAAACAGTCTGCTACTATGACTGTTGTGGTCAATGATAATGAGTTTGATCTCACTAGGAACGTAACGGATAATTCATTTGAAACTCATTCTAAACCCTACATTGTTTCTGCCAGATTACCAAACTCAACCATTTTGGAAAATATTGATGAGAAATTAGCACATTTACAGCCAGAGCAGAAACAGCAGATGAAACAATTAATTTTCAAATATAAAGATTTGTTTCCAGATGTTCCTAGAAGAACCACAGTAGCTTCACATGATGTAGATGTTGGAGATGCCAAACCCATTAAACAACATCCATATAGGATGAACATGGAAAAATGTGAACTTGCTGAGAAAGAAATTAAATATATGCTAGAGAATAATATTATTTGACCTTCTAACTCGAATTGGAGTTCACCTTGTGTTATGGTGCCAAAACCAGACGGTAGTATGAGATTTTGTACGGACTATAGGAAAGTGAACACTGTGACGAAAACAGATGCATATCCAATTCCTAGAGTAGATGATTGTGTAGATAAAGTTGGAAAAGCAAAGTTCCTTACAAAGATTGATTCATTGAAAGGTTATTGGTGTGTTCCATTAATGGATAGAGGTAGAGAGATTTCTGCATTTGAACATAGAACATAGAATAGTACAGCACATTACAGGTCCTTCAGCCCACAATGTTGTGTCGACCCTCAAACCCTGCCTCCCATATAACCCCCCACCTTAAATTCCTCCATATACCTGTCTAGTAGTCTCTTAAACTTCACTAGTGTATCTGCCTCCACCACTGACTCAAGCAGTGCATTCCACACACCAAGCACTCTCTGAGTGAAAAACCTTCCTCTAATATCCCCCTTGAACTTCCCTCCCCTTACCTTAAAGCCATGTCCTCTTGTGCTGAGCAGTGGTGCCCTGGGGAAGAGGCGCTGGCTGTCCACTCAGTCTATTCCTCTTAATATCTTGTACACCTCTATCATGTCTCCTCTCATCCTCCTTCTCTCCAAAGAGTAAAGCCCTAGCTCCCTTAATCCCTGATCATAATCCATACTCTCTAAACGAGGCAGCATCCTGGTAAATCTCTGTACCCATTCCAATGCTTCCACATCCTTACGATACTGAGGCGACCAGAACTGGACACAGTACTCCAAGTGTGGCCTAACTAGAGTTTTATAGAGCTGCATCATTACATCGCGTCTCTTAAACTCTATCCCTCGACTTATGAAAGCTAACACCCCATAAGCTTTCTTAACTACCCTATCTACCTGTGAGGCAACTTTCAGGGATCTGTGGACATGTACCCCCAGATCCCTCTGCTCCTCCACACTACCAAGTATTCTGCCATTTACTAGTACTCTGCCTTGGAGTTTGTCCTTCCAAAGTGTACCACCTCACACTTCTCCGGGTTGAACTCCATCTGCCACTTCTCAGCCCACTTCTTCATCCTATCAATGTCTCTCTGCAATGTTCGACAATCCTCTATACTATCTACAACACCAACCTTTGTGTCGTATGCAAACTTGCCAACCCACCCTTCTACCCCCACATCTAGGTCGTTAATAAAAATCACAAAAATTGGAGGTCCCAGAACAGATCCTTGTGGGACACCACTAGTCACAACCCTCCAATCTGAATGTACTCCCTCCACCACGACCCTCTGCCTTCTGCAGGCAAGCCAATTCTGAATCCACCTGGCCAAACTTCCCTGGATTCCATGCCTTCTGACTTTTTGAATAAGCCTACCATGTGGAACCTTGTCAAAAGCCTTACTAAAATCCATGTAGATCACATCTACTGCACTACCCTCATCTATATGCCTGGTCACCTCCTCAAAGAACTCTATCAGGCTTGTTAGGCATGATCTGCCCTTCACAAAGCCCTGCTGACTGTCCCTGATCAGACCATGATTCTCTAAATGCCCATAGATCCTATCTCTAAGAATCTTTTCCAACAGCTTTCCCACCACATACGTAAGGCTCACTGGCCTATAATTACCTGGACTATTCCTACTACCTTTTTTGAACAAGAGGACAACATTCGCCTCCCTCCAGTCCTCCGGTACCATTCCCATTGACAATGAGGACATAAAGATCCTAGCCAGAGGTTCAGCAATCTCGTCCCTTGCCTCGAGGAACAGACTGGGGAATATTCTGTCAGGCTCCGGGGACTTGCAACTCCATCTGGGCTATATGAATATAATGTTCTTCCATTTGGGATGAAGAATGCCCCAGGTACTTTCCAGAGGATGATTAACTCTGTGATTCAGCGATTAAAAGATACAGATGCTTAAATTGACAATTTATTCACAGGAAATGATACATGGGAAACACTCATTGCTGCGGTGGAGAAATTGTTTGAAAGGCTTTCAAAAGCTAACTTAACTATTAATTTGGCTAAAAGTGAAATTGGGCATGCCACTGTGACTTACCTTGGTTATGTTATGGGTCACGGTAAGGTAGCTCCTGTTCAGGCAAAAGTTCGGGCAAATTTAGAGATTCCCACTCCAACTGGGAAAAAAACTCTTAGAAGATTCTTGGGAATGGTAGTGTAACACCTACCCAACAGGCTGGTATATGTCTAGGGGAAAAGGAGATCCAGCCACTCACCAACCCCACCTCCCGTGCACGCAGGTGCTGTGTGAATCAAGTTTATGCCGCACGCACACACACCATATCAAACTCACACCAGATACTGTTATGGAATACACTTTAAAGATTTTACTAAAACTAAAAGAGTACTATGCAATACAATATATATGAAGGAAAAGAAAATAAAGTAAAAGGTGCCAACTTATCAAAGTTCAGTCAGTTTAGTGCACATCGTTGGAGCTCAACCATCGAACCATTCGACCCCTCGTCACTTTCCTCTGACCTCCACGTCCTCGCACCTGGGACCACCCGGGTGGTCGACCGAGCAGTGCAGCGCACGTTCACCTTCCTCAGCATCTTCTTCCCGACTCCCCTGAAATGACCGCGAAACCCCCACTCCCAGACCCACAAGACAAAATAACATTCCCCATTGGTCAACAAATGAATACAATCCCGATATCAGCAAGTCTAAAGCTAAACAACTGCAAGAGAAAGCACTTATCATACAAAGAAGCATCCCTACTCTTAACAAAACAAAGAAGCCATTTTGATTAACATACACAGTACATTGTACAGTAGGATATTACCAAAAATTTTGTAAGAATTTTGCTAATGTTGCCCTTCCATTAACTAACCTCTTGAAGAAGAATGAGAAGTATGTGTGGACAGTGCCTTGTCAAGAAGCATTTGAGAAATTGAAAACTATGATATGTCAACACCCTGTGCTCAAGGCACATGACTTTGAAAAACCTTTTTCATTAGCTGTAGATGCTAGCGATGAGGCTGCAGGAGCAGTATTATGGCAAAGGAATGAGGGTGATGAGGTTGATTATCCTGTAGCTTACTTTTCTAAGAAATTTAATAAGCACCAAAGAAATTATTTGACAATAGAGAAGGAATTGTTATCTCTTGTGTTAGCCTTAGAACATTTTGACGTGTATGTCGGTACAACTCAAAAGCCACTTATGGTCTACACCGACCATAATCCAAAAGTGTTTCTGAGTAAGATGAAAAACAAAAACAGAAGGCTATTAAATTGGAATTTGATGTTACAAGAGTACAATATTTTAAGAATTCATATTAAAGGTAAAGATAATGTGATTGCTGATTGTCTATCTCGATGTTGAATGTACTATGTAATTTTTTTTATGGAGTGATATTTTAACATTTGTAACACTCCTGTGTAATAATCTGTAAGTTGATGTATGATAATACTATGTATACTGTGTATGTTGTAAATTTTATACATTTGTTTTTTTTCTCTTGTAAATAATTGTTAAAATTTTGTTCTTGGCAGACCAAATTTTTTTTTTGGAAGGAGGTGTTACGTACCCGTGGGTATCTTGTACCTGTCACGTGACTGAGATGCAATTGAGGCTGTACTGGAGATGAGGTCATGGTCTTGTGATGGGGGAGTGACATCATTTTCCCGCCAGTGAGAGGTCATGTGATAGTTTTTTTCAACAGCGTATAAAAGGAGAACCCCTCCCTGTGACGCAGGGCAGTCGGTGGATGATTTCACAAGTGATTCCACATTGCTGCGTATTCCGATGTTATGACGCAGGTTTATTTTAAAGTGGAGCTTTATTTTCTGCCTTAAGTCTCAAAGGTTATTGCCGGCAGTTTCGCTATATTACTGCCAGTAAAGTCAGTGGAGAGTGAAGATTCGTCGGAGTTCGGACATACTGAAGGATTTGGAAAGTTAATGTCGACGGTGAAACAGATTCGACCTTTGTTTAATCTTTGCACGAGGAATTCGTAACTTGTGTCCGTGATAATTCCTGCTTTGCCAAAAAAGAGCAGTGAGTTGGATACAAAGTTTCACCACAGAAAGGTCAATGCCTTTTAAGCTGTTTATTTCCTTCGATCGTAAATCCTCCGGGAAAAGCATACTGCAGCTGGGATCAGCAGTAACGCGGCGAAAGAGAATTTAACACCTTTCAAGAAGTCTCTCCTTTTAACTGACTGTGTAAAACTTTGGACCTTCGCATTACTACTTTAAGAACTGTTTTCGCATTACCGCTTTAAGAACTGTTCAAGCTGCTGCACAGCAGCTGACTTCCGGTTAGGTTAGTCATTTGTTTACTTTCGGGTTTTTTTTAGCATGTTTAATAAATATTTATTTGCTATAAAAAACCTGCCTCGATTATATATTCATTGTTGCTGATTTGTGACAGGAGCCAGAATGTGGAATGGAAAAAGAGAGAAGGTGGAGGGGGATAAATTACCAGAATTTGGAGAAATCAATGTTCATGCTGTCAGGTTGGAGGCTACCCAGACGAAATACCTGAAAGTGGCCTCATCGTGAGAATGGAGGAGGCCATGGACTGACATGTTGGAATGGGAATGGGGAGCAGAATTCAAACAGCTGGCCACTGTGAAATCCTCTCCGTTGCAGGTCTGGCAAACGTGCTCAACGAAGCGGTCCCCCAGTCTACATTGGGTCTAACCAAAGTAGAAGGGGCTGGGCTGGGAACACTGCATACAGTAGCTGACTCTGACAGACATGCAGGAGAGTGTTGCCTCGCCTGGAAGCACTGTTGAGGGCCCTGACCAGTGGTGAGGGAGGAGGTGAAGCGCAGGTTTTGCAAGCAGGTGTTACTTGCACGCTTGCCAGGAGGGTGATCAGTGGACAAGTGAATCACAAAGAGAGTGATTCCTGTGGAAAGCAGAGATTGAATCAGAATCAGGTTTAATATCATCGACATATATTGTGAAATGTATTGTCCTTATGCCAGCTGTACACTGCAATACATAATAATAGAAAAAAATGAAATAAATTACATTTATATTTAATAGTTCAATTAAATAGGTGGTGCAAAATAGATATTAAAAATGCACTGTGGTATTGTTCATGGGTTTGATGTCCATTCAGAAACTGGATGATAGAGGGGAAGATGCCGTTCTGGAATCAGTGAGTGTGTGCCTTCAGGCTTCTGCACCTCCTTCCTGATGGTAGCAATGAGAACAAGGCATGACCTGGGTCATGGGGGTCCTTAATGAAGGATGCTGCCTTTTTGAGGCATTGCTCCTTGCAGATGTGCTGGATGCTAGTGAGGCTAGTGCCCATGATGGAGCTGACTGAGGCGGCGGCTTCTTTGGACCCTGTGCAGTAGCCCCACCCGTGCCAGATGTGATCTCGCCAGTTAGTCAGAATGCTCTCCATGGTACATCTGTAGAAATTTGCGAGTGTCTTTGGGGACATACCAGAACTCCTCAAACTCCTAACAAAACTCCGACGTCCCACTGGGGGGTGGGGGAAAGTAAAGAAATGTTTACCTCGCAACAGAGTAAAGCTTCATAAGCTTTAGTCATGATGTCTTGAAGTCTGGTAGCGTCGAACCAAAATCAGAAGACAGGCACAGATATGTTGCATCTTGTACCATTCAGGCTTGTCACACGCACACTGACACAGCCAGGAATGTTTTGATAGGTTCCACCCTTTCCCAGACAATGACTAATCTTTTGCAGATGTTCAGTGTTGTCTTTCCTGCTGACTTCCAGTAAATGGCCGACTTCTCTCTGTTTGCATAACTATAGCTTGATCTATTGCTTTAGGCTGCAAGTGTCCTGGGTAACTGGGTTAACACTGTACTGCATGTTGCTGGGAACTCTAACACTATGGATCATATTCTATGGAACAGATATTCTTCCATAGACCATGCTCTTACTTATTTACTGCCCATTACACCGCTGCTGTTTAGGGCAGCAATGAAGGTCTTCCATCTCTGGCGGTGTTCAGAGCTTCCGTCATCACGTCTGTACCTTCTCGGATTTCACTATAGTCAGCCATACAAGTCCTGGGTGGAGACTCGAGAATATTCAGACTCAGAATCTCAGATAGAGATGAGGGGGCATACAGGAGCGGGATATGCCAGCTAGTTGAGTGGTGTTGCAGTAACGACCTTGCACTCAGCATCAGTAAGACGAAAGAGCTGATTGTGGAGCTCAGGAAGGGTAAGATGAGGGAACACAAACCAATCCTCACAGAGGAATCAGAAGTGGAGAGAGTGAGCAATTTCAAGTTTCTGGGTGTCAAGATCTCTGAGGATCTAGTCTGGTCCCAACATATCGGTGCAGTTAGAAGGCAAGACAGTGGTTTATATTTCATAAGGAGTTGGAAGAGTTTTGGTTTTTCAACCAAACACTCAAAAATTTATACAGAACTGCAGTGGAGATCATTCTGACAGGCTGCATCACTGTGTGGTATGCTAGGGCTACTGCACAGGACCGAAAGAAACTACAGAAAGTTGTAAAATTAGTCAGCTCCACCTTGGGTACTAGTCTCCATAATACCTCAGAAAGGCAACATTCACTATTAAGTCATTGGACCTTTCACATACAGGTGTATTTTTACCACAATCAATTGAAACATCTTGACTGCACACAGGTGATCTCCATTTAACTAGTTAAGTGTCTTCTAAAACCAATTGGCTGCACCAGTGATGATTTAGTGTGTCATATTAAAGGGGGGAATACCTACTCCATCAATTATTTTGTGTTTTATGTAAGTAATTTGGATCACTTTGTAGAGATCTTTTTTCACTTTGGCACAAGAGTCTCTTTCTGTTGATTAGTGTCAAAAAAGCCAAATTAAATCCATTGTGATTCAAACACGAGGAAATCTGCAGATGCTGGAAATTCAAACAACACACACAAAATGGTGGTGGAACACAGCAGGCCAGGCAGCATCTATAGGAAGAAGCACTGTCGATGTTTCGGGCCGAGACCCTTCGTCAGGACTGGACGAAGGGTCTCGGCCCGAAACGTCGACAGTGCTTCTCCTTATAGATGCTGCCTGGCCTGCTGTGTTCCACCACCATTTTGTGTGTGTTGTTAAACAGTAAAACATGAAACTTCCGGGTGGGGGGGGGGGGGTGAATACTTTTTACAGGCAACATATACTTAAAACTAGCTCAGACTCGACTAAAAAACAAGATATTCCAGTGATAAAAAATAACCTACAAAATAAGTATCTTCATTGCTGCAGAGAAAACTGCAGAATTTGCTTTGCTATGATTATTGAAAAATTAAATGAGCATGGTGCAGATGTGTGGCTGTTTCTCACTCCATTACCAGAACAATTCCTTTCCAAGCAACACAGCCCTTTAGAATCACAAATATCAGCACTGTATATGGATGGGCTGTGTTTTCTCTGTAATACCTGTAGCAAATTAATGGTGCTATATAAATGCAAGCTGTTACTTTTGGCAAAAAGAAACTTGTCCGATGAATCCTACTTTTGCAAACAGCCTTTAGAGTCAAAAGGAGGCCAATAAAATTATACACATTGTTTCCAGACTATTAATTGTTAATATCGAGAGCCTGACACTGTGCTGAAAGCCCATGTAATTCACATTCCTTTATGTTGAGACCAGGCGCGTGTTAGTTTAAAGACCTGTTAGTGCAACATAAAGATTATTCCCCCTTCACTGCAATCTGTACAATAAACAGCAGTTTCAGAACTATTAAAATCCGATGTTTCTGCCTTGTATTAGATGGATGGAAATACTACAACAGCTCTAGTTTCAAAGCAGTCAACAACAAATCAGTCAAAAAAATCGATGCATGTCAGGCAGAAATGGCTTTTTAATGATTGTGAAGTTGCAAGCTGATAAAAAAAACTGCTTTGCATGCCCGGAACTCATTGAATTGTTTGCATCCATGTAAAGGCAGAGGCATTTATCTCATGCCTCAGCTGGTGGAAAATGGCCTTTAAATTGTCTGAAACACTCACAAATTGCCGGAGAAACTCAGCAGGTTAGGCAGCATTAATCGAGAGGAATAAGTGGTCACTATTTTTGGACGAGACCCCTCATCAGGATTGAAGTTAAAGTCCGTAAGATCATAAGACATAGGAGCAGAAATAGGCCATTCAGCCCATCAAGCCTGGTCCACCATTTCATCATGGCTGATGTATTGTCCCTCTGAACACAATTCTCCTGGCTTCTCCCCTTTAGCTTTGACTCTCCCACCATAATGAAGCATCTTCTCCAAATCCACTCTACCTACCTTTCAATATTCAATAGGTTTCAATGAGATTCCCTGTCATTTTTCTAAATTCCAGCTAGTACATGCTGAAAGCCATCAAACGCTCCTCATATGTTAACCCTTTCATTCATGGGATCATTCTTGTGAATCTACTCTGGACCGTCTCCAATGCCAGCACATCTTTTTTTAGATAAGGGGCCCAAAACTGCTCTCAATATACCAAATACAGTCTGACTAATACCCTATACAGCCTCAGTAATTACATCGTGCTTTTATATTCTAATCCTCTCTAAATAAATGCTAACGTTGCATGCAGAGTTTCTGTGGGATATTATTGCTGGAGCATTATTATTAGTCATGGGTCTTCCTGGTTTGGGCAACACTGAATCATCTATGGAGCAACTAGACATGAAAGTGCCTGCAGGTGCTGGAAATCCAGAGTAACACACACAAAATGCTGGAGGAGCCCAGCAGGCCAGGTAGAATCTATGAAGAGGAAGAAGCAGTTCACATTTCAGGCTGAGACCCTTCATCAGGACCCACATATAACATTAAAAAAAAGTTGTCCACGTGGTGTGGATGTCACTGCATTCTCTTACTTAATGGATAAATGCAGAGTCAGAGAGTTATAGAAGTAGGCCTTTTGGCCCATCTTGCCCATGCCAACAAAGATGTCTATCCCAGCTATGTCCACTTACCTGCATTTAATCCATATCCCTCTAAGCCTCTGCTATCCATATCTTTTTAGACATTGTAATTGCACCCACCTCAGCCTCTTCCTTTGCACCAAACATGCACCACCCTGCTGGAACATAGAACATAGAACAGTACAGCATGGGAATGGGCCCTTTGGCCCAGGAGGTGATGAATTAATACTGTACTTAATTAAACTAATTCCTTCTGCCTGCACAATGTTATTTTCCTTCCATTTTCTGCACAGTTGTGTACCTGAGAGCCTCTTAAACACTGTTCCATTTGCCTCCACCACCATATCTGGCACACCCACCACCTTCTCTGTAAAAAACCCACATATCTCTGAACTTACCCTCCTCACCTTAATTGCATGGCTCTGGTATCAGTGGGAGGAGAGGAAGGAGTACAAGATGCTTCCTTACACTCCCCCCCCCCCCCACCGACCTTCTCATTCCTGCTTCTGCCCCCATCTTTTCCGGTCCTGATGAAGAGTTTGTTTGCCCCCGTAGTTGCTGTCTGACTTTCTGAATTCTGCCAACATTCTGTATGTGTTGGTCAAGCTATCCGGCACCTGCAGAATCTCATGTCTGTATCATACTATCGACAGGATGCACTGCAGTGACTTAGCAAGGCTCCTCAGACAGCATTGAATTGAATTGAATTGAATTGACTTTATTTCTTACATCCTTCACATTCATGAGGAGTAAAAATCTTTATGTTACATCACCGTCTGAATGTGTAATGTGCAATCATAGTAATTTATAATAAATAGAACAGTCAGTGTAACACAGAAATACACTCAGATCAGCGTGAGTTCATCAGTCTGATGGCCTGGTGGAAGAAGCTGTCCCGGAGCCTGTTGGTTCTGGCTTTTATGCTGCGGTACTGTTTCCCGGATGGGAGCAGCTGGAATAGATTGTGGTTGAGGTTCCAGAATGAGGGGTCATAGTTTAAGGATAAAGGGGAAGCCTTTTAGGACCGAGATGAGGAAAAACTTATTCACACAGAGAGTGGTGAATCTGTGGAATTCTCTGCCACAGGAAACAGTTGAGGATGTTCATTGGCTATATTTAAGAGGAAGTTAGATATGGCCCTTGTGGCTAAAGGGATCAGGGGGTATGGAGATAAAGCAGGTACAGGGTTCTGAGTTCTGATCATTCAGCCATGATCATACTGAATGGTGGTGCAGGCTTGAAGGGCCGAATGGCCTACTCCTGCACCTATTTTCTATGTTTCTATGTTCCTATGTGACTCAGGTCCCCAATGATTCTAAGGACCCTTTATACACACCTGTCCTTATAAACGTCCTGAATCGTGGGAAGTTCACAATTACAGATACATCAGGCTGTCTGCACCATCTCTGCAGAGTCCTGTGATTAAGGGAAGTACAGTTCCATATCAGGAAGTGACGCAGCTAGTCAGGATGCTCTCAATTGTGCCCCTGTAGACCAAAAGCCACCATCTCTACCAGCTAGAAGGGCAAGGAAATTAAAACATAGGGCTACCAGCACCTTGAAGAGTCCCTCTAAGCCACACATTATCCCTCCTTCTTCACTGCTGGTGTGTCCAAGTCTTTCAGCAGGTCAGGCAGCATCTATGGAGAGGAATAAAAAACTGATATTTCTCTGAGATCCTTCATCAGGACCCAGCCCCAGATGATGACTCTTTATTCTTCTTAAGAAGATTCTGAACATATCCACCCACCTTCCTGGTCTCACCTATCTCCTGCCAGCTTGTACTTCTTCCCCTCCCCCACCTTCTTATTCTGGCCTCTTCCCCTTCTTTTCCCGTCCTGATGAAGGGCCTCGGCCCAAAATGTCGACTGTTTACTCTTTCCCATAGATGCTGCCTGGCCTGCTGGGTTCCTCCGGCATTTTGTGTGCATTGCTTGGATTTCCAGCATCTGCAGATTTTCCCTTTCAGGTTTATTTCCTCCACCTACCACTGTTAGCCTCATCATCACTTGCTGATCACTTTCCTTAGTGGAAGAGCTGCGGCAGTACTTGAGAGAATTCAAGAGCTGAATAGTTCAATAGTTCCATTTAACATCAGAGAACGTATACGACGTACAACTTGGAATTCTTGCCCTTCACAGACATCCGCAAAAAACAGAAGAGTGCTCCAAAGAAGGAGTGACATTAAAAATTGGTAGAACCTCAAAGCCCTCCCACTCCCCCCACCCATGCTCAAGCGACAGTAAAGCAACGACACTCCCCTCCCCAACTTACTTCAGCAAAAAGCATCAGAACCCTCCACCCACCAAGCAAGCAACAGCAAAGACCCCAAGAAAGACCTTGATCTGCAGAGCCAAAAAAACTAATTGTTCATCCGACAGTTTGGCATACCTCAGGCTCTTGTGGTTGAGTCTGTAATATTTCAGTAATATTTGACTAATCTTGTAAATATTTTGCTGATTAGGCATAACTTGTTTAAATAATTCACTATAGGTTATGTGTAAAAATAAGTAAACTGCATACGTCATGATGGTACTATGTGGTAAAAGCGTGCCTCGCTTAAAGAATAGAGTTAGATTTGCATTGCCCACTCTCTTGTTTTTCTTCCAATTAAGTTTAATGTTTTGGAGTTACAAAACACAACAGTTGTAGATGGTGATTAAGCTGGGGTTAAATAGGTGGGTTGTTGGGTGGTGTGGCTCATTAGGACAGAAAGGCCCTTTCAGTACTGTGTCTCTAAATAAATAAATAATGGTAGTGTTGTGGTTAGCACAACGCTATACAGTACCAGTAACGCAGGCTCAATCTCCACCGCTGCTGTAAGTTCTCCCTGTGAAAGCGTGGCTTTCCTTTGGGTGCTCCGGTTTTCTCCCACAGTCTAAAGACGTACTTACTGGTTGATAGGTTAATTGGGTATTGTACATTGTCCCGTGATTAGGCTAGGATTAAATCAGGGGATTGATGGTTGGCCCAGCTCAAAGAGCTAACTAAATAAATAAATAGATAGATAGATAGATAGACAGATAGATAGACAGACAGACAGACTGATAGATAAATAATTAAATAGACAAACTGACAAACAAACATATAAATAAATAGAGTAACACACACAAATGCTGGAGGAACTCAGCAAGCCAGGCAACATCTATGGAAAAGAGTACAATCGACGTTTCAGGTCGAGACCCTTCAGCAAGGTCTGGCCTGCTGAGTTTCTCCAGCATTTTGTGTGCATTGCTTGGATTTCCAGCATCTGCAGATTTTCTCTTATTAATAAATAAATAGATCTGCGTCAGTTCAAGAAGGCAGCTCACCACCACCTTCTCAAGTGCAACTAAATAGTGGTTCAGTCTATGAAGCCCACATTCTTTGAGTGAATATAAAAAAAGGCTGTACTCATGTAGATTGAATACACTGGGTATGATTAATGGGAATGAGCCTGTTTCTAAGCATCCATAGCTAAGTGCCCAAGGGATCAATTCCCTCAACAGTTACTGATGGTAATAATTACTGCTGTTTTCAGGAAAGGCTCCCTGTAACAATCCAAGAGTCAAAGGGAGTCATAGGGTTGAACAGAAGACAAACAGGCATACGTGCTCAAAATTGACCCTACATAGCCATTACACATATCAATACTAGCCCCATTTCAAAGTCAAAATAAATTATGCACTCACTTTCGAGGTCTCTGCAGCTCATGTTCTGTGTGTTATCTGTTTACCTTTTTTTTTTAACTATATGCACAATTTTTTCCTCCTTGGCAGTCTTTGTTGTGTGTGTTTTTTTGTGAATTCTATAATGTTTCTTTGTTTTGTCAGCGACTGCAAGAAGATGAATCTGATGGTTGTCTTTGATACACATGCTGTAATGAGCTCTTCAGTCCTGTATGGGGTGCCGGACAGTGTTGGGCTCTTGAATTGGTTAATTGTTGTTTAACGAGAGTTGTTAATCGTTTTGCGTTCCTTGTGGTTTTCTCGAGCGACATGCTCTTCGTAATGCAGTCTCTTGTGCTTTCTGTTGAAGCTTGTTAAGTTTATTTTGATAGGCTTGGGGATTCTGTGTTACTGACATTATTTAAGTGGACACCTGATGAACGCTAATCACGGGATCCTAGTTTTGAGAATGTTACTTCTTGTGGTGTCACTCAGCTGAGCCGCTGATGTTCTGTTGGAATTGTTATGAATAAATTCTTGTCGCTGTGTTTACATTGGAGTCTTGTCGTTCCTCCGCACTTTGGCTCCACAATTACCAATGCACATCATGACACACACATTGATAATAAATTTGAACTTAAACTTTGACCTTTGAAATTTATTATCAAAGTACATACATATATGCTGAGATTCAGTATTCTATCCTGAGATTCATTTTCTTTCAGGAATTCATGAAAAAATGATAAACAAACACTGACAAACAGCCAATGTGAAAAGTAGACAATTTATATGAATACAAAATAACAAGTGATATTGAGAACATGAGTTGTAGAGTCCTTGATGTGAGTCTGTAAATTGTGGAATCAGTTCAGAATTGAGGTGAGTGAAGGTTCAGGAGCCTGATGTTTGTTGGGTAATAATTGTTCCCTAACCTGGTAATATGAGACCTGAGGCTCCCATACCTCCTACCCAATGGAAGTCATGAGAAAAAAGCATGGCCTGGATGGTCATTATCCTAGGTGATGTTTTAAGCTGCAAGAAGGAAATATCATGGGAGTGAAGAGGAATGGCAGTGGATTAAAAAGTAATAGGAAAGCAATATGAAGAGCCAATAACATAATGTTTACTTTTTAACTTGTGTTGTATGTACATCTTATTATTTGTTAATTTATTTGTGGTAATTATTACTTCATAGATGGCAGAGTGAAGATACGCTTCTACCAAAGGAGGTGTAAGGTGTTCCTTCCCTCCACTAACTTGCAGGTCATCCTTGGGCAATATGTAGCACCTGCTTAGCCCTCAGATCTGGGTTACGTGAAGCCATAGGTGTTGTGATACTCATCTAACTGTGCCAGCTTTCGATGCTCTAACTCTCCAGAATATGGGTAGCTGGTGCAGCCCCTTTAAGGATTCAGGACCGTCCTGCTAATTGGCTACCATGTTTTGGTGCCAGGATTTTAGTATTTAAAGAGCACCTGAACAGAGGTTCACTGCTCAATTGTAAGCTCAACTTGGGTTAACATCTAGTATCTTGTTTAGTGCTGAGTTCTGATTTCACTCTTGTACCGTGACTCGATCCTAGCCTCGGATACTCTAGCTCTTGGATCTTAACCATCCTCGTCAAGGACTCTCTTCACAATGGGAACAGGTGGCAAATGGTCCTATGAGCAGCAGGTGCACACCACAAGCCCTGGTTATGTGACCACTGATGCCAGGTAGACAACCTCTGAAGAGTAATGGCTGGGATCACCCATCTTGTAAAGACACTCCCAGAAGAAGCCAATGACAAACCACTTCTGTAGAAAAATTTTCTATTAGTCACAGGACTATGATTGCTCATGTCATATCACATGACACATAATGATGATGATGAATATTACTTTATGTGTTATATGTATGAGTTGTATGTGTTGTGCATTTTGGTCCAGAGGAATAACGTTTCTTTTGTTCGTATACATGTCT
This sequence comes from Hemitrygon akajei, assembly GCF_048418815.1. Classification (NCBI taxonomy): domain Eukaryota; kingdom Metazoa; phylum Chordata; class Chondrichthyes; order Myliobatiformes; family Dasyatidae; genus Hemitrygon; species Hemitrygon akajei. The sequence continues at coordinate 187,106,731 of NC_133127.1, forward strand.
ACGGTTGAATATCAGTAAACTGAACTTATAATTTCAACCTTCTGTGAATACTCTTTGGGGTTGTTAGCATCTGTGGAGAGAAAAACAAGGCTTTCATGTCGATGTCCCGTTATCAGAGCATTCATGCCAACCACACAACTCAAAATTAGAACTTAATTGGTAGGAGTTACACTAGACCCTTGGACACAAATGAGCATTACTGTGTTAAATTTGTAGCCCACAGACTATTTTAGAAGTTAACTCAATTTTTATCTATCATGGATATAAAAAAATTGAAATAAATTCTGTCTGAGTAATGGTGTGGAAATCTGCCTCCAGCCTTCTTTCACATATCACTGAGATAATTTTGAATAAAAATAGCTAGTTAGTAAGGAAAGAGTTTCCCTGCTGTAGTTAATTGAATGGTTCTGGGCCATTGCATGCATGCTCATAAGCACCAACCAAGCTCAAACCACAGCAGTATAATCACAGCTAAAAATAACTGCTTAGTAAATTTGGCTCTCTGAAATTTTAGCATAAGTCAAAACCTATTTTTGGGGAAAGATAAAGCATTTAATTAACAGTTTTAATGAAGGCTCTTTTTATTTTTACTTCAGCGATGCAGAGAGGAATAAGCCCTCCGGCCCTTCAGGCAACCCTAAACAACCCTGTTTAACTCTAACCTAATCATGGCACAATTTACAATGACCAAATAGCCTACCTGGTTCTCTTTCAACTGTGGGAGAAAACCGGAGCATCCAGGGAGAGCACACAAATTCCACAGGGAGGACTCGTTACGGATGGTGCTGAAATTGAACTCTGAATTACGGTGCCCCAAACGGTTACAGTGTTGTGCTAACTGCTACGCCACCGTTCAATGCATTCATTGGACTACTAAATTCAAATTATTGTATTGGACAACAAAACTTTTTGGTCATGGAGGTAAAAGAAAAAAAATATATAGTTAACAATGTTTCTGGGAAATTTTTTGGAAGAAATGCAAAAAAAATTATTGATCAGTGTCCAGAGTTACTTGTGCCAGCAGGGGATTAATGGTGAAAATATTTAGGAGGCAGGAAGAGGCAAAGAGGCATAGGCATAATATACATACTGATTAAGAATCCCTAAGATGCTGTAAAGAGATTAGAGACGATAACGAGTTGTGGGTACATAGAGAGGTTTGTTTTGCTGTTACAAGCAAGAGACAATATGCAGATGCTGGAAGTCCAAGCAGCACAGACAAAATGCTAGAGGTACTCAGCAGGCCAGGCAGCATCTATCAAAAAAAGTATAGTCAACGTTTCAGGTTGAACCCTTTCCAACTGTACTTTTTTTCCGTAGATGCTGCCTGGCCTGCTGAGTTCCTCTTGCATTTTCTGCTTGTTTTGTTGTTGTTGTTTTGTTTCTCGTTGCATTCTGCGTTGTTCTGCTGAGCATTGTGGGAATGCAATGTTGGTGCTGGCATGTGTGGTGACACTTGTTGGCTGCCCCCAGCACAGCCTTGGTTTGTTAATACAAACGGCGCATTTCACTGTGTTTCGATGTACCTGGGGTAAACAAATGAATCTGATAAGATCAGTTTTATTTAGGTTTGAGGCAGAGTTTAGGCATTTGGAGAGTTAACACATGCTGGGATAGTTCTCACTGGGATCGAGAGGGCTGATGCGAAATGAGGTGCGATATGGAAAATACGACCAGGTTTTCATAATGTCAGCAGGAGGATTTGCTGCCTCAGTTGAGTCAGTAACTAAAGGCCATGGGTGTAAAGAGCTACAGAACTTGGGGCCAAGCAGTTTCCAAGGTATAGGTAAATCTAAACAGGGTGGCGATGCCCACCTACTGGGTCTTTTAGATTGTTGTATGTGTTCTCTTCACACAAGGTCATGCTCTCTTCTCATGGCTGCCATCAGGAAGAAGCGACAGGAGCTTCAGGACTCACACCACAGGGGTTAGAAACAGTTATCACCCCTCAACCATCGGGTTCTTGAGCCAGTGGGGGATAACTTTGCTCACCCCATCACTTAACTGTTCCTGCAACCTCTGAACTCACTTTCAATGACTCTTCATCTCATGTGCTTGATACTTATTGCTTATTTATTTCTTCTTAAATTTACTTAGAACTTTGAATTTTTGAAGATATGAGGCAAAGGCAAGTTCCAGAGAATTACAGCATGGATGTAAGCTTTTCAGTCCAGTCATACAGGCCAACCAAGATGCCCATCTTAGCTAGTTCCATTGGCCAAGTTTGGTCCATATCCCTCTAAATTTTTTGTATCCATTTGCCTGCCTAACTTTCTCTTAAATGATGCTATGGTACTGGCTTCAACCACTTTCTCTGGCAACTCGATTCTAATACGCCCTTGAATTTCCTTTGAATCTTTCCCCTCTCTCCTCGAACCTATGCCCGCTAGTGATATCTGAGAAGGACTGTTCACTCACCCGATCTTTGTCCCTCATAATTTGATACACCTCTATAAGATTAATAGTTTCATTTGCTGCAAAAGACTTGAAAAGAGCATATTGAAAATGTCAGGGTGTCGGGGCTGGAGGAGGGAGACAGGCCATTGTTCATGTCACTGCTCTGTGACGTTTACGCATCTCTGAACGGGCTGAGGCAGCGGCCTGCAATTAATGGGCTCCTGGATCGGCGGCAGTGATGAATGGCTTTGCGTCTGTGACTCAAAGTCTGTGAACTTTAGTCTGTGAACTTTAGTTCTGAATGATGTTTGCATACTTCTGGCGTTTGCACAATTAACCTACTAACTGGCACATTTTTGAACTGTCTGAGGAAACCCTGGGGAAAACCCGCTTGTTCCAGGGAAGGGCGTACAATCTGCTTACAAAACTCACTGGAATTCAACTCCAATCTTCTGGCCTTGATACTTATTGCTTACTTACTTATTACTATTATTTCTTCTTTTTGTATTTGCACAGTTTGTTGTCTTCTGCACTCTGGTTGAACGCCCAAGTTGGACAGCCTTTCATTGATTCTGTTATAGTTATTATTCTGTAGAGTTACTATGTCCACAGGAATTTGAATCTCAGGGTTGCATATAGTGACATATATGTACTTTAATAATAAAATTTACTTTAAACTTTGAACTTTATCTCTGACACCCCAAAATATAATAGCAGTGTGTCATAAGGGGACAGGAGGCTGGACGCAAGTGCAGGACACAGGCACTGAAGTACTAGAGGCAGGACGGGAACAACTAAACGATAGACAAGATGTGGTGACCGTGATGTGCGTGAGGAATGTGATGTCCAAGGTGATTCTGGAGTTCTGGGAGAGTCTTAGAGTTCAGGCAAAGGAGGATCCCAGTGTTCAGGCAGGGTCTAGGAGTTCACTGGGCAGGCCACATAACTCCTGGGCTGGGCTCTGACCTCCCAGGCGGGAACACGGGGGCCTGAGCAGGTCACAGGACACCTGGGTAGGTAGTGGGGCACAACCTGTCAACAACAAGAGATAGGTAAGTGCAGAGACCTCTGGGTGGGCCACATAACTCCTAGGCAGGGCCCAGACCTCCAAGGCAGGAACATGGGGGCCTGAGCAGGTCATGGGACACCTGGGTAGGTTGCACGGCACAACCCATCAGCATCAAGGGATGGAAGGGGGCAGAGTCCCCCACCAGCAGTCCAGCCAGTCTTGCCCAACAGAGGCAAGGGATAGGAAGGGAACTAGGTCCAGGGTGACTGCCAGACTTACTCAAAGAACTCATCTTTAACGAGGGGCACTCCAAGCCAGGGCAACCAGAGGAACAGGAGAGGCAGGACAAACCCAACTCCACTCAGTCCCAGAGCCCCCTATATACACCGCCAGCCGATGGGCATCAGGTGCGCCTCCTTGAGCCCCAACAAGCCACGATGATCCACAGGTATTGGACTCAATAATTGGGCTCAAGGGCGTAAGGAGGGATGGCTATAAGACCCGGAGTCCAGAGACCGCGGACCAGATCAAGACCCGGAATGCGGGCCCGACCGGACCATAACACAGTGTGCTAACTGCTATGCCCTGTTCTATGTTCTATCAGTGATTAGTGAATTATTTCGTTTTCTGTGTCTGTGTCCTTAATTAACTGTGATACTTCCTGAACTCAGCTGTGTTTCAGTTACTGGGGTTACTGTAGTTTTTGATTGAGTATCTTGGCATGACAGAGACTCTGTGTCACTCTTTCTCCGACGTGGCTGTTGCACAGATCAATCCTTTTCACCAGAAGAATCTTAAGAATTTATGTTATTGTTGAGAACTGAACATCTGCTGGTGTGAGGGGAATAGATGAATTTATTAAGATTCATATATTCTTTGCAAACAGTTCCAAAATAAATCACGCAAGGCCCCATGAGATCGGTGGAGGCTGCATTCTGCAGAACGATGCCCAGCTGTGTAAACACGATTCATCTTTGCTGCCCACATTCCCACTCAATAAAAGTATTTCGGGTTCCTCAGTACTTCTAGTGCCTTGGGAGGAGCACACAAAATGCTGGAGAAACTCAGCATCGATAGAGAGGAATGGGCAATCCATGTTTTGGGTTGAGACCCTTTCTTTGGATTGAAAGATAGAGAGGAGGTAGTTGTTGCAAGAAGGAAGGAGTGGATAGTGTAGAAGGTTGTCGTAGGTTACAATGGGACATTGATAGGATGCCGAGCTTGGCTGAGAAATGGCAGATGAGTTCAATCCAGAAAAATGTGAAATGATTCATTTTGGAAGGTCAAACCTGTATGCGGAGTACAGGGTGAATGGCAGAATTCTTAGCGGTGTGGAGAAACAGTGGGGTTGACCATTGCACTCCTGTCATTCCCTCTTCTCTTCCCCTTCCATTGAGCAGAAGGCACAAAAGCTTCAAAACACATGCCATCAAGTTTAAGGATAACTTCTATCCTGCTATGCTAAGTCTCTTCAATGGACATCTTCAAAGTTCAAAGTAAACACGTTGTTACCAAAGTACAGATATATCACTACATACAACTTTGAGATTCATTTTCTTTTGGGCATAGTCATCAAATCTATAGAATAGTAACTATAACAGGATCAATGAAAGATCAATCAAGGTGCAGAAGATGACAAACTGCAAATGCAAATGCAAATAAATAGCAATAAGTCTTAACAACATGAGATAATGAGGCCTCAAAGTGAGATAATTGGTTGTGGGAACATTTCAATGATGGGGCAAGTGAGTGTAGTTATCCCCTTTTATTCAAGAGCCTGATGGTTAAGGGGGAGTAACTATTCTTAAACCTGGTGTTGAGAGTCCTGAGGCTCTTGTACCTTCTTCTTGATGGCAGGAGCAAGAAGAGAGTGTGACCTGGGTAGTGGAGATGTGCTCAGTGGTTGGGAGGGTTTTACCCATGATGTACTGGGCCAAATCACTACCTTTTGTAGGATTCAAAAGCATTGGTGTTTCCATACCAGGCTGTGATGCAGCCAGTCAATGATAAAGATGAACTCTTCATCTCTCATGACCTTTGTACTTTGTATCTACCCGTAATGATCTTACTCTAGAATTGTAACACTATATTCTGCATTCAGTTGGTGATTTTCCTTTCTACTGCCTTGATTTGAAAGACTCTGGATAGATTGTTTACAAAACAAAGTTTTTCACTGAACCTCATTACATGTAATAATAATAAACCAATTACCAATGTTGTGAGGTAACATTGCAGCTCTATAAATCTCTAGTTAGACTCTTGGACCATTGCATTCAGTTCTAGCCACCTCATTATAAGAAGGACATGGAAGCTTTAGAGAGGGTGCAGAGGAGATTTACCAGGATACTGCCTGGATTAGAGTGTATGTCTTATGAAAGTAGGTTGTGTGAGCTCAGGTTTTTCTCTCTGGAGCAAAGTAGGATGAAAGGTAGCTTGACAGAGGTGTATGAGAGGATAAGAGAAATGAGAGGATAAGATAAGAATAAGCATAGATAGAGTAGACAGTCAGAGACTCCTTCCCAAGGCAGAAATAGCTAATATCATAAGACCATAGGATACATACACAGAATTAGGCTACTTGGCCCATCGCATCTGCTCTGCTATTTCATCAGGGCAGATACAAGGGGTATAATTTTAAAATAATCAGCGGAAAGAATAGAGGGATGTTAGGGTTAAGTTTTAAACAGAAAATGGTGGATGAGTGGAATGCACTGCTGGATTGGCGGTAGAGGCAGATACATTAGGGATATTTATGGGACTCTTAGATGAGCACATGGAGTATAGAACATTGGAGGGCTGTGTGAGAGGGAAAGGTTAGATTCATCATAAAACAGGTTAAAATGTTCAGGCGGACGGGACTTGTCAGCTGTGGTCAGCAGCTCATTAAGTGAAGAAAAACTCTGATCCCACTTGTGAGGAAGCCTTCGGGTGTAAACCCAGTGAAAAAGTCCAGTTGGAGTCCCTAAGGCACTCCCATGTTGAGTTCAATGCTGACTGGCAGCTCCTGTGACACTGCTGGTGCCAAACTGTATCGGTCTCTGCCGTTCTTTTGGATTCACCAGCTGCTTGGAGAGGGGGAGTGTGCTACCTGGGCTACAGCCTGCCCTCCATATTTTACTGCACTGGCTTGCGTACTACACGTACAGCTGGGACACAACTAACGGAGGGCCTCAGTAGGATGAAAGGTCGCTACAATATTACGTGCTATAGTGTCTAATGTTCTAGTGGAGGGCTATGGTGAACTGACAAAAGAGATAAGTTCAGCCATGATCATATAAAAGGGTGGGCATGCATGATGGGCTGAGTGGCCTACATCCGGCCCTATTTTCTTGTGGAAAGTGGATTTGAAGACATAGGGAGATCAGCAATGATGTGATTGATGATCAGAACAGGATTGAAGGGCTGAGCCGTCTATTTCTGCCTGTCTTTGAGTTATGTGATTTGGCAGCAAGGCTAGGGATAGAACACATACTTGCTTATCATCCAAGCAATTTGGTCAAAGGCAGGATATGAGTGGAATGTCTGTCCTGAGAAAGCTCCCAAATGGCCAAAACAGCTGAGTATGCCTGCCATCAGAATCTCAGAGTCCTGAGTGTTGTTGTTGTGTGTTCCCTTAGGAGAAGAGGCAGGAATGCCTGGGTGGAAATGGAAGGGAGTTAAACTCAGTGTAGCACCAACAGTGAGGAAAGTTGATCTGTGAGTAGCTTCAGAATATCAGAACAGTGGCTATGAAACTAATAGAAAATAATTGTCACTGATAGAAAGTGACAGAAATAAAAAAGACAGAGAGAGAGAGAGAGATCAATGCCTCTTATTACCTTGTACACCTCTAGGAAGTTACTTCTCATGCAGATGTCAAAAGGAGGAAGAAATGGAGAGGGTGATATATTTGAAGAAAAGAATAGCAGAGATGAGAAGAGGGAGGGAGGAGACACAAGAGACTGCAGATGCTCGAATCTGGAGCATGAAACAATTCCAGAACTCTGCTGGATGGGCTGCATCTGTGGAGGGAAATGAATAGTTGCTGTTTCGGGTCAGGGCACTTCAACAGGAGTGGAGTGGGAGAGTGTTAGTAGACAATAGACAATAGACTATAGGTGCAGAAGTAGACCATTCAGCCCTTCGAGCCTGCACCGCCATTCTGAGATCATGGCTGATCATCTACTATCAATACCCGGTTCCTGCCTTGTCCCCATATCCCTTGAATCCCCTATCCATAAGATACCTATCTAGCTCCTTCTTGAAAGCATCCAGAGAATTGGCCTCCACTGCCTTCTGAGGCAGTGCATTCCAGACCCCCACAACTCTCTGGGAGAAGAAGATTTTCCTTAACTCTGTCCTAAATGACCTACCCCTTATACTCAAACCATGCCCTCTGGTACTGGACTCTCCCAGCATCTGGAACATATTTCCTGCCTCTATCTTGTCCAATCCTTTAATAATCTTATATGTTGCAATCAGATCCCCTCTCAATCTCCTTAATTCCAGCGTGTACAAGCCCAGTCTCTCTAACCTCTCTGCGTAAGACAGTCCGGACATCCCAGGAATTAACCTTGTGAATCTACGCTGCACTTCCTCTACAGCCAGGATGTCCTTCCTTAACCCTGAAGACCAAAACTGTACACAGTACTCCAGGTGTGGTCTCACCAGGGCCCTGTACAAATGCAAAAGGATTTCCTTGCTCTTGTGCTTAATTCCCTTTGTAATAAAGGCCAACATTCCATTAGCCTTCTTCACTGCCTGCTGCACTTGCTCATTCACCTTCAGTGACTGATGAACAAAGACTCCTAGATCTCTTTGTATTTCTCCCTTACCTAACTCTACACCGTTTAGATAATAAGCTGCCTTCCTGTTCTTACTCCCAAAGAGGATAACCTCACACTGATTCACATTAAACGTCATCTGCCAAGTATCTGCCCACTCACCCAACCTATCCAAGTCACCCTGAATTCTCCTAACATCCTCATCACATGTCACACTGCCACCCAGCTTAGTATCATCAGCAAACTTGCTGATGTTATTCTCAATGCCTTCATCTAAATTGTTGATGTAAATCGTAAACAGCTGTGGTCCCAATACTGAGCCCTGTGGCACCCCACTAGTCACCACCTGCCATTCCGAGAAATACCCATTCACCGCTACCCTTTGCTTTCTATCTGCCAACCAGTTTTCTATCCATGTCAATGTCTTCCCCCCAACGCCATGAGCTCTGATTTTACCCACCAATCTCCTATGTGGGACCTTATCAAATGCCTTCTGAAAATCGAGGTACACTACATCCACTGGATCTCCCTCGTCTAACTTCCTGGTTACATCCTCGAAAAACTCCAATAGATTAGTCAAGCATGATTTGCCCTTGGTAAATCTATGCTGGCTCGGCCCAATCCTATCACTGCTATCTAGATATGCCACTATTTCATCTTTAATAATGGACTCTAGCATCTTCCCCACTACTGATGTTAGGCTGGCAGGATGATAGTTCTCTGTTTTCTCCCTCCCTCCTTTCTTAAAAAGTGGGATAACATTAGCCATTCTCCAATCCTCGGGAACTGATCCTGGATCTAAGGAACATTGGAAAATGATTACCAATGCATCCACAATTTCCAGAGCCACCTCCTTTAGTCCCCTAGGATGCAGACCATCTGGACCTGGGGATTTGTCAGCCTTCAGTCCCATCAGTCTACTCATCACCGTTTCCTTCCTAATGTCAATCTGTTTCATTTCTTCTGTTACCCTATGTCCTTGGCCCATCCATACATCTGGGAGATTGCATGTGTCTTCCCTAGTGAAGACAGATCTAAAGTACTTATTAAATTCTTCTGCCATTTCTCTGTTTCCCATAACAGTTTCACCCAATTCATTCTTCAAGGGCCCAACATTGTTCTTAACTACCTTTGTTCTCTTCACATACCTAAAAAAGCTTTTGCTATCTTCCTTTATATTCCTGGCTAGCTTGCGTTCGTACCTCATTTTTTCTCCCCGTATTGCCTTTTTAGTTAAGTTCTGTTGTTCCTTAAAAATTTCCCAATCATCTGTCCTCCCACTCACCTTAGCTCTGTCATATTTTCTTTTTTTTAATGCAATGCAATCTCTGACTTCCTTTGTCAACCTCTGTGGCCCCTTTACCCCTTTGAATCCTTCCTTCTCCGGGGGATGAACTGATTTTGCACCTTGTGCATTATTCCCAAGAATACTTGCCATTGCTGTTCCACTGTCTTTTCTGCTAAGATATCCGTCCGGTTAACTTTGGCCAGCTCCTCCCTCATGGCTCCATAGTCTCCATTGTTCAACTGCATCAATGACACCTCCGATCTGCTCTTATCCTTCTCAAATTGCAGATAAAAACTTATCATATTATGGTCACTACCTCCTAATGGCTCCTTTACCTCAAGATCGCTTATCAAATCCTGTTCATTACACAAGACTAAATCCAGAATAGCCTTGTCCCTGGTCGGCTCTCGTACAAGCTGTTCCAAGAATGCATCCCGTAGGCACTCTACAAACTCCCTATCCTGTGGTCCAGCACCAACCTGATTCTCCCAGTTCACCTGCATGTTGAAATCCCCCATAACTACTGTGACATTACCTTTGCCACATGCCAATGTTAACTCCCTATTCAACTTGCACCCAATATCCATGCTACTGTTTGGTGGCCTGTAGACAACACCCATTAGGGTCTTTTTGCCCTTACTGTTCCTCAGTTCTATCCACACAGACTCTACTTCTCCTGATCTTATGTCCCCCCTTGCAAAGGACTGAATCTCATTCCTCACCAACAGGGCCACCCCACTCCCTCTGCCCACATTTCTGTTGGAGTAGGAGTGAGAAGGGGTGTGAGGGAATGAGTGAAAGTAGAGGTAGATAAAGCAGAGAAGGAGGTGTAGGAGAGAGAAAAAGCACAAGAGAGTGAGGAAAGGGGGAGGAGAGAGAGGGAGGAAAGAGGAGAGAGAAGGGAAAGAGAAAGGGGCAGGGAAAGAGGGAGAGAGAGAGAGAGAAGGAAGACTAGAGAGGGAGAAAAATAGGAGGAAAATGGCAGGAGGAGGAAGAAAATGATTGGGACCTCCTACAGATTCAGTGGCTTTACCCAGTCTAGAAATGGTTCTGATGGGGAGAGTGTTTCGAATCCAGGTGGGTGAGGTGTTGGGTCTATGACTGGTGCCAGTTGATAGCTGATTCCAGTTGTCATTGTTCTTAGTCACAAAAGAAAGCCCTCCCCAGGCACAGGAGAGCCAAATCGCATCACATAAGGCTGGAGTTCAAGGCCTAATATTCGGGGTCCTGTCATTGGTGAGCCCATAAGACATAAGAGCAGAATTAGTCCATTCAGCCCAACAAGTCTACTCCACCATTCCATCATGGCTGATCCCAGATCCCACTCAGCCCTGTATACCTGCCTTTTTGCTATATCCTTTGATGCCCTGACTGATCAGGAAACCATCTACTTCCGCTTTAAATATACCCATGGATTTGGCCTCCACTGCAGTCTGTGGCAGAGGATTCCATAGTTTCACTACTCTCTGGCTGAAAATTCCTCCTCACCTCTGTTCTAAAAGGTGGCCCCTCAATTTTGAGGCTGTCTCCTCTAGTTCTGGATACCCCCACTATCGGAAACATTCTCTCCACATCCACCTTACATAGTCCTTTTCAACATTCCATAAGTTTCAATGAGATCCCCCTGCATTCTTCTAAATGCCAGCAAGTACAGGCCCAAAGCTACCAAATGCTCCTCATATGTTAACCCTTACATCCCCAGAACCATCTCTCTCCAGTCTGGAGATCAAGGCTTGGAGTTCGGTGATCCTTGGGTTGATGCCAAGGATTGAGGCTCAAGAGCTGAATTGCAGGTCCAGAAGTCGAGGCCCAACAGCCAGCTCCCAAGTCTGTGAAGTCTTACGAGTCCCCTGAAGCTCAGAGTTTGTGTGTGCAGGTCCAATGGAGGCGAGAGACCAAAGTTGACCTGTTCTGGGATTAGAGGAATGCGCCTGAACGTGGGTGAGAGGGTGGGAGATAGAGAGAAATGGAGCTTGTTTTGCTGTTGCTTGTTGTGTTCTGTGTTGTTCTGCTGAGCATTGTGGGAATGCTGATGTATGACGACACTTGTGGGCAGCCCCCAGCACATCCTTGGGTGTGTTGGTCATTAATGTTAATGACGCATTTCACTGTATGTTTCAATTTACACCTAACATATAAACTTGAATTCTGAATTATATTACGCTACACTACAGCAGTACATGAGATAGCTAGTCCAAGTTCCTGAGCAATAATTCTGCCTCTTCGAATGCACCATGGACTCTGGGGGCTCTAACCCATTTAAGTGCTGAAGTACCTGATATTGCTGAACTGGTGGATGCAAAATCACACAGGGTGCCGGGCCATATGGAGGGGAGGGTGACTGAGACTGGAAGATGGCTCAGTGCTGAGAGCTGAAGCTGTGTGCTATAACTGAATTCATTGCCTCTGCCTCTGGCAGGTTTCCCAGTCATAATCACCACTCCATTACCCCTGCTAGACAATAAATGGCCGCAGATGTTGAGGGAGTACGGAATTGCACTTGGCTGCTAGACTCATAGCTTTGAGTTGTGCCTTCCACAGGAACTCGAGCAAAGTATCAGAAAGTGGTTGGCTGTTGTTAAAGCTTAGATGACGACACAGGTATTTAACTTGGCCACTATGTACAGATTAAACTTCACTGAAATGGGTGATTCCTGCGTTGGCTGGTGAGTCCCAGGGAGGAGTGGGAATCACGAGTGCTGGTTTTGCAGGTCCATGCAAGTTCAGAATCAGAATCAGGTTTAATACCACCAGCATATGTCATGAACTTTGTTGTTTTTATGGCAGCAGTACAATATAATATATACCGTAGATTCCGGATTTTAAGCCGCTACTTTTTCCCCACATTTTGAACAGCTTTGAACTCTGCGGCCTTTAATATGGAGCGGCTAATGCATTATTTTTTTTCATGCCGCCAAAAACATTTTGCCTCGTAACAGTAGACCAATAAAATTGATGAGTAGTTCACAGAGGTCCAATGAAATTGTACGATAAATCAAGCGCACTTTCACAATTAAATTATTGTAAATCAGTCATTTGTACTCACCCTCATCAACATGAAAAACACTCGAAGAAAAGCATTGTGCTGCCTTTATGGCAGTTATTTAGTTTATAATATTTTCGCTTAGTAATTCATTTTCTAGTTAAAGTTAGAAGTGTTTTAACTATATTTGTTTTCTGTACTACATCGCGGGATGCTATGACGTCACACCCGGTTTCGCCGCGTCTTGTGGGAAAACGCCGGTTTGCGATAAACGGGACGGCGGGGGGGGGAGGGAGCGGCGGAGCGAAAACGCTGCTTTTAAGTTAAAGGCGATCAATAACTTTTCCTGGTAGGCTGCAGTATATATATTTTTTACCAGTCGTTAGGAGATATTGGAATGTTGTTCAGTAAAGAAGTATACGCAACGTATATTTAAAAGTAGCCGCGTTACAGGCACGGTTCGAAAAAAAAGCATTTGCAATATGTATTTGTTTATGTTACCATATGGATTTAATTAAAAGTTAAAAAATCCTCACGTGTAATATCTTTCTGTGTAAATATCTCATATTACAACGTGGGACACCTGCGGCCGAAAATCCGGTGCGGCCTAAAATCCAGTGCGGCCTGTACAAGTAAAAAATTGATTTTCTTTCTAAAATTAGAGCCAGCGGCTTTTAATCAGGTGCGCTCTGTAGTCCGGAATCTACGGTAATAATAGCAAAAATATGAATTACATTAAGTATATATTTTAAGTAGTTAAATTAAGTAAGTGCAAAAATAGAAATAAAATATAGTGAGGCATGGGTTTAATGTCCATTTTGAAATCAGATAACAGAGGCGAAGAAGCTGTTCCTGAATCATTGAGTGTATGCCTTCAGGCTTCTGTACCTCCTTCCCAATGGTAACAATGAAAACAGGGTATGATCTGGGTGACGGGGGTCCTTAATGATGTATTCTGCCTTTTTGAAGCATTGCTCCTTGACCCTGTGTAGCAGCTCCCCACCCCACCCCCATTTCAGATGGCGATGCAGCCAGTCAGAATGCTCTCCACAGTACATCTATAGAAATTTGCAAGTGTTTTTGGTGACACACTGTGGTGAACTACATATACCTGTCTGGACACGCCCCCCCCCCCCCGCTGACTGCTCCTGTGGCTCCTCCCAAAGACCCCTGTATAAAGGCGATTGGAGGCATTGCTCCTTCCTCAGTCTCCGAGATGCTGTGTGGTGGGCTCTTGCTGCTGACGGTGCTTTCTTCCAGCTAATAAAAGCCTATCTTGACTCACGTCTCCGAGAGTTATTGATGGTGCATCAACCACCAAATCTGCCCACACTCCTAATGAAAAATAAACACTGTTGTGCCTTCTTTGTAGCTGCATCGACAAGTTGGGACAAAGTAAATTTATTACTAAAGTACATATATGTCACCTTATACAACCCTGAGATTTATTTTCTCGCAGGAATACTCAATAGATCAGTAGAATAATAATCATAATAGATTCAACGAAAGACCACACTAACTTCGGTGTTCAACTAGAGTGCAGAAGACAACAAACTGTGCAAATACAAAAGGAAATAAATAGTAAGTAATAAGTATCGAGAACATGAGATGCAGAGTTGTTTAAAGTGAGTCTATAGTTGAGAAGTAGAGGCCCGAAGATCATACCTGGGTGAAGTTCAGAGGGCAAAGCCGCAGGTTGAAGCTTAAATGTCAAAGACCAAAAGCAAAGGCCTAAAAGATTCATGAGGGTCCCGGTTACTGGGGTCAGAAGTCCATGTGAGTTTAGAAGTTCAGCCCGAAAGTCAAAATCGTAATTGGCATACTGGTTGAAGTCTGAAGTTTGAGGCCAATGTCTACAAGTCTGAGAATTTGGGCACAAGGCCTGGAGGCCTGGGGTTGGAGGTCTGGGTGTGTGTGTGAGTGAATGGGAGTGTAGGAAGGGATGAGAAAGGGGCTTGTTTTGCGGTTGCTTTTGCTCTTGTCACTTGTGGAACATTGTGGACATGGGGCCAGAATATTTGGTGTCACTTGCCGACTGCCCCAGCACATTCTTAGATTGTGCTGGTAGTTTACGGAAGCAATGCTTTTCATTGTGTGTTTTGATATACATGTGATAAGTAAATCTGATTCTGAACTAAATTTAAATATGTATCGCTAAAAATAAATGAACTGTGTTTAAACTACTTCACCAGATGGAAGTATCTCCTCCTTGGTGGGGGGGGGGGGGGATACACAATTGAAATAGAAGATATTGGCAGCTAAACTCACTATGGAGGATAAACAGGGAAGTGATCTAGCCTTTGAAGAGTAGCTAGCTACAGTCTAACCACCCTTTAGTTGAGGGTACCCGTAACTATTGATAGCGAAAAGCGCTTAAGGCCTTTATTTGAGCTTAAACTTTGAGGTCAGCAAACCCAACAACGTCACACAAGGACAATGAATAACTTGTTTGCAGCAGTACCTCATGCATGTAAATACAGTCAATAGACAGGACATACAGTTGTTATGGTCCGGTCCGGAACCCACATTCCGGGTCTTGATCCAGTCCGCAGACTCCGGACTCTGGGTCTTGAAGCTGTCCCTCCTTTCACCCTTAAGCCCAAATAGGATCAACTTGGCTTAAGGAGGCGCACCTGATGCCTATCGGCTGGCAGGGGTATAAAAGGGGCTCTGGGACTGAGTCTTGTTGGGGTTGTCCTGTTTTGACCCTGGCTTGGTGTATCTACTGTTAATCTTCTAGTTCTGTAAGTCTGTTCTTGCAGCTACCCTGGACCAAGCTCCCTTCTGATCTCTTGCCTCTGTCAGGTAAGCAGGCTGGACTGCTGTTGCCTGGTGGGGGGACTCTGACCCTTTCCTACCCCTTGCTCCTGATGGGTGGTGCCCTGCAACCTGTCCAGGTGCTCTGTGTCTTGCCTAGGCTACTGTGTTCCTACCTGGGAGGCTGCCCTGCCCAGGGGGCTATCCTCCCAGTATTCTTTGTCCCATAGACCCATCCTTTAGCCTAGTCAGGGCCCTGCCCTTGCCATGAACTCTCTGAATCCCAGGATCACTGTAACATGCCATGGTCTCCCCATCTTGTTCTATCCTTTTGTTGTTCCTGTCCTGCCCCTAGTACTTCAGTGCCTGCATTTGGGTCCAGTCTCCATGTCCCCTGTGTGACAATAGTCCTGTGCAAAATCTTTAGGCACATATAAATAGCTAGCATGCCTAACAGTTTTGCATAGTACTGCATTCGCCTGGAGTGGAGAGCAAGTTGTAAATCTGGTGGGACTAAAGAATGTTGGGAATAACAAGGGTGGAGCACCATGGGAGGAGTGTGGAACTGGTGGTAGAGAAGGAGTGCTGGGGCAGGGGGTAGCACAGGTGCAGACCTACCCTGAGACACCAGGTAAGGTTATTTAATTCTAAATGATTGGTTTATTGATCATTATAGAATGTCTCTGGTGCTTCCTGTTCCCTCCCCTCTCCCTTTTCCCAACTGTAATTCCCCTCTCCTTTCCCCCTTCCCACTCTCAGTCCACAATAGAATCAGGTTTATTATCACTTACATATGTAATGAAATTTGTTTTTATTGAGGCAGCAGTGCAATGCATAAAATTACTACAGTACTGTGTAAAAATCTTAGGCACCCTAACTATGTGTATGTGCTTAAGACTTTTGCACAGTACTGTAAGCAAAGTCAACAGACAGAACATAAATTATATCTAAACTAGACAAGACTTAAGAGAAATGACAGAAAAATGAGATAGCAGTAAAAAGCAAGTCCATGGTTGTACAAGTGGTGGTTCATTGTGTTCTAGTTCAAGGTTCAAAGTACATTTACTATCAAAGTATGAGTACATTATACAACCTTGTGATTTGTCTCCTAACAAGCAGCCACGAAACAGGCCTGTAGACAATAAGACAAAATAATAAGGTAGATTGTGAGGTCGAGATTCCATCTTGTCGCACTAGGGAGGCAGTCAATATCCTATAACAATGAGATTGAAGCGGCTCTTGAGTCTGATGGTCCATGCTTTCAGTTTTCGTATCTTCTGCCTGATGGGTGGGGAAGTTGAGAGAATGGTAAGATTAGGGTGTGCAGAATAGCTTAAGCACTAGGATTAAGTTTATTGTGGAACTACCATAAGGCATAGGAGCAGAATTGGGTCTTTCAGCCCATTGAGTCTGCTCTGCCATTCCATCATGGCTGATCCCGGATCCCACTCAATCCCATACACCTGCCTTCTCACCAGAACCTTTGATGCCCTGACCGATCAGGAAATAATCTACTTCAGTCTTCAATATACCCAAGGACCTGGCCTCCACCACAGTCAGTGGCAGGGCACTTCACAGATTTACTCCTCTCTGGCTAAAAAAAATTCCTCCTTACCACTGTTCTAAAGGGTCACCCCTCAATTTTGATGCTGTGCCCTCAACTTCTGGATACCCCCACCATAAACATCCTCTCCATGTCCACCCTATCTAGACTTTTCAACATTCTGTAGATTTCAGTGAGATCCTCCCCACCACATTCTTCTAAATTCCAGTGAGTACTGGCCTAAAATTGCCAATTCTCAAGCCGACTCAAAGCTATCTTACAGGCTTTAGTTCCCCCACCTGGTTCCATCTGCCTGTCATCGCCTCACCATCTGGTTCCACCCACCACCTACAAGCCTCTACCCCAAAACCCTCCCTCTACATCACTACACTGGCAATCTTTCCTGTTCCACCTCAATCCTGATGCAGAGTACTGACACAAAACCTCAACATACACTTTGCATATCCACAGATGATTGATCTGCTGACTTCTACCAGAATTGTTTTTTGTTTTAGATTCCTGATTCTGCAGATCCTCTTGACTTCACTTACTCACATTTATTTTGTATATCAGCAACTTGGGTGGTTGATAGTTGGGTTGAATTGTTCTCTGATCTTGGCAATTTACTTAAAAATGTTGCGTCACCATGTGAGGACACATCATCAGTGCATTGTTAATTGTGGTGTGCCTCCTAATGTTTGGCATTTATATACTTATCAGTCAGCTGATTGGCTGTTATGATACACTCGTTTGTAATGGAGAGAGGAAATCCCAACGTTAATTGGTTGCGCAGTGAACTTTCTGCATTGTGGTCTGGAACTTTGCCAATTTTGTGACTGTTTACTTCACAGCTTTTGTATTCATATTTGTATATTTTTTTTCTCTTTCTGACAATCTCAAGATAGAACGATCACTTATCCCCACATCAGCTCTGTAGACAAAAAAATGCAGAAATATAAAACCAGACATACTGAAAGCGACTAAAAGTTCACAGAAAAACAGGTGACTACATACACTGAGTGACCACGTTATCAGGTACACCTGTACGCCTGCTCAGTAGTACAAATATCTAATCAGCCAATCAGGTTGCAGCAACTCAATACATAAAAGCACGCGGACATGGTCAAGAGGTTCAGTTGCTGCTTAGAACAAACACTAGAATGGGAAAGCGGAAAAAAAAATAGACTTTGACCAGGAATGATTTTTGGTGTCAGACAGGGTGGTATGAAACTGCCGATCACCTGGGATCTTCATGGACAACACTCCCTAGAGTTTACAGAGAAAGGTGTGAAAAGCAAAACAAAAAAAATCACGTGAGTGATTTCCTAATGAAATCCTGACAAAGGGTCTTGGCCGGAAACGTCGACAGCGCTTCTCCCTATAGATGCTGCCTGGCCTGCTGTGTTCCACCAGCATTTTGTGTGTGTTGTTTGAATGTCCAGCATCTGCAGATTTCCTTGTGTTTGCTCTTTAAAATCACGTGAGTGGCAGTTATGTTGGCAAAAATACTCTAGCGAGTGAGGTCAGAGGAGAATGGCTTCCTTGCTCAGGCCGACAGGAAGGTCACCGTAACTCAGATAAGCATGCGGTGTGCAGAAGAGCATCTCTGAATACACAACACATCAAACCTTGAAGCGGATGGGCTACAGTAACAGAAGACCACGCTGGGTTCCACTCCTGTACCTACTAAAGTGGCCACTGAGTGTACTTCCATGGTCCTATTCCATTACTCTCCCATCTTCTCTGTAATGTGACAGTGTGTTAAATTTAATAGTTTGTTGAGAATTCATGGAATGTTAGAACAGGCTCAAGTGGCTAATCTAGAACTTAAATCTGTGCCTTGAACTGTTAATCAATGAGACCATATTTCCTCTGTCTTCAGTATCTAAAGTTCTCATATTATTGTAGACCTCCATTTGCATAGAACTAGCTATTGCCTTTAACCATGGTGTCACCTGAGATCGGGATTCAAATAGCCGTCACGAGAAGCAGCCTGGGCTATTATTAACTCGTGCTTATAAAAATAAACAGGATGCAAACAGGAAATATCTCTTTCCAAAACTTTTCTCAGCTGGCTGTTGTAACAAGTGATTATAAGCTCTGCACATTATCTTAATTGCAGAGCTCTACAATGCTCAGGGATCTGAGTTTCCTTGTGTATCATTTGCAAAAGGCTAGTTGGCAGGTATAACAAGTAATTCCAGAAGCTAACGACGTGAAATTGTTTATTGTGAATAAAAAATGTATGGGGATTTTGTTGATTTGACAATGGCGAGATCATATCTGGAGTACTGTGTACAGTGTTGGTCTCCTTGTCTAAGGATTTAGCCAAGTTCAAGTCAAGTTTATTGGTAGTAACACACACACAGTGCTGGAGGGTCTCAGCAGGCCTGACAGCATCTACTGAGGGGAATAAAGATTCAATGTTTTGGGTTGAGATTTCTCATCAGGATGAGAAAGGAAGGGTGAAGGAGGCAGAATAAGAAGGTTGGGGGTGGAGGGGTAGGGAAGGAGTACAATCTAGCAAGGGATAGGTGAGGCCAGGTAAGAGAGGAGGGTAGGGGAGAGGGGATGAATGAAGAAGCTGGGAGGTGAAAGGTGGAAGAGGTAAAGGGTTGAAAGAGAAGGAATTTGATAGAGGACAGTGGACTTTGGGGGAGAGGGAGGGAGGAAGAAGGGTTATTGTTGTGTGCACAAGTATGCATCATTGGCATTAACTTAACCTGTCATCAAGGATGTACATATGGAAAGGTGGCAGAAAAAGGCCAGCATTATCATAAAGGATCCCACCTACCCTTATGGACTGTTTGTCCCACTCTGATCAGGGAAGAGGCTCTGTAGCATCCTTGCCAGGACAAACAGACTCAAAAAGAGATACTTTCCCTCCACCCTCAACCCATTCCACCATGCCACTACCACTACTGCTCTCCATAGCCCCTCAGCAACCATCATGCACTGCACTTTGCTTGTCCATTGTTTTTTAGGGTTTCTTGTATAGTCACGCATACTTACTGTGTTTCTTTTCATCAAATATTGAAAGGCCTCAATAGAGTGGATGCGGAAAGGATATTTCCTAAAGCAGGGAGTCTAGGACCAGAGGGACCTGAACTTTTAAAACGAAGATGAGGAAAAATTTCTTTTGCCAGAGGGTGGTGAATCTGTGGAACTCATCGCCACAGGCGGCTGTGCAGGCCTAGGTATATTTTAGGCAGAGGTTGACGGGTTCTTGATTAGTAAGTGTCAAACAGTGCAGGGAGGAGACAGGAGGATGAGGTTGGGAGGGTTAATAAATCAGCCATGATGGAATGGCAGAGCAGACTCGATGGACCGAATGGCCCAATTCTCCTAGGTCTTAATGTCTTAATGCTACATTGGATCTGGAGTAACAATTGTTTCATTCTCCTTTACACTCATGTCTTGAAAAATGGTAAGAAGCAATCTTGAATCATGAAGTATGTGCAGTTCAAGTATAATAATGTGCAGCCACATAGGTACAAAAAGCACATAGAATATGAATTATGCATAAATTACACAAGATAGTGAAGAGGGAGAACAAAGACTGAGGAGATGAGCCCTTAGTGGGAAGGGAGACCTAATTGGCTGAGCTTTAGGATGTGGGGAGAGAACTATTCCACCTCCAACATGCCCCTGTGTGAACACCACCACAGACGTCAGGATCAAACCCAAGATGAGGAAGCACTTGCTGCACCACAACGCCACACTTCTCGTGAGAGGACGAGAAGTCCAAAGGTGGGAATGGTGTTTCAAACTGGTCAGCACTTTGAGGAGGGTGTAGGTGGGAAATTGTGCCTCTCGGTTTAAGCCTCCAGATTGGAAGCTGATTGTGCTTCACACAAAATCACTGTGCTGGACAGTCTAACTTTGATATGACTGACTGCTGAATCAGGATTCCCACAGTCTCATTCAAATAGTACAAGGCATTTTTAATTGCCACTACCATTTCTTCCATGAGCCCATGAACATTTCTTGATGATTTTGTTCCCTTTTTGCACTAGATATTTTTTATATATTTTGTATCATAATTTATCATAATTTTCTATGTATTGTACAGAACATAAAACATAGAATATGACAGTAGAGTACAGGCCCTTAGGCCCGCAATGTTGTACTGAACTTTTAACCTACCCTAAGAACAATCTCCTGCAAGAGGAGATTGCAGGAGGCTTGCAAGTTTGGAGGCTTGCGTGCCTCAATGACCCGGAGAACTTTGTTGGTTGGAGTCAGGGCTTTATGCTTTGGCTCTTGGTTGGGTTGCCCATGCCACACTGGTCAAAGGATAGAGGACAGACTGAGAGTGGTCCACTAATCCTCCGGGTTCAGCTCTGAGCCGATAATCATGACTGGTAAAACAAATTTATTTCAGGATCAGCAATGAATAATCCTT
This sequence comes from Hemitrygon akajei, assembly GCF_048418815.1. Classification (NCBI taxonomy): domain Eukaryota; kingdom Metazoa; phylum Chordata; class Chondrichthyes; order Myliobatiformes; family Dasyatidae; genus Hemitrygon; species Hemitrygon akajei. The sequence continues at coordinate 187,127,876 of NC_133127.1, forward strand.
TAACATCTGAGTGTGAAGGTATTCCTGAGGCTCCACCCGGAATTTGCATAACTGACAGTAGTGAAAACTGAGAGGAAGCTACTGACATGATGAAGGAAGCCCTAAACGGCACCAGAGCTGGAGAATTGTCACTGCTGCTCTAGACAGTGTAACAGGCAGTAGGTAAGATCAGCCCTTCATTTTTCTAACATCCATGTGCCTATCTAAGAGTTTCTTTAATGTCCCTGCTTCTACTCCCACTCTGAACAAGGCGTTTCATGCACCCACCACTCTGTCAAAAACATACCTCTGACAATCCCCCCAAAACAGCATAAAATGATTCCCCTCCCCCCCCCCCCCCCCCCCCCCCCCGCATATTAGCCATTTCTACCCTGGGAAAAGTCCTGGATTATCTGATCTATGCCCCTTATCATCTTGTGCGCCTTTATTAAATTCCCTCTCATCCTACTTCATGCCAAGAAAAATGTCCTAACTTGCTCAACCTCTTCTCATAGGGCGTGCTCTCTGGTCCAGAAAGCAAGCTGGCAAATCTCCTCCACAACCTCTCTGAATCTTTCATATCCTTCCTCTAATGAGGAAAGCAACACACTTCACAACATGAGCCTGATTCTGATTCTAACTTAAGTCATCTTAATATGGAACTTCCTTCCGTCAAGCTGACTCAAGGGTGGGTGTGCTGCTGACTGATCCACGCTTGACGGCTGCAGTGATGGTTTGAACAGAAATTTTGCAATGTATCCATCCCGCTGGGTGCTCCTCCTGTCAAATGCTTGCTATGAAGCAGATAAAAATACGCCTCGCCCAGATGAATCTCCTTATTGATTGCAAAACAATGGTCCAGTTGTTCCCAGATGAAAATGACAAATGGGCAACACGAGACCCAGTATAAGAATCAAGTCCTGTCTACTTTGTGAAGGGAGGCATCTGTGCTTTGTAACAACACCGGGTAAACAGTCAGTGATGGATTATAAAATTGTCGTTGTGGCATGCAGTGTTTTGGAATGTTAAGCAGGTTGTGGAAAGTCTCGATCAAGTACTCCAGTCCCAGTGCACAGAACACTGAAAGTTATGGAAAACCTCAACCTGCTATACTGCAAACAATGGCACGAACTATCAGTCCTCTGTGTTTAATACATTAGCCTCCTGGCACTGGAGGGGTGTTTACTTCACTGGGGCATGATAACTCATGATTGCTGGGAAACATCATCATCCTTCTGTGCCATGGCATACAACTTGGGTGATCATGGTTTTGACCATGATTGTTCTTGGCAAACTGTTCTGAAGAAGTGGTTTGCCATTGCCTTTGTCTGGGCAGTGTCTTTACAAGATGTGTGACCCCAGTCATTATCAATACTCTTTAGAGTCTGCTTGGATTCAGTGGTTGCATAACTAGGACGTGATATTAACCAGCTGCTCATACGACCATCTACCACCTACTCACGTGGCTTCATGTGACCTTGATCAGGAGATGCGGGGGACGCTAAGTAGGTACTGCATTTTGCTGAAGGGTGACCTGCAGGTTAGCAGAGGGAACGAATGCCTTACACCTCCTGTGGCAGAGAGGTGTCTCTACCCCACCATCCAACCCTATCTGTAATCCTCATCAGTTTGTATCTACCTACTGCCCATTATGTCGCTGGTACTTGGGACAGAAATGAAGGTCCTCCATCTCTGGTTAGGTTTGGGTTTCCTTCATCATGTTAGTAGCTTCCTTTCAGTTTTCACTAGTGTCAGTCATGCAAGTCCCAGGTGGAGAGTCCGGAATACCATCACATTCAGATGTAGAAGGATTCTTCATTGCTGTTTCCATAACAGTTTTGTTAGACCAGTCAGGATTGTTAGCCCTGAGCTGAACTCCTGACCCTTGAGGAACAGAGGACAGCTCTTAGTCTGGCCTCTACCCTTTGAATTGTTTAGCGTGTGTGACCCTACCAAGAGGCAAAGCATGAACCCCTGACCCTAGCCAAAACAGCTCCTCAGGTCACTGAGGCACACAAGCCTCCAAACACTACAACAAGGCTGTGGTCCTTTTGGGGGATAATTTTGAATACCACTATTAAATTTCCTCTCCTTTACTGACTTTATTCCAGGCCTATCCAACCTTTCCCTATAACTCAGGTTCTCAAGATCCAGCAACATTGGAGCTTTTGCGTTGGCTGTACTGAGTTTCAGTGCATCTCTCAGCACGTACTCCTGCAGCCTAGAATGAGCCAGTAGGCAGCATTCCCTTACGGACATCTCGCTGTGCCGGAACACATTTTTTGTCAGCATCGAACTTCAGCTTTGCATTTCGAGGTCAGGCACAGGATTGACCCAGGGAGCTGCTGAAATAAAATTAGGTTCTGCCATGATTGCTGAGCCAGCAATATTCCACAGCAGCCAGATGTATTACCTACAATATCAGACAGATGTTCACCCTTCCTCAGGGGCAATGGTAATCAAGCCTTATTATTAGAAGAACTAGAGACTGTGAAAGTAGTCTGAACAATTTCCGTCTCTTCTGGTAGTTAGATACCATACAGATTGTAGCTCGTTGCAATCTCTAGAATATTTGCTTTGAACTATCTTGTTTCTCTCTAAACTGCTGATATAAAATAAGACACTGCATAACAAGTTCTGGAATTCCCTGACTAAACATCTCTGCCTCTTATTTTAAAACGGCAATTTAGAGGTGAGCAATTTTCTTTAGTGGTTATTATTTCAGTGCAGTGATCTGCAGTTTCTGACATGAACTCCTCACGAGGTAATGAAGTATAGTGGTGCTGTTAGTGGGTAACTCCAGGAGGCCTCGAAATTTATCCAAACTGTGGTAGATTAATGAACGACTATATTGATCTGAACTGAATAAGCCTGGACTGGTTCCTTGATTTGTGGTTTGGTGTTTCATATTCTGTGTTTTTTGCTCTTTGAGCGATTTATTTTTTTTTAGCGTTGGGGGTTTGATGTTTTTCTTTGAATGCTTACCATGGTTTTCTTTCTTTGCTTTGTGGCTGTCTGTGGGAAGATGAATCTCAGGGTTGTATACTGCATACATACTTTGATAATAAATGTACTTTGTATCTTTAATGTGGAAATTAATTGAATAAGTCAATAACATCTCAAATTAAATTTAGGCTCAATAACCATCATCAAGGACATCTTCAAAAGGCCGGAGCTTCAAGAAGGCTGCATCATTAACAAATACTCTCACCATCCAAGACTTCTCCTCATTACTGCGATCAGGGAGGAAGTACAGGAGACTGAAGACTCAATCATCATGATTCAATAATAACTGCCTGTGAGGAGTTTCTACGTTCTCCCTGTGACTGCATGGGTTTCCTCCAGGTTCCCCTGTTTCATCCCACAGCCAAAGATGTACCATTTAGTTAATTGGTCATCGTAATTTGTCCCGTAATTAGGCTAGGGTTAAATTGGGGAAGTGGCTTGAAAGGCTCTGTCAATAAATAGATAACGGCTATCCTGACGAAGGGTCTCAGCCCGAAACGTCGACAGCTCTTCTCCCTATAGATGCTGCCTGGCCTGTTGTGTTCCACCAGCATTTTGTGTGTGATGCTACCATGGTGTGCATTTGTTATATCTGCACGGTACAGCTGCCACAAAACAAGCTTCACAACTTATGTTGGTGATAATAAGCCTGATTCTGATTCAGAACTTCTTCCTCTCAGCCATCAAGTTGTCCATGAAACCATGAACAGTCCCTCATTATTCATTTCTTTGCAGTATTTATTTATCTTTTAATTAAGTAATTTTATTTCTTTGCACAGTACGGCTGCTACAAGACGGCGAATTTCATGTCATGCAAGTCAGTGATAATAATTCTGATTCCAACTGTCTGCAGGAAGTGGTGGGATTGCCATCAAAACCAATTTTCTCACATGCCATTAGGAAAGTAAACCTGCCCTCCTTATCCATTGTGATCAATAAGGTCAATTTAGTTTCTACAGCGCTACCATGGACAGTGTTCAGACCCTTTGCATCGCCACCTTATATGGCAGCTCCAATGCACAAGATCGAAAGAGGCTGCAGCAGGTTGTAGACACAGCCAGCTCCAACACAGGCAATAGCCTCCCCACTATCAAGGACATCTTCAAAAGGCACCGCTTCAAGAAGGCAATGTCATTATGGACCTTCAGCATCTAGGCTATACCCACGTCTCATTGCTACCATCAGGGAGGAGGTACAGGAACCTAAAAGCCCCCACTCAATGTTTTAGGAAAGGTTTTTTTTCCCCTCCACCTTCAGATTTCTGAACTATGAACCCATGAACATCGCCTGACCATTCCTCTTTGTCACTGTTTGTTTATATATTTTCATTATGATGCCTTGTAATTTGTCAAGTTCCTGGCTGTACTGCGAACACAAGGCAACACATTTCATGACAGCCCAAAGTTCAAATTTTAAAGTAAGTGTATTATCAAAGTACATAAATGTACCTGAAATTCATTTTCTTGTGGGCATACTCAATAATTCCAGCAACTATAACAGAATCAATGAAAGTCTGCACCAAAGTACAAATACAAAAAGGAAGAAGAAATAATAATAATAAATTACATTACAACTAATCAATTATTAGATCCATTATAACAAATAGAACAATCCATAATAACCACCCGGATATAATAACACAGGATAAGCAAGCAAGATCAAATTACTTAATAGATATCGCCATTCCAAACACACGTAGCATACGGAAATCAATAAGTGAAAAATGAGAGAAGTATGCCGAACTAAAAGAGGAAATTGAAAGTCTATGGAACATGAACAGGGTATCCATTGTCCTGATAGTAATATCTACAAATGGTATCATTTCAAAGTCACTACACAATAACATTAAGCAATTCGGCCTAGACAGCAATATCTACGTAAATCTTCAGAAAGCCACAATACTAAACACCAGTCGAATAATCCGAAAGTTCCTAGCAATTCAGAAATGAGTGTGCTCGTCTATTCTCGTCCCTCAGGTGTTACCAGCTTGAGCTAAGAAAAAATAAGAATACAATAATAAGAATAAAAAATAAACAATAAATATCAAGAATATGTCAGTGATAATGAACCTGATTCTTCAGACCAGTCACCATGATAGATTAAAGCACCAGACAGTGTCAGAAGAACTCAGGCAGCATGTGTAGAGGGAAGTGGGCAGTCAAGACCTTTCGTCTGAACCCAGTAGACAGTTGCTCCAGATTCCTGTGTCTGCTGCCTCTTATTATTTGAAGGACCTCACGCACCCCTCACACAAACTCTTCTCCCTCCTGCCATCTGGCAAAAGGTACTGAAGCATTCGGGCTCTCACGACCAGACTGTGCAACAGTTTCTTCCCCCAAGCCATCAGACTCCTCAATACTCACAGTCTAGACTGACATCTACATCATTTATTATTATATTGTAATTTGTCCTCTACTGTGCCTATTGTCTTTTTATATAGTTATTGTACTGCCCTGCACTGTTTTGTGTACTTTATGTAGTGCTGTGCAGGTCTGTAGTCTAGTGTAGTTTTTATGTTTTACGTAGTCTAGTGTAGCCTTGTGCTGTCTCACATAGTCTAGTGTTGTTTTGTGTTTCATGTAGCACTAGGGTTCTGGAGGAATGTTGTTTCATTTTTACTGTGTACTGTACCAGCAGTTTATAATCAAAATGACAATAAACTTGACTTGTTTTATTCTTATTCAGAGATACAGCATGGTTATAATTTAAGATGGCACCGGTAACTGGCGACTCTGCGCGTGCTCTGCCGAGCAAACTGCCCTCTACACTATCCTATACCCGAGAAACCCTTCTAAACCTCCAATTTGCTACATCTAGTAAGATCAACAACACCCTGGTGAAGTTACTGACCCAGCTGGAGATCATCGACGTGCCAGAATTGCTTCGACTCCAGACCGTACCTGGACCCGATTGTCGAGGCCTGGTCCGAGGTCCACCACGTTCCCGGAGACCCGCGGCCTGCTACCGTGTCGGAGCACCTGGAGACATGGCCCATTCCGACCAGCACCTCTCCGAAGCAAATGGGCACACAGAAGTGATGTCGGAGACCTCAAGATAGTCCAGACGCTTCCCCGGAGCGACCACCGTAGAGCCTCGTTGGTGGCTATCCACAGCTGCCGGAAGAGAGGCCTCCACCGCCGACCTCGGAAATCGAGCCCGGGGCTCGGCTGGGGCGGAGGCCCCCGCAACCGTGACACAGTTCACAGACTTGTTTCAGCCGGCAGCCCGGCCCTCCGGGATTAAGTGTTGGCTTCGGGGCCTGACCCGATCGACAGCCCGGGCCCCCGACAGTTGGAAGTGGTACTCGGCCCGACCTGGAGCACATGACGACGCGACCCGCTGATTGATCCCCGCGGGACGCGTCCACCAACTTCAGAGCTACCAACAACACACTGCATCGATGGAAATCTGGAAAGATGCACAATTTACCGAGGAAGCGTGGGAAAAGAGCTGGGCTGCTGCTCAGACTGAAGCGGAGGGGCTTTAGGATCCCTCTGCCCACCATTTTCTTTTGTACTTCAGGGAGTGCGAAGCGCAGAAACAAATATCACTGTGCTGATTGTACGGTCTAGTACCAATTGTTTGGTGACAATAAAGTATTTGTATATTCATTTGTATATTGTATTATAGGCCCTTCTGGCCCAAAGAGCCTGTGTCATCCAATCACACCCACATGACCAATTAACTTACTAACCCATGCATGTATGGAATGTGGGAGGAAACCGGAGCACCCAGAGGAAACCTACACAGTCACGCGGAGAATGTACAAACTCCTTACAGACGCGGCGGGAATTGAACCCAGGTTGCTTGTGCTGTAATCGCGTTATGCAAACCACTATGCTACCATACCATGCTTGTGCCTCCACTACGGTAGATTCTTAGCTTCCTCCACAGTTCAGCGACGTGCAGTCAACAATATCATTATGCCTAAAGTTCCCATCCCGGAAATGATCAACAAAGAAAAAGACTTGATTTTGGGTGGGAACAAAAGAGGAAATAAATCTTCTTTATTTTCAAATCTGATAGCAAGTCAGATGATGGATTTCTTACTCAGATTGAGTCAGAGTAGAATGACTCATTCCCTTGATTTTAATCTCTTAAAAGTTTTCCCTGATATGATTTATTACTGGTTTCTTATGTTGAGTGCAGGTAATGTGTTTATGGGAATACACTTGTCTTAGTCAGCGTAACCTGCTATTTTTGGAACATATTAGTTTCAGTGACTGAATAAGAAGAGATGGTTTTTTCTTTGGGCTGTTGAAAGGTTTTAAAGACGAAGATCTTTAAAAGATTAGCTATACTGTCACATGTATGTCGAAATATACACTGAAATGCTTTGTTTTGTGTCAGTGACTAACACAGTCTGAGGAGGTGCTGTGAGCTTACGGCGTCAACATAGTAGACGCACAACTTCCATATCCTAACCTTTACATTTTGGGATGTGGCAGGAAACAGCAGCACTCAGAGGAAACCCACGTGGTCACAGGGAGAACGTACAAGCTCTTTACAGAGAGCGGTAGAATTGAAACCGTGTCACAGGCGCTGTAAAACGTTATGCTAACTGCTACACTAATGTGCCGCCCTACATGTTACTAAATGTTCACTGGATAGTAACACTTCGAGGGTGTTTGAACATCCCAGTGTAGTCTGGAGAAGGGGACAGACTGTGCTCCACCTAAATATGTACATTGTTGTCATTTGTTAGTTGGAGATAATTTCTCAATGAGGTACAAAACAGTCTGTGCACTCATGTTATCTCAAAAATACTTACAGCACAGAAGGTGCTTTCATTTATTGCTTCTCTTTCATGAAGTTGTTTTGTAGAGTAGGTGCTATTAAGAAAGATGCATTAGATTATTGTTGAAAATTCGCTCAAAAACACCTAAGTGCAATAAATTGCCATTTACCATAAAGTCACCTCTCAAACGTGGAATAATGCTCCCTTAAAAATATAAAATTGGTTCTTGGTTCTTCAAAACATTCCACATGGAATTTAAACTGGAGGTGGTGGAGAGTGGACTTAAGAAGGAGATTTTTGAAGAAGAGCTGTCTTAAATTTAATTGGGTTTGATTGTGTGACTATGGTAGGATGAAGATTATTTCATGCTTTAATTGTGTGGGGGAGAGAAAAAATTGCAGTACACATCTGACTTGGTAGTTAGTATTTCAAATTGAAATGAGTGCCCTTGTCTGCTCCTAATAGGTTTGGGTTTGGTGTAGGATTGGTTGTCTATGTCAAGCTGACCATTTGACATTTTGTAAAAACAGGTCAGACGGTGTACTTCACGTCTATCTTGGAGAGAGTTCCACTTTAACGAATTCAAAAGTTGGGTAACACTTGCTTCTCTCTCATAGGTATTTGTGAAAATTTTTTTTTGAAGTCAATCTCCCCTCCTGGGTCATAGGCCACTGACAGCAGCTCAGACTGTCCTGGGGCAGTCTTTCAAGTTGTCCCCGGGTGTAGTTCTTCTTTGAAGCTCAACAGTGGGTATATCGCTTTGGATACGGTTGGAGGTGATGACCAAGCAGTGGTCGGGTCTCTGGCACTGAGTCTAGCTCTGTGAACCAGAAGGGAAGTGGAGAGAAGAGGCAAGCTGTGGTGATAGGGGATTCATTAGTTAGGGGACCAGAAAAGAAGCTCTGTGGACTAGAGCGAGATTCCCGGATGGTATGTTGGCTCTTGGGTACCAGGGTCTGGGATATCTTGGATTGAGTCCTCAGCATTCTTAAGTGTGAGGGAAAGCCATCAGAGGTCATAGTCCATGTAGGTGCCAATGCCTTGGGAGGATGAGTGACAAAGTTCTGAAAAGTGAGTTCGGGGAGTTAAGTACTAAGTTCAAGGACAGGAATTTCAGGGTTCTGACCTCAGGATTGCTACCCATTCCATGTACTAGTGAGGCCAGAACTAGGAAGATTATAGAGGTTATTATGTGGCTGAGGAGTTGGTGTAGGAAGGAGAGCATCAGATTTTTGGATCATTGAGCTCTCTTCCAGGGAAGATGGCATCTGTGCCGGAGAGATGGTTTGTATTGAACTGGATGGGAGCCAATACATAACCATATAACATATAACAATTACAGCACGGAAACAGGCCATCTCGGCCCTTCTAGTCCGTGCTGAATGCTTACTCTCACTGAGTCCCACCGACCTGCACTCAGCCCATAACCCTCCATTCCTTTCCTATTCATATACCTATCCAATTTTACTTTAAATGACAAAATCGAAAGTAGTTGACAATATCCTAGTGGGAAGGTTTGCTAATGCTGCACAGTGGGGTTTAAACTAGAATTGAAGATGGATGGGAATCAGAGTGCCAGAACAGATCATGGAGATGTTGTGGAGACAGATGTTGTCAAAGTCAGGAATCAAAAGGTTGAGCATGGTGTGACAAATGCCCTGAGCTGTATGTATTTCAATGCAAGAAGTATGTTCTATAGATACAGGAACCGTTCCTGCTGATTGGAGGGTGGCTAATGTTGTCCCACTCTTCAAGAAAGGAGGGAGAGAGAAAACAGGGAATTATAGACCGGTTAGCCTGACGTCAGTGGTGGGAAAGATGCTGGAGTCAATTATAAAAGAGGAAATTACGACACATTTGGATACCAGTAGAAGGATCAGTCCGAGTCAGCATGGATTTATGAAGGGAAAATCATGCTTGACTAATCTTCTGGAGTTTTTTGAGGATGTAACTATGAAAATGGACAAGGGAGAGCCAGTGGATGTAGTGTACCTGGACTTCCAGAAAGCTTTTGATAAAGTCCCACATAGGAGATTAGTGGTCAAAATTAGGGCACATGGTATTGGGGGCAAAGTACTGACATGGATTGAAAATTGGCTGCCTGACAGGAAACAAAGAGTAGCGATTAACGGGTCCCTTTCGGAACGGCAGGCTGTGACCAGTGGGGTACCGTAAGGTTCGGTGCTGGAACCGCAGCTGTTTACAATATACATTAATGATTTAGATGAAGGGATTAAAAGTAACATTAGCAAATTTGCTGATGACACAAAGCTGGGTGGCAGTGTGAAATGTCAGGAGGATGTTATGAGAATGCAGGGTGACTTGGACAGGTTGGGTGAGTGGGCAAATGTATGGCAGATGCAGTTTAATGTGGATAAATGTGAGGTTATCCACTTTGGTGGCAAGAACAGGAAGGCAGATTACTATCTAAATGGAGTTAAGTTAGGAAAAGGGGAAGTACAATGAGATCTAGGTGTTCTTGTACATCAGTCAATGAAAGCAAGCATGCAGGTACAGCAGGCAGTGAAGAAAGCTAATGGCATGCTGGCCTTTATAACAAGAGGAATTGAGTATAGGAGTAAAGAGGTCCTTCTGCAGCTGTACAGGGCCCTGGTGAGACCCCACCTGGAGTATTGTGTGCAGTTTTGGTCTCCAAATTTGAGGAAGGACATTCTTGCTATTGAGGGAGTGCAGCATAGGTTCACAAGGTTAATTCCCGGAATGGTGGAACTGTCATATGTTGAAAGATTGGAGCGACTGGGCTTGTATACACTGGAATTTAGAAGGATGAGAGGGGATCTGATTGAAACATATAAGATTATTAAGGGATTGGACACACTGGAGGCAGGAAGCATGTTCCTACTGATGGGTGAGTCCAGAACGAGAGGCCACAGTTTAAGAATAAGGGGTAGACCATTTAGAACAGAGATGTGGAAAAACTTTTTCACCCAGAGAGTGGTGGATATGTGGAATGCTCTGCCCCAGAAGGCAGTGGAGGCCAAGTCTCTGGATGCATTCAAGAGAGAGTTAGATAGAGCTCTTATAGATAGCGGGACTCAGGGATATGGAGAGAGGGCAGGAACGGGGTACTGATTGTGTATGATCAGCCATGATCACATTGAATGGCGGTGCTGGCTAGAAGGGCTGAATGGTCTACTCCTGCACCTACTGTCTATTGTCTATTGTAACGTAGGGAAGTCAGAGGAGCTCAGAGCATGGATCAACACCTGGAATTATGATATGGTAGCCATTAGTGAGACTTGGTTGCAGGAAGGGAAGGACTGGCAGCTCAGTATTCTGGGATACTGTTGTTATAGATGTGACAGAGTGGGAGGGATTAAAGGTGGTGTTACTAATTAGAGAAAATGTCACAGCAATGCTCAGTCAGAACAGACTGGAGAATTCACCTAGTGAGGCGTTATGGTTTAGACATGAGTAATAAGAAATGTATGACCACACGAATGGGACTATATTATAGACCACCCAACAGTTTCAGGGACTTAGAGGAACAAATTTGCAGAGAGGTAGATAGATTACAGACAGTTGCAAGAAACAAGGTTATCATAGTAGGCGATTTTAACTTTCCACTTATTGATTAGGACTCACATTCTGTAGAAGGACCAGAGTCTGTCAAGTGTGTTCAGGAAAGTTTCCTTGATCGGTACATAAAGTCCTAATGAGAGAGTGTGCAGTACTTGATCTGCAATTAGGGAATGAGACAGGGCAGGTGACAAAAGTTTGTGTAGGGGAACACTTTGCATCTAGTGATCATAATGTCGTTAGTTTCAAAGTAAATATGGAAAAAGATTGGTTTGGTCTTTGACTGAGATTCTAAATTGGAGAAAGGTCAATTTTAATGGTATAATTAATGATCTGGCAAGTGTGGATTGGGACAGGCTATTTTCTGGCAAAGGTGTACTTGACTAATGGGAGTGAAATTGTGAGAGTATAAAGCTTGTATGGGCCTGTCAGAAGAAAAGGTAAAGATAACAGGATTAGGGAGCCTTGGCTTTCAAAGGTTCAAAGGTTCATTTACTATCAATGTATATAACTCTGAAGTTCTTCTTCTCCAGATAGCCATTAAACAAACAAATAAGAGAATGGCAGCACAATCATCAACCCCCAAATCCTTCCTCAGGAACAGCTTCTTCCCCTCTGCCATCCAATTTCCAAATGGAGTCTGATCCAATGAACACTACCTCTCTGTACTAGGCTGCGATACAACACATCAGGATATTCCCTGCAGAGCACCTGTAGAAGCTTGAGTCAATTCCTGTGGACGACCCAAATCTTCTCAGACACCTACGTAAGTAAATGTGATTTTAGATTCAATGTTGAATTCAACAAAAACAGGGAACTCACTGTCTCTTGCCAGTGGGTCACTTCTGCTGTAACATAATCCATTTGTAATATTAATGGGTTTTTCTCTTTCAACACACACTACATAATCTATTGGATATTTCCGATGTTTCTTTAGTTTCAATTCTCTTTAACATTTTTAAATGTCATTTTATTGTTTTCCCTTTCTCTCTCCTACACCTCCCTCTTTGCCTTTTCTATCTCTATCCTCACGCTCTCTCTACCATCACCTCACATTTCTACTCCAACACTCTCCCCCTCCAGTCTTGACCCAAAATAACAACTGAACATTTCCTTCCATAGATGCTGCCTAACCTACTTAGTTCTTCCGGAAATTTGTTTTCTGCTCCATATTCCAGCATCTGCAGTCTCCTATGTTGCTTTTTCTCCCTTTCCCCTCCTCCACCTTTCTCCCCCAAATATATTTCTCTCTCTGTCTCTCCTTCTTTCACTCTCTTCATCTCTCCCTCTACTCTTTCCCATCTGTCTCTCATTCTCTCCCTTTCTCTGTAGCTAACCTCATTAATTTATCAATCAGCTAGCTTTTGCAACAAAATATCACCATGACAACCCTGGTCTCACTCTATCAGAGCCATTCCCTTTGTCTTTTCTAGCTCTCCCTCATTTTCCCTACATTAAATTGCTTTCTTGTCCAGATCTGATTAAAAGTCTTTGACTTGAATTATTCTCCCGTTCTCCTTCCACAGATGCTGCCTGATCTGCTATTTCCAGCATTGATCTCGATGAAGGGTCTCAGCCCAAAACGTCAACTCTTCACTCCCCTCCTTAGATGCTGCCTAACCTGCTGATTTCCTCCAGCACTCTTGTGTGTTACTCTGGGCTTCCAGTATCTTCAGAATCTCTTGTGTTTATGCCTAGCATCTTCTGCTTTTAATTTCTCATTGCCCCATTAAAGAAAGATGTATAGGAGGTGCAGCAGAGGTTTACAGACTGCTGTCTGGATTAGAGAGCATGTGTTATGAAGAGAGGTTGGACAAACTTGGGTTGTTTTCTCCAGAGTGGTAGAGCCTAAGGGGAGATCTGATAAAGTTTTTTTTTAATTGTGAGAGGCATAGACAGAGCATGCAGCTGCTATTCTTTCCCCCAGAATTTAAGTGTCTACTACCAGAAGGCATGAGATGGAACGTTCAAAGAGACATGCAGGAAAAGTTTTTTGTTTTACAGAGAGAGTAATGCATGCCTAGAATGAGATACCAAAGGGTGGTGACACAGGTACAGTAAATAGAGAGAAACATAAAAGACTCAATGTAAAACATTGGCAGAGACAGACAACCAAGGTGCAAAAGACAATACCCTTCAAATCTACAAAGAAAATAAATAAATAAGCACTGAATATCTAGAATATGAGTTGCAGAGTCCTTAAAAAATGAGTCCATAGGTCATTCTGGGGTGTTTGGAGTTATCCTGTTGAAAACCGGTGGATGAGCATGTGCCTCCAAAAACATTGTGCATTCCCAAACCAAAAGCTGTCAAGGTTTGTAGTCTGCTGAGGGATAGATCCGTGGCATTTTAGTCTAGCGACCTACGGCTGTATAAGAAAACCAGGTGTGACTTACGGGGGGCTATTTCAGGACCCAAGAAACAATTCTGAGAGAGGTTGGAGGTGACATGGGATCCGCGTCAACTCTGGCAGGGTTTGCAGGCCATTACTTCCTACAAAGCAAGACCCATCATCGTGAATGGCAGCGACGCTTCACTACCAAGTGAGCTCAATGTGTTTTATGCTTTTGCTTTGAAAGGGAGAATAAAACCACTGCTGCGAGGATCTCCACTGTACTCAGTGACTGACATCAGAGTCCGACGTCAGGTTGTCTTTCAAGAGGGTGAACCCTCACGAGACGGCAGGGCTCGATCAAGTACCTGGTAAGGCTCTGAAAATCTGTGCCAACCAGCTGATGGGGGTATTCAAAAACAATTTCAATCTTTCATTGCTACATTCGGGAGTTCCCACCTGCTTCAAAAGGCAACAATTATACCAATGTCCAAGAAGAGCAGTATGAGCTGCCTCACCAACTATCATCCAGGAGCACTCACGTCTACAATGATTGAATGCTGTGAGAAGTTGGTAACAGCTAGAATCAACTCTTGTCTCAGCAAGGACCTGGACCCACTGCAATTTGCCTACTGCCACAATAGGTCTATAGTAGACACGATCTCAAGGGCTCTCCACATGGCCTTGGATCATCTGAACAATGCAAATATCTATGTCAGGATGCTGTTTATTGACTGTAGCTCAGCATTTAGCATCAGCATTCCTACATTCCTGATTGAAAAGCTACAGAATGTGGGCCTCTGTACCCCCCTCTGCAACTGGATCCTTTACTTCCTAATCAGGAGACCACAATCTGTGCGGATTGGAATAACACCTCCACCTTGCTGACAATCAACACTGGCACATCACAAGGATGTGTGCTTAGCCCACTGCTCTACTCTCTCTACACCCATGATTGTGTGGCTAGGCATAGCTCAAATACTGTCTATAAATTTGCTGATGATACAGCCATTGTTGGCAGAATATCAGATGAAAGGGTGTACTAGGAGTGAGATATACCAACTAGCGGAGTGTAGCCACAGCAACAATCTTGCACTCGGCATCAGTAAGTCCAAAGGGCTGATTGTGGACTTCAGAAAACGTAAGATGAGGGAAAATAAACCAATCCTCACAGAGGCGTCAGAAGTGGAGGGAGCGCACAATTTCAAATTCCTGGATGTCAATATCTCTGAGGACCTAACCAGAACACAAGATCTTGATGCAGCTATAAAGAAGGCAAGGCAGTGGCTATATTTCATTAGGCATTGGAGGAGATTTGGTTTGTCACCTAAAACCCCCAAGAACTTCTACAAATGTACCATGGTGCTGGCAGGCTGCATCACCATCTGGTATTGAGGGCTACTGCACAAGACTGAAGTAAGTTGCCGAAACTTATAAAATTACTCAGCTCCAACATGGGTACTAGCCTCCACAGTATCTAAGATATCTTCAAGGAGCGGTGCCTTGGGAAGGCAGTATCCATCATTAAGGACTCCCACCAACCAGGACATGTCTTCTTCTCATTGTTCCCATCAGGAAGGAGGTATAGAATCCTGAAAACACACATTCAGCGATTCAGGAACAGCTTCTTCCCCTCTGCCATCCAATTTCTAAATGGACATTGATCCCATGAACACTACCCTACTACTTTTTTTATTTGATTTTTTTTTTTGCACTACTTACTTTAACTCAGCTGGTTGGCATCAGCTCCAGACTTTGAGGTAAATGGTCTCGAGTTTGAATCCGGCCGGCTCCTTTCACGCTTTCCATCCGTGCTGGGTTGAGTGTCAAGTTAGTACCTCGGCCTTGGAAAAAGCAGTCAAATGCAAAAATGCCACCCAATGCGCCACAAAGCATGCAAAGGAACAATAGCTTATTTTAATGTAACTATTTAATAGACATATATACTTACTGTAATTCACTTTTTTCTCTCTATTTATTTATTTTCATTGTAAAGCTAACAAATTTCATGACATAATTTGGTGATTTTAAATCTGATTCTGATTGTTCAAGACCCATGATGAACCGCGTGGTATCCACTATTTTTTTTGTAGATTTCCCATTCAAGGTTATTGCTGTTTCCGTAACAGACTGTGATTCAACCAGCCAGTGTACTCTCCTTCATGCATATATAGAAGCTTGCCACCATTGTAGATGACATGGTGAACCTGCACAGACTTCTATGAAAGTAGAGGCATTGCTGTGCCTTCTTTGAAATGGTCGTTTCATGCTGGACCCAGGACAGATCCTCTGAAGTATTAACACTGAGGATTTTAATGTCACTGACTCTTTCCATCTCTGAACCCCTGATGTATTCTGGCTCATGGACTTCTGGTTTCCTCCACATTTAGTCAATAATTAGATCTTTGGTTTCACCGACATTAGGTGTCCTAGAGAATGGCTCTACTCTGTGTCTTAAAGGTTCTGATCCTAACCCAAGTGGACAGGGAACGGAGGAATCAATGGGAACATGCACAGAACAGCACAGGAAACAGCCATTCAACCCATCATGTCTGTGCTGACCATAATGGCAATTTAACTAATCCCATCAGCCTACACATTTTTCCAGTAACATGGCAGCTTGTTTGGACACAGCAGCCTCTCAGACACCAACCAACGGTGTTTATCTCTTTGTTAAATGTTTTTTTCTGATTGCAAGACTATACTGGAATCCAAGAACTGCAGGTCTACCCCATTGATCAGAACAGGGTGTTGACGGAGCTGGCAGGCGGGTCAAAGGAGGTTGCCGGCATGTTGGAGCAGCTGCACTGGGTATGTAGCAGCTGGCCAATGTGCAGACTGTGTTGCTACCTGCTCCTTGAAGCCACCGGAGTTGGTGTGCAAAGGTGGTATGCAGTATATCCATAGGTGATTGTCTTGTACATTTCTCGTGCAATTGCAAGACCCTGTTGGACATTGATAAGGTAAGAAGCTGCAGGCCTGTTTCCCTCCTTTGCTGGGGTGACAGGTGGTGGGAAGGCTGTGTAGCCTCGGTTGTAGCAAGAACTAGGGCTCAAGCCGTGGGCTTGCCTGCTGCTGAAGTCCAGGTGAGCAGATGCCGGAGGCGTGCTCTGTTGGGATTTGGCTTCTCGCATCAGTGCTGCCTTCCATTGTCCGATTGTTGGAATGACAGGCTGAATTGCATGTGTCTGCACGCTGACGGTAACTGTACCGTCAATTAGCAAGACCTGTCACTAAAGAGTCTTGGGCTAAATATGTGTTTTGCTGCATGACTATGTTTTATCTTGCTCATATTATGAAAGTGCTGTGTACGTCTTGCACATTGGCTGCAGAGGAACACTGTTTAATTTGTCTGTGTTCATGTATGGTTGAATGATAACTAAACTTGAATTTGATGGTGCATATCTCTCTGTTCCAGGTATTCCCAACCTGGGGTCCATGCGCCCCTTGATTAATGGCATAAAATTCCCAATTCCCTGCCTGTTCGTGTGACTGCCTTTTGGATCTATGTACTCACTTCATTTGGAATGCTGTTGCTTTCTTTTAGTTTGTTGTTTGCATGGTTTCTGCTTTTTCTCTCTCTTTGGTCTTTTTTTTTAATTGGGTTTCTTCGGGTTCCTTGTTGTGTGGTTGCCTGTAAGCAGGCAAATCTCAAGGTTGTTCAACATACATACTTTGACAATAAGTGTACTTAGAACTTTGAAACATTCTATCATATGTGCCTCTATCATCTCTCCTGCTGAAAGACCATAAGATAAGGAGCAGAATTAGGCCTTTCGGCCAATCGAATCTGAACTGGCATTCAATCATGATTGATCAATTACCCCTCTCAACCCCATGGTCCTGCCTTGTCTCCATAATCTTTGATGCCCTTACTAATCGAGGACATATCAACCCCACTTTAAATATATACTCAATGACTTGTCATCACAGCTGTCTGTGGCAATGAATTCCACAGATTCACCACCCTCTGGCCAAAGAAATTCCTCCTCATCTCTTCTAAATGGACATCCTTCTGTTCTGAGGCTGAATCTTCTGGATGTTCCAAATGTGTCCCAGTGTGTTTCAAGAATAATTCTGTGTCTGTTCCAGGAATACAGAATGATTACCTGAGATGTTCTGAGTCCTTAGAAAGGCACAAACCAAGCACAGGTCAAGCCAAAGACATTTCGAAATTTATAACCATTGAATTTGTTTTTTCTAAAGTCGTTCAGTTTGCCACTGACAATTTCCCACACTCTTTGATGAAGTCTGCTTA
The DNA here is from genome assembly GCF_048418815.1 of Hemitrygon akajei. Lineage (NCBI taxonomy): Eukaryota > Metazoa > Chordata > Chondrichthyes > Myliobatiformes > Dasyatidae > Hemitrygon > Hemitrygon akajei. The sequence goes on from NC_133127.1 coordinate 187,145,729, forward strand.
AAATCAATGTTTCTTAGCAACAAACCTCTTCCTACGTTCACGCATCATCGTGTCACACTTCATTGAGCTGACAGAGTTCCACAGCATCTCTGGGCTTGTAGCATCCCGAGCTGTTGGTGTAGCTTGACAATATTTGCAACAGATAATCCATTTACAGGTTTGGATTTTCAGAAATACTTTGGATTTTTACTTGACATTCAAGTTTATTGTCATCTGTCTCTACATATATACGTCCAGACAAAATAATGTTTTTCTCGACCACGGGGCACACACAAAACAATATCACATGAGCACATAAAACAAAATATTCCCAGAAGTGTTGTTAAAATAGATTTCAAAGTTCAACGTTCAAAGTAAATTTTATTATCAAAGTACATACAGTATATGTCACCATATACAATCCTGGGCACACTCTGCAGATCTATAGAACAGTAACTATAACAGGATCAATGAAAGGTTAACCAGAGTGCAGAAGACAACAAACTGGGCAAATGCAAATATAAATAAATAGCAATAAATAATGAGAACATGAGATGAAGATTCCTTGAAAGTGAGTCCATTGGTTATGGGAACATTTCAATGATGAGGCAATTGAAGTTGAGTGAAGTTATCCCCTTTGGTTCAAGAGGATATGTTATTGCCAAAGTGTGTATATTGCGCAGTGCAGGTAAAGAATACAGTAAACAGCTGGCTGTCCTAATGACGAGACATTGGAGGAGACAGGATATTCATTAGTTTCACAGCCTGAGTGAAGAAGCTGTTATCCACTCTGGCGGTGTTCATCCAGATGCTCCTGTACCACCTCCCTCCTTCCTGATGGTAGTGGCTCAAAGACATTGTGGGATGGTTGGTTGGGATCCTCAACAACACTTTGAGCCCTTCATATAAAATGCTCCAGGTAACTGTCACAGGTGGTGGGGGGAGGAAGAGACATGGCCTTCCTGGTCAATTAATCAGAAGCAGAATCAGGGTTTTATTATCACTGATGTCCTGAAAATAGTTGCTTTTGCAACAGCTGTATAGTTCAATACATTATAAAATACTATAGGCTGCAATAAAAAATATATAAGAAATAAATAAGTTGTGCAAAAAGAGAGCAAAATAGTGAGCTTGTGTTCATAAGTTTAGGGACTGTTCAGAATTCTTATGCAAATAGGAAGAAACTGTTCTTAAACTGTTGAGTGTGCATCTTCAGGCTCCTGTACCTCCTCCCTGATGGTAGTAATGAGGAGAGGGCAGGAGCTGGATGGTGAGGCTCCTTAATGATGAATGCCACCTTCTTGAGTGATGCACCATCAATAACTCACTCTGAGACGTAAGAAGCGAGATATCGGCTTTTATTGACTGGAAGAATGAACAACACTACATCCTGGAGAATGAGGCTGGGCTCAGGCCTCAATTGCCTTTATACAGGGGTCTGTGGGAGGAGCCACAGGAGCAGTCAGCAGGGGTCTGTGGGAGGAGCCACAGGAGCAGTCCAGACAGGTATATGTAGTTCACCACATTGAGACACAACCATCTGAACATATCCTTGATGGTGGGGATGCTTGTGCCCGTGATGGAGCTGGTTGAGTACATAGACCTATGCGGCCTCTTTTGATATGCTGACTCCATAACAGGCAATGATGCAACCAGTTAGAATGAAAAAATTTGCTAGTCTTTGGGGACATACCAAATCTCCTGAAACTCCCAATGAACTATAGCTACTGGTGTGCCTTCTTCATGATTGCATCAATGTGTTGGGTCCAGGATAGATCCTCTGAGACGAAGCTGTTCACCCTTTCCACCACTGGCCATTGGATGAGACGTTCTTCCAACCTCCCCTTCCTGAAGCCTACAATCAACTTCTTGGTTTTACTGACACTGAGTGCAAAGTTGTTGCGACTTTGCTGATCTATCTCACCCCTGCAATGCCACCTTGTCACCATCTGAGATTCTGCCAACAATAGTAGTGTCGTCAGCAAATTTGTCGATGGTGTTTGAATTGTGTCCAGGTACACAGTCAGGAGAACAGTGAGAATAGAGTAGTGGGCCAAGCAGACATCCTTGCATTGGGCCTGTGTTGATAGTCAGCAAGGAGGAAATGTTATTTCTGATCCACACTGGTGAATATGGACAGAGAGGGGCGGGGGGGGTTCATGTTTAAAGATATAGTACACTGTGTAAAAAGAAAAGTCAAAGAGAAATGAATAGCTTTGCTTGTCACATACAGCACTGTGCATAAGTCTTAGTTAGGGCTCCTAAAACCTTTGCATGGTACTGTAGTAATCTTATGCTTTGCACTGTACTGCTGCCATAAATAAACAAATTTCCTGACATATGTGAGTGATGATAAGCCTGATTCTGATATGGGTCTCTACTGTGGACTGAGCGTGGGAAGGGGCAGGAAGAGGGGAAAAGGGGAAAGGGGAGGGGAGGGAGCAGGAAGCACCAGAGAGACATTCTGTAATAATCAATAAACTAAATGCTTGGAATCAGATTACTTTGCGTCATGTCTCAGAGGTGGGTGTGTCCTACACCCATGCCACCCTTTCCCTGGCACTCCTTATCTGCCACCTGTTCCCCACCCCTCCGCCAGTGCTCTACCTTCAGCATTCTCAACATACTTTTCTCCAACCAGACTGACAAACTCAATCTCCATTACACGTTGACAAATACAGTACTATTCAAAAGTCTTAGGCTATATATACGTGCCTAAGACATTTGCACAGTACCATATACATACATTGAACATTGAAACATACAGTAAAATGCTTAATTTGTGTCAAATCAAATCAGCAAGGATTGTGTTCAGGCCAGCCTGTTCAGAATCAGATTTAATACCATCGGCATATTTCGTGAAATTTGTTAACTTTACGGCAGCAGTACAATGAAGTACATGATAAATAAATATAGAGAAAAAAACCGAGTTGCATTAAGTATCTATGTGTCTATTAAATAGTTATGTTGAAGTAAGTAATGTAAAATAACAGAAATAAATAAATGTCTCTGACACAACATAGCATGCCCACAGGTTACTGAACCTAATCCTAACTTGGAATGTGCGAGGAAACTGGAATACCTGTAAAAAATGTGCAGAGCAGTTGCCATACCAAGCTGCTACGCATCCAGACAGATCACATTCTATGGTGCATCGATAAAATTTAGTATGCTTCAATGGGAACACACTGAATTTCTTTAGCATTCTGAGGAAGCGGAGGAATGGGTGAGATTTCGTGGCTGTGACGTCAACATAATTGGACGAGAATCTATAAATATCTGCCTTAGATATACCCAATGACGTGGCCTCCACAGCCGCCTGTGGTAACAAATTCCATAGATTCACCACTCTCTGGCGAAAAAAATTCCTTTTCATCTCCATTCTAAAAGGACACCCCTCTATTCTGAGGATGTGTCCTCTGGTCCTAAACTCCCCCACCATAGGAAACATTCTCTCCACATCCACTCTATTGAGGCCTTCCAACACACAATAGGTTTCATTGAGGTCACCTCTCATTCTTCTGAATTCCAATGAGTAGAGGCCCAGAGCCATCAAACGCTCCTCATATGACAAACCTTTCAATCCTGGAATCATTTTTGTGAACTTCCTTTGAACCCTCTCTAATGTCAGCACATCCATTCCTAAATAAGTGTCCAAAACTGCTCATAATAATCTAAGTGAGGCCTTACCAGTATCTTATAAAACCTCAACATTGCATTGAAGTGAAAGAAAGCAAAAGCTGCTCGACAGTGGACTGTGACGTGAGGCGTCAATTCTTCAACTCTCATTTTTCAGGAGGCAGTTTTTCTCAATAGGAAGCCTCCCTCTGAAGAGTACAGTTGCAATGACATAATCACTGTGGAAATATGCCATTCTGATACAGCACATACTAATAATGATGGCACCATTCTACTGTTCCACCACAGTACATAGAACATAGAAGAGTACAGCAGAGAACAGGCCATTCAGCCCACAATTTTGTGCCAAACCAACTAAAAAGCAAATCAAAAACACTCAAACACTAATCCCTCCTACCTACACCATGTCTATGTTCTTCCATCTTCCTTACATCCTATCCAAATGTCTCTTCTAAAGTATTCGTGTCTACCATAATACCAGGCAACACATTCCAGGCATCCGCGGCTCTTGGAGTGATAGACGTACCCCTTGAACCTACCTCATCTCACCTTCAATGCATACCCTCTGGTATTAGACCTTTCAACTCTGGGAAACAGATCATTTCTGTCCACTCTATCATCCTCATAATACCTCTATCAGATCTCTCCTCAGCCTCACTCCAGAGAAATCAGCCCAAGTTTATCCAGCCTCGTGTGATAGCTCATGCCCTCTAAACCAGCCAACATCCTGGTAAACCTCTTCTGTACCCTCTCCAAATCCTTCCTATAGTGCGATGACTGCTATAGTCTCTGGAAATGATTCTGGGATTGAAAGGCTCATCATATGAAGAACATTTGATTGCTCTTGGCCTGTGCTCCTTGGAATTCAGAAGAGTTTGGGGGGGGGCGGGTTGGATCTCATTGAAACCAATCGACTGTTGAACGAACTCACAGAGTGACTGTGGAGAGGATGTTTCCCATGGTGGGGAAATCTACGACCAGAGGACACAGTTCAGAATAGAGGGACATCCATTTAGAATGGAATGAGGAAGAATTGTTTGAGTCAGAGAGTGGTGAACCTGTGGAATTCATTGCCGCAGGTGGCAGTGGAGGCCAAGTCATTAGATATATGAGGTTCATAGTTTTATGATTGTGCAGTGCATGAACAAAAGGAGGTGGGAGATTGGGGCTGAGAGGGAAGTGCATCAGCCATAATTAATGGTGGAACCGACATGATGGGCCAAATGGCCTAATTCTTCTCCTATATCTTATGGTCTAAACCATGCCGACTTCAGCCTATTTTATCATGTGCCTTCAAGTACTCTGAAACCACATCCTTAACAATCAACTCCGACACCTTCCCAACCACTGAGGTCAGAATAACCAGCCTACCTCTCCTTTCTCGAGGAGTGGAGTGACGTTTGCAATTTTCCGGTCCCCTGGAACCATGCCAGAATCTATTGATTCTTGAAAGATCATTACTAATGCCCCCACAATATCTTCAGCTACCCCTTTCAGAATCCTGCTGTGTAGACCATCTTGTCCAGGTGATTTATCTACCTTCAGACCTTTCATTTTCCCAAGCACCTCCTCCCTAGTAAAGGCAACTTCACTCATTTCTGACCCCTGGTGCTCTCGACCTTCCAGCATACTGCTAAGATCTCCTACAGTGAAGACTGATGCAAAATACTTACTCAGTTCTTCCGCCATTTCCTTGTCCCCCATTACTACCTCATTTCTCCCCTGGTCGGATATCTATGCTTGCCTCCCTTTTGCACTTTAATATCTGAATAAATGGTTTCGCTTTAATACTATTGGGGGAGATGATAGGCAGGTGAGGAGAAGAGGCAGGAGGCTAGATTGGAGAATAAAAGAAGGAGGAGGGAAAAAATTTGCCAGTTGGAGAAATCAATATTCATGCCATCAGATTAGAGTCTACCTAGATGGAATATGAGGTGTTGCTCCTCCACTCTGACCGTGGTGTCATTGTGGCAAAAGAGGAGGCCATGGACCAATGTGGCAGAACAGGAATGGGGATAGGAATTGAAATAGTTGGCGACTGCGAAGTTCCTTTTTTGGCAGATGGAGAGAGAGTGCTTGACGAAGCAGTACCCCAATTTACGACACGTGTCAGCAATGTAGAGGAAGCTGCATTGGGGGCACAGGACGCAGTAAATGACCCAGAAGGTCCACTGGCGGAGTATTGCCTCACCTTAAAGACTGTTTGGGGCCCTGATTGGAAGTCAGAGAGGAGGTGAATGGGCAGGTGTATCATTTCAGTCACTTGCAGGGTATGTGCCAGAAGGGAGATTAGTCGGGAGGGATGAATTGACAAGGGAAATACTGACAGAGTAGTGATCCCTGCAGAAAGCAGATTATGGTGGGGGGGGGGGAGGGAGAGGTAAAAATGTGTTTGGTGGTAGGATCCCGTTGAAGATGGTGGAGTTGTGGTGAATGAAGTGTTGAATGTGGAGGCTCACGGTGTGGTAGGTGAGGACAAAAGGAACTCTATCCCTGTTAAGGAGGTAGGAAAATGGGGTAGGTGCATATTCGGGAAATGCAGGAGGTACTGGGTGAGGAAGGGAAACCCCATTCTTTGAAGAAAGAGGACATCTCTGATATCTGGAAAGGAAAGCTGTATCCTGGGAGCAGATGCAGCAGAGACAAAGGATCTGAGAAAAGGGAATAGCAGTTCTACAGGAGGGAAGAGGTATACTCGAGATAATGTCAATAGACAGTTTGTATCCAGAGATGGAGACAGAGAGATCCAGAAGGTGTCAAAAATTTACCAAGTGAATTTAAGAGCAGGGTGGAAGTTGGAGGCAAAGTTGATGAAGTTGACTGGTTCCTAGCTTGGATGTATGAAGTAGCAGCAATGCAGGTATCAGTGTAGCGCAGGAAGAGCTGGGGAGCATTATCACAGAAGGTTTGGAACCTGGGCTGTTCTGCGCAGCCAAATATAGCCAAATACCGTGTAGCCATTAGCCTTATAGCAGGGGGAAAGAAGCTGTCCTGAAGCTTGTTCGTACATGTTTTCGGGTTTGATGCTCCAAATCAGAATCAGGTTTAATATCACTGGCATACATTGTGAAATTTCCTGTATGTAGCAGTGTTACGAATGTGCCACAACTCTGAGGGGCCGAAGGGTACAAAGTAGCCCCCTCCTTTGTGAGAATCGCAAGATCGCTATTAATTCGGGTCTGGGACCCAGGAAATGAGAGAGAGACGTCCAGAACACACAGGTTTGGAATGTGTCCTGGCCTCCGAAAGGCGGAACCATTGATAACGGCTATTGTCTCTTGGAGTACTGTACTATTCATTGAAGCCCTCAGGGAATGACCAGAGTGGTCTGGTTGAGGGATTGCATCATCCCAACCTGATTGACATCTGAGACCCCGTGAGTAAGGATAAAAGAGGGTCTGGGAAACAACCCCTTTAGACGCACCAGGAGAAACACTAGAAATCCTGTGACAGCGTTTAATAGCGACAGCCGGTGGGGCTCATGTGCGTCCTTCCCTTGCCTGGGATTGGTGGGCTTCCATGGAATGGCTTAGCTACAGGACCGACTACAAAAACGGAACTCTCGTAGGATCGACATCATAAAAAGGAAAAGCTGGCAAGTTTTAAAAGTCTCTCTCTTGACTCCAACCAAAGGCTGCAGCCTGAATGAACTACGGTAAGTGACTTTGATATTTCCATTGGACAATACATTATCCCCTAGACAACGATAGAGCTTATATCTTATTGATTATCATTATACCCGCACTTTTAGAGTTAGTATTGACGACGTATATTATCTGTATGTTTGCATTGATATTATTTTTGTGTATTTTTACCAATAAATACTGTTAAAAATAGTACCATCAGACTTCAACGGACCTCTTTATCTTTGCTGGTAAGTGACCCAGTTACGGGGTTCGTAACAGCAGCAATACAATGCAATACATAATAATAAAAAATGTGAATAAAATATGTGTAAAAAATATATAAAATTAAATATGTAGTGCAAAAAAATAGTGACAGCAACAAGTTATTCTAGGAGCAAGGAAGAGCACATTTCTTTTTTGTTATATTTTGAGAAGGCTTGATGCCAAAATGGATTTTTAAAACTCTTGTTACTTGATACAGAAGCATTTGCTGACATTTGAAACCCTGCCAAGTATGTGGTAACTACCTGTGCCTTTATTATTAGTTCTTGTATGACCAGAATGTAAACATCCCACCAGCTGAGCATTCTTAAAATACCGTTCCATTTTACAGGATGCGGGTATAGCTGACATTTATTGCACTGGACCGGGCTGTGTCCACCTCTTTCTGTAGCATTTCCATTCCTGCCCTTTGGTGTTTCCACACCAGGCCGTGATGCAACCGGTCAGGATACTCTCCACTGTGCATCTAGGGAGTGGGGCTGTGCAACAGGATAGTGGTGAGCACAACACTTTTCAGTACCAGCGACTTGGGTTCAATTCCCGCCGCTGTCTGTAAGGAGTTTGTTTGTGCGTTCTCCCCACGATCGCATGGGTTTCCTCCGGGTGCTCCGGTTTCCTCCCACAGTCCAAAGACGTGCCGGTTGGAAGGTTAATTGGTCCTTGTCAACTGGGGGTTGCTAGGCGGTGCTGCTGAAAAGATCGGAAAAGCCCATTCCGCACTGCATCTCAATAAATAAAAAAAGTTTGTCAAAGCTTTTGGTGACATGCAAAATCTATGCATACCTGTACGTAGAGGCGCTGTCATGCCTTCTTTATGATGACGCTTATTGACTAGTCCCAGGAGAGATCCTCTGCTATGATAATGTCAGGGAAATTAAACCAACTGACCCTTTCCACCTCCATTCCCTTCATGGAGTTCCAGCTGGAGTTGATGATCAGCACGTCAGTTCTGCTGATATTAAGTGGGAGTTTGTTGTGGCAAGTCCCAACCAGATTTTGAATCTCCCTGCTACTGTATATGCTGATTTGTCATCACCACCTTTGATTCGGCCTGTGACAGTGAACTTAAATACGCTGCTGCTACTTAGGATCACAATGATGTATAAAGTGAGTAGAGCAGGAACTAAGCACACAGCCTTATGGTGGACCTGTACCTGTGAGTGTGAAGGTCATGCACTTGCCAATCCATACTAATTAAGGTTTGCCAGTGAGGAAATCAACGGTAGTGTGTTAACTCTCAGTTTCCTCTTACTTATGAGTCCATTTTTAAAACTTAATTACTCCCATCTTCAAATGGTGGGCTCAAGTCCCACTCCTGAGACTTATGCAAAGATCAAGGTTGATGGTACAACTGTTGAGAAGTGGTCTTTCCATTGAGGTGTAAAACTAAATGAATATAAAAGGTTACATAGTGCTGGCTTGAAACAGGCCCATGTCAATGCAGATCTTTATTTCTTAACCAGTGTTACCTAAAAATGATTTTCTCATTATTGACTTGCTAGATTTTATTTATCCATCTATCTATTTATTTATATTATGTACGTATTTATGTATTTATATATTTATAGAGATAGAGTGTGGAGTATGGCCAGCCTGTGCTGCCAGCATTCCCCCACCTTAACCCTAGTCTAATCATAGGGCAATTTACAATAACCAACTAACCTACCGACCACCACGTCTTTGGACCCACGGGAGGAAACTGCAGCAACCGTTGGTAATCCACACATTCACAGGGAGGATGTACAGACTCTTTACGCTGGAACTGAACTCCAAACTCCAGTGCCCTGAGCTGTCATAGTGCTGCACTAACCGTTACGCTACCGTGGTGCCCCAATAGCATCCTGCTATGTTAATTATTTTCTATTTAGTGACACAGGCTCTTCCAGCCCATAATGCTACCCTGTGCATCTACACCCATGTGACCAAGTACCATACTAACTCGTACGTCTTTGGATTGTTGGCAGAAACCAGAGTAACCGGAGGAAAGCTGTGCGATTATAGGGAGAACATACAAACCCCTCACAGGCAGTGGGAATTAAACGCAGGTCACCGGCACTAACCACTACAGTACATTGCTGCCCTTTTGGAATCTTACTGTTCACAAACTGGCTAATAATTTCCCCATATTACAATGGTACCCAGGTGAGGATCTGAATATTACTAAATAAGTGTAAGTGGTTTCAGTTTTTACACCCCGAGGCTAATTCTATAGAGTCGGTGAAATTCTGGTGTTATTTAATAATTCAAGGCTCATGGTATGTGAGAAGATTTGAAGTATTTCTCATGAGGCTTCCAAAACTTCCCAACCAGGAACCCATGAGGGATCCCTAAGTCTTCCACGGACCTGCCTGCACTGGAGTTTCTCCACAGGCTTTCCTTGGATTCAATCTTAACTCTCATTTGCACTTTCATCTGTAAATTTCAATCTACTAAGGCAGGGGTTCCCAACCTGGCATCCATGGACCCCTTGGTAAGGCTCCATGACATAAAAAAGTTTGGGAGTCCCTGCTCCAAGGGTTTGGCATATATATTCCAAAACCTATGGTCTCACTTTCAAGGAATCTACAACTCAAACTCTGTACGTAGTTATTTGTTTGTTGATTATTTGTACAGTTTATCTACTTGTCAATCTTTGTATGGTTTTTCATTGATTCTGCAGCATTTCTTTGTCTTGCTGTGAATGCCTGCAAGAAAATTAATCCGAGGTGGCATTCTCTATACTGTAGGTACTTTGACAATAAATTTACTTTGAACTTGGACTTTGAGATTAATAGTCAGAGATTCAGATAACTGATGTTCTTAACCTTCTAGTGAACAGAAAGCCCAATAGTAAGGTTTGCAGGTCAGGAAGCATTTATGAGGGGAAACGCAGGTTGACTCCCTATGTCAGGCCACTTCATCTGGAGTCCTGCTGAGTTCCTCCAGTGCTTTGTATCTTGCTCCAGATTCCAGCGTCTGCAGTCTTCAGTATTAAAGTATATTTGATAATCATGCTTTCAAAGTTCAAAGTACATTTATTATTGAAGTATGAATGGCATACAGCATACTATCTTAAGATTCGTCTTTTTGCAGGCAGCCACAAAGGAAAGAAACAACACAGAACCTGATTAAAGAAACCCCCCCCCAACACACAGCAAGACCATCAAATGTGTGAAAAAAAGTTCAAAGATAAATTTCAAAGTAAATTTATTAGCAAAGTACGTATATGTTACCATATATAACCCTGAGAGTTATCTTCCTGTGGTTATACTGAATAAATCTATAGAATAATAGCCATAACAGAATTGATGAAAGATTGCAGCAACTTGGCCTTCAACTAGAGTGCTGAAGACTATGCAAGTACAAAAAGAAAGAAATAACAATAATAAATAAATAAGTAATACATTTCGAGAACGTGAGATGAAGAGTCCTTGAAAGTGACTCCATAGCTTGTGGGAACATTTCAATGATGGGGCAAGTAAAGTTGAGTGAAGTTCTCCCCTTTGGTTCAAGAGCCTGATGGATGAGGGGTAATAACTGTTCCTGAACCTGGTGGTGCGAGTCCTGAGGCTGCTGTACCTCCTTCACGCAGGAAACAAAAAGTGAACAAGTAATACACAGAACACTAATCATCAAACCACGGTCCTCAAAAGTGAATCCCCAGCCACAAGCCGCCAAGGTGAGTGAAGCTGGTCCAGGAGCCGATGCCGTGGCCACGGTTACCAATTCAGCTAGTTCAGGGCCGCAGGCCACGGCCTCTGATCCAGTCCAGTTTTGCGCCGAAGTGCTTCAAACAAATCATGCAAACAGTAAAGCACATACCGCACCAAGGACATTTAACATCAAACCACAGCCACGAGGTGCCTAGGCGATCAAGCCTTGCAGTGTGGGACCCAATACTCCTGCACCTCCCACTGGCAGCAGCGAGTGGGAAACCAGGCAAACGCAGGCAGACGGCTCTGAAAAGCCATCCATTTGCTGCTCTTGTCCTTGTCAAGCTTAGACCTGCCCAATGCTTTAATTGGTACAAAGTAATGGAACCACCATGGGTTCGTGGTTCGTCATGAGCAATCAACTCAGCCACCGCCAGAGGCAGCCATAGCTGCGCTCCACACCAAATCCCCTAGGAGACTGCAGAAGCACCAGATTGTTCCATCAGTCCAAAAGTGCATTATTAAAAGACAAATTACAGTCTATAATCTAACACAGTTCAGAGAAAGAGGAGGTATACTTAGAAGAAGAGCATCCAATAGTTTTGTAAGCTGTCTGCAAGATGTCCCTGTTGGTTACTGGCACCATCTTGCCAGAAGTTACCTCATTCTAATTTACTACATTAAAATAAAGTCATGTTAAAGATGGCTGGTGTTACTCTGTGACCTTAGAGGAGAAACGGGGGAACTGCAAGCACATGAAAGAACCTCCAATATTTTTTGTATTTTGGAGGTCACCACAAGAGGGTGCAGGAGACCGTTCTCCTTGTGATTGTCTAATAAACAGGGGAAACTCGTGGGATAAAAAGATTCAAGTGGTTTACAAAGATTGTTTATTGTCATTCTTCAGTACACAAGTGTAAAGGAGAAGAAAAGTTTCACTCTGGATCAGATACAGCATTAAAAACCACAGAGTAAAGAACCAATAAAACAATAAATATAAATATAGAAGTAATCTGATAAAGCGCAATGTGCAGATAACTGTTATATACACCGGCGATTGTATGTACGCAACGTGACACTGGGTGATGTGTATGTAGTGTTGGTTGGGGGTGTGGAGAGCTGGGTAAGTGGGTGGAGGTGTTGATCAGCCTGATGGCTTGGGGGAAGCCATTGTTTTTGAGTCTGATGGTCCTGGAGTGGATACTGTGTAGCCTCCCCCAAATGGGAATGGGGCACACAGTCCATATGGTTAATTACTACACAGACAGATAGACACACACCGACACATTCTCACGCACGCATGCGCGCCCACACACACGGAGAAGCACACAAGACACAGCTAGACACAGACTCATAAACAGAACAGGCATATCATACATATAAATATGCTTGTACACACATTTCCATTTTATTTATTTTGAGATACTGCACAGTAACAGGCTCTACTGGCCAAACGAGCCCACACCACTCAATTACACCCAAGTGACCAATTCTCCTATTAACCTGTACCTCTTTGGACTGTGGGAGGAAACTGGAGCACCCAGACGAAACCCACGCAGTCACAGGGTGAACAAGCACACTCCTTACAGACAACGACAGGAAATGAACCCAGGTTGCTTGCTTGGTAAAAGCATTACGCTAACTGTGACACAATCATGCAACCCTCACACCCCACATAGCACATCAACAAAAAACATACTCATACATTTCTGTATCCGTCTATTACACCCAGACAATGACTCGGAAATACATGTATGCATTTAAATGCTGCATACGTAATGCACGTAGACACAGACATGCACAAGCCGAGACATTCACAGGTACACATATACACACAGAGACACACAAACGCACACACACACTTCAACCTTAGACTGGCACCATGATTCTGGAACCCGGAGGTTTTCTCTGGCTGCTCTGGTGTTCTCCCACATTACAAAGTTGTACAGGTTAGTAAGCTAATTGGTCGCAATCCTGCTGGGCCACAAGGGCTTGTTACAGTGCTGCATTTCTAAATAAAGTAACAAATAAAAAAGTGTCTGAACATTGATCTCCTATCAAAGTTCAAAATAATTTTATTATCAAAGTACATATATGTCACTATATACTGCCATTTCAATAGACAATAGACAATAGGTGCAGAAGAAGACCATTCGGCCCTTCGAGCCTGCACCGCCATTCTGAGATCATGGCTGATCATCTACTATCAATACCCGGTTCCTGGCTTGTCCCCATATCCCTTGATTCCCCTATCCATAAGATACCTATCAAGCTCCTTCTTGAAAGCATCCAGAGAATTGGCCTCCACTACCTTCCGAGGCAGTGCATTCCAGACCCCCACAACTCTCTGGGAGAAGAAGTTTTTCCTTAACTCTGTCCTAAATGACCTACCCCTTATTCTCAAACCATGCCCTCTGGTACTGGACTCTCCCAGCATCTGGAACATATTTCCTGCCTCTATCTTGTCCAATCCCTTAATAATCTTATATGTTGCAATCAGATCCCCTCTCAATCTCCTTAATTCCAGCGTGTACAAGCCCAGTCTCTCTAACCTCTCTGCATAAGACAGTCTGGACATCCCAGGAATTAACCTCATGAATCTACGCTGCACTTCCTCTACAGCCAGGATGTCCTTCCTTAACCCTGGAGACCAAAACTGTACACAATACTCCAGGTGTGGTCTCACCAGGGCCCTGTACAAATGCAAAAGGATTTCCTTGCTCTTGTACTCAATTCCCTTTGTAATAAAGGCCAACATTCCATTAGCCTTCTTCACTGCCTGCTGCACTTGCTCATTCACCTTCAGTGACTGATGAACAAAGACTCCTAGATCTCTTTGTATTTCTCCATTACCTAACTCTACACCGTTCAGATAATAATCTGCCTTCCTGTTCTTACTCCCAAAGTGGATAACCTTACACTTATTCACATTAAACGTCATCTGCCAAGTATCTGCCCACTCACCCAGCCTATCCAAATCACCCTGAATTCTCCTAACATCCTCATCACATGTCACACTGTCACCCAGCTTAGTATCATCAGCAAACTTGCTGATGTTATTCTCAATGCCTTCATCTAAGTCGTTGACGTAAATCATAAACAGCTGTGGTCCCAATACCGAGCCCTGTGGCACCCCACTAGTCACCACCTGCCATTCCGAGAAACACCCATTCACCGCTACCCTTTGCTTTCTATCTGCCAACCAGTTTTCTATCCAATGTCAATATCTTCCCCCCAATGCCATGAGCTCTGATTTTACCCACCAATCTCCTATGTGGGACCTTATCAAATGCCTTCTGAAAATCGAGGTACACTACATCCACTGGATCTCCCTTGTCTAACTTCCTGGTTACATCCTCAAAAAACTCTAATAGATTAGTCAAGCATGATTTGCCCCTGGTAAATCCATGCTGGCTCGGCCCAATCCTATCACTGCTATCTAGATATGCCACTATTTCATCTTTAATAATGGACTCTAGCATCTTCCCCACTACTGATGTTAGGCTGACAGGATGATAGTTCTCTGTTTTCTCCCTCCCTCCTTTCTTAAAAAGTGGGATAACATTAGCCATTCTCCAATCCTCAGGAACTGATCCTGAATCTAAGGAACATTGGAAAATGATTACCAATGCATCCATAATTTCCAGAGCCACCTCCTTAAGTGTCCTAGGATGCAGACCATCTGGACCTGGGGATTTGTTAGCCTTCAGTCCCATCAGTCTACTCATCACCGTTTCCTTCCTAATGTCAATCTGTTTCATTTCCTCTGTTACCCTATGTCCTTGGCCCATCCATACATCTGGGAGATTGCTTCTGTTTTCCCTAGTGAAGACAGATCTAAAGTACTTATTAAATTCTTCTGCCATTTCTCTGTTTCCCATAACAATTTCACCCAATTCATTCTTCAGGGGCCCAACATTGTTCTTAACTATCTTCTTTCTCTTCACATACCTAAAAAAGCTTTTGCTATCTTCCTTTATATTCCTGGCTAGCTTGCGTTCGTACCTCATTTTTTCTCCCCGTATTGCCTTTTTAGTTAAGTTCTGTTGTTCCTTAAAAATTTCCCAATCATCTGTTTTCTCACTCACCTTAGCTCTGTCATACTTTTTTTTTAATGCTATGCAATCTCTGACTTCCTTTGTCAACCACTGTGGCCCCTTTCTCCCCTTTGAATCCTTCCTTCTGCGGGGGATGAACTGATTTTGCACCTTGTGCATTATTCCCAAGAATACCTGCCATTGCTGTTCCACTGTCTTTTCTGCTAAGATATCCGTCCAGTTAACTTTGGCCAGCTCCTCCCTCATGGCTCCATAGTCTCCTTTGTTCAACTGCAACAACTGACATCTCCGATCTGCCCTTATCCTTCTCAAATTGCAGATAAAAACTTATCATATTACGGTCACTACCTCCTAATGGCTCCTTTACTGCAAGATCGCTTATCAAATCCTGTTCATTACACAAGACTAAATCCAGAATAGCCGTGTCCCTGGTCGGCTCTTGTACAAACTGTTCCAAGAATGCATCCCGTAGGCACTCTACAAACTCCCTATCATGGGGTCCAGCACCAACCTGATTCTCCCAGTTCACCTGCATGTTGAAATCCCCCATAACTACTGCGACATTACCTTTGCCACATGCCAATGTTAACTCCCTATTCAACTTGCACCCAATATCCATGCTACTGTTTGGGGGCCTGTAGACAACACCCATCAGGGTCTTTTTGCCCTTACTGTTCCTCAGTTCTATCCACACAGACTCTACTTCTCCTGTTCCTATGTGCCCCCTTGCAAAGGACTGAATCTCATTCCTCACCAACAGGGCCACCCCACCCCCTCTGCCCACATTTCTGTCCCTATGATAGCACGTATACTCTTGTACATTCATGTCCCAGGTCTGATCTCCCTGCAGCCATGTCTCTGTTATCCCAACAACATCATAGTTACTCATTCGCACCTGAGCTTCAAGCTCATCCGTCTTATTTCTGACACTTCGTGCATTCAGATATAGAATTTTTAGCCCATTTCTCCTCTCTCTGTTTAAATCGCTGCTTATTGTGCTTAACCCAGCTCCCCGAACTCCCATCGGACTATACGCCCCTTGAATTTTGTTGTCCTTCCTAAATTTACTTATTCTTTCTGCACATTTAACTCCATGTTCTGTCAGACCATCCCTCTGTACACGAGTCCTCCTTATCACTTGTTCCGCCCCACCTTCCTCTACTACACACTTAATATTCCGGAACCGTGTAGTCCCCACCTGTCCTTTATTCTTCCTCTCGCTATCCTCTCTCACATTCTGGATCCCTGCCCCCTGCAAATTTAGTTTAAACCCCTTCCGAGCAGCACTAGCAAACTTCCCTGCAAGAATGTTAGTACCACTCCAGTTCAGGTGTAAACCGTCTCGTCGGAACAGATCCCACCTTCCCTGGAACAAAGCCCAATTATCTAAAAACCTGAAGCCCTCCCTCCTGCACCATCCTCTCAGCCACGTATTAATCTTTATAATCCTTCTGTTCCTTGCCTCACTCGCACGTGGCACAGGTAGCAATCCTGAGATTGTTACCCTGGATGTCCTGCTCTTCAGCTTCGCACCTAACTCCCTGAACTCACTACGCAGGACCCCCTCACTCATCCTACCCACATCGTTGGTCCCTACATGGACCATAACATCTGTGTTCTTGCCCTCCCTCTCGAGAATAACCTGCACCGGATCTGAGATGTCCCGGACCCCGGCACCAGGGAGGCAACATACCATCTGGGACTCCCGATCTTCCCCACAAAATCTCCTATCCGCCCCCCTGACTATAGAATCCCCTATCACTACCGCTCTCTTCTCTTCCCTCCTCCCCTTCCTAGTCGAGGGTCCAACCTCAGTGCCAGAGACAGGACCACTGCAACTTGTTCCTGGTAGGTCATCCCCACCAACAGTATCCAAAACGGTATACTTATTGTTGATGGGAACAGCCACAGGGGTGCTTTTCTCTCTCTGTCTGCTCCTCCTGCCTCTCTTGACTGTCACCCATTTGCCTACCTGCTGTCTTTTCGGTGTGACTACCTCCCGATAACTCTTATCTATCTCTACAGCATTTCCTTGCAGCATACACAGTAAGTCCAGGAAACACAATAGAATCAGTGAAAGATTGCACCCTACAGGATGGACAAACAATGTGCAAAAGACTACAAACGGTACAAATACACAAATAAATAAATACGCAATAAATATCGAGAATGTGAGATGAAGAGTCCTTGAAAGTCAGTCCATATGTTACAGGGACAGTCCAGTAATGGGGCAAGTGAAGTTATCACCTCTGGTTCAAAAGCCTAATGGTTGAAGTGTGTTTTCTGTTCCCGAAACTGGTGGTGTAGGCCCTGAGGCTCCTATACCTTCTTCTTCATGGCAGTAGTGAGAAGAGATCATGGCCTGGGTGTTAGGGCTCCTTGCTGCTTTCCTGCGACGGCGCTCTGTGTAATTGTGCTCAGTGGTGGGGAGGGCTTTACTTGTGAGGGGCTATATCATTTCCACTACTTTTTGTAGGATTTTCCATTTAAGGACATTGGCATTTCCATGCCGGGCCAGGATGCAACCAGTCAATGTACTCTCCACCTTCTCCACCGCACATCTATAGAAGTTTGTCAGTGTGAGATGTCATGCAGATCTTTGCAACCTTCTACGGAGGCATTGCACATTGGGAGGACAAACCAGGGTAGGTGTTACACAGTGACCAGTAGGGCACTGAGGAGTGTGGTGGAACAGAGGGATTTGGGAATACAGATCCGTAATTCCTTGATAGTGGCATCAGTGGTAGCTAGGGTCGTAAAGAAATCTTTTAGTACATTGGCCTTCATAAATCAATGTATTGAGTACAGGAAGTGGGATGTTATGTTGAATTTGTATAAGACATTGGTGAGTCCTAATTTGGAGTATTGTTGTCATCTACCTACAGGAAAGGTGTAAATAAGGTTCAAAGAGTGCAGAAAAAAATTACAAAGATTTTGCTGGGACTTGAGGACCTGAGTTATGGGGAAAGGCTGAATAGGTTAGGACTTTATTGCATAGAATGGAGAAGATAGAGAGGAGATTTGATAGTGGTATACACAATAGTGAGGGGTATAGATAAGGTAAATGTAAGCAGGCTTTATCCATTGAGGTTAGGCGAGAATAGAACTAGAGGTCATGGGTTAAGGGTGAAAAATGAAATGTTAAAATGGAACATGAGGTAGGGAAGGGGAAACCTCTTCACTCAGAGGGTGGTGAGAGTGTGGAATGAGCTGCCAGTGCAAGTGGTGAATATGGACTTGATTTCAATGCTTAGGAGACACGTGAATAGATACTATGGTCTGGGTGCAGGTCAATTAAAGGTTTGCACAGACAAGATTGGGCCTAAGGGCCTGGTTTCTGTGCTGTAGTGTACTATGACTCGATGCTGTGCTCTCTTTGTAATAGCACTTATGTGCTGGGCCCAGGAAAGATCCTTTGAAATGATAACACCAAGGAATTTAAAGTTGTTTAATTTCTCCATGGACTGGCTCATGCATCGACCTCCAACTTACTCCTCCTGAAATCAATAATCAGCTCCTTAGTCTTGCTGGCACTGAGTGTGAGGTTGTTGTTGTGGCACCACTCAGACAGATTTTCAATCTCCCTCCTATGGCTGATTCATCATCACCTTTGATTCAGCCTATGCCAGTGGTGTCATCAGCAAATTCCATCTCACAGTTCAAGCAACTTGCATTTAAATGAAGAACTCAACAGGTCGGGCAGCATCCATGGAAACGAACAGTCAACGTTTCAGGCCGAGACCCTTCGTCAGGACTTGATGAAGGGTCTTGGCCAGATATGTTGACTGTTCATTTCCATGGATGCTGCCCGACCTGCTGAGTTCCTCCAGCTTGTTGTACAGTACATGTTGCTTTGACCCCAGCATCTGCAGTGTACTTTGTGTTTGCATTTAAATGACACCCTTAAAAATGTAAATTATCTCAAGGTGGAGCATTAACAAACAAAAGTGATAATGCAAACACTGACATGGTTTACATTTTGCACAGGCCTGTATTTCTGCTATATCAGGAGAAATACACCCAGTGGCTGCTTCATTAGGTACACTTGTACATCTGTTTATTAAAGCAAATATCTGATTGGCCAATCATGTGGCAGCAACTCAATGCATTAAAGCATGCAGGCATGGTCAAGAGATTCAGTTGTTCATAATAATCATCAGAATGGGAACAAAATGTGATCTAAGTGGCTTTGTTGGTGCCAGATGGGGTGGTTTGAGTATCTCAGAAACTGCTGACATCCTGGGAATTATAAGCACAACAGTCTCTAGAGTTTACAATGGATGTTGCTTCTCTGAACACACAACAGATTGAACCTTAAAGTGGAAGGGCTACAGCAGCAGAAGATCATAAATGTACACCCAGTGGTCTCTTTATTTGGTATAAAGTGGCCAATGAGTGTATATTCTGCATTCTGCTTTATCCTTGTACTGCCTTAATATACTGATGTGATGATATGATTTGTAAGGACAGTGTGCAAAGCAGTTTTTCATTTTACCTTGGTACATGTGACAATAATAAACCAAATTACCAGTGGAATTACTGTCCATTAGTGAATGACACAGATTATTAACCAAGATATAATGATATAAAGTGAGAAGAGTTGTCAGTTAATGGTAGCATATTTGATGTTGGCATGATAATACTTCCTCTCTTGAGATGGAATTAGTAGCATTGAACAAAACTGTTTTAACCTTTTATCAACGAACATAAGGTTCATGGAGATGTAACAGAACAGTTTCCCCGATGATATTACCAAAACTGGAAGGCTCGAGCTATAAGGAGAGGCTGAAATAGGCTGGGACTTTTTTGCCTGGAATGTAGGAGGTTGAGTTTTATAAAATCATAGCGACCATAGGTAAGATAGGTCACTGTCTTTTGCCTAGGGTAGGGGAGTCTAATGTGACAGGTGAAGGGGAAGATTGCTGAGCCTCTGGTGATGATCTTTGCATCATCAATGGGGACGGGAGAGGTTCCGGAGGATTGGAGGGTTGTTCCTTTATTCAAGAAAGGGAGTAGAGATGGCCCAGGAAATTATAGACCAGTGAGTTTTACCTCAGTGGTTGGTAAGTTGATGGAGAAGATCCTGAGAGGCAGGATTTATGAACATTTGCAGAGGTATAATAAGATTAAGAATTGTCAGCATGGCTTTGTCAAGGGCAGGTCGTGCCTTACGAGCCCGATTGAATTTTTTGAGGATGCAACTAAACACATTGATGAAGGAAGAGCAGTAGATATAGTGTATATGGATTTCAGCAAAGCATTTGATAAGCTACCCCATGCAAGGCTTATTGAGAAAGTAAGAAGGCATGGGATCCAAGAGGACATTGCTTTGTGGATCTAGAAATGGCTTGCCCACAGAAGGCAAAGAGTGGTTGTAGATGGGTCATATTCTGCATGGAGGTCGGTCACCAGTGGTGTGCCTCAGGGATCTGTTCTGGGACCCTTACTCTTTGTGATTTTTATAAATGACCTGGATGAGGAAGTGGAGGGATGGGTTAGTAAATTTGCCAGTGACACAAAGGTTGGAGGTGTTGTAGATAGTGTGGAGGGCTGTCAGAGGTTACAGCAGGACATTAATTGGATACAAAACTGGGCTGAGAAGTGGCAGATGGAGTTCAGCCCAGATAAGTGTGAAGTGGTTCATTTTGGTAGGTCAAATATGATGGCAGAATATAGTATTAATGGTAAGACTCTTGGCAGTGTGGAGGTTCAGAGAGATCTTGGGGTCCGAGTCCATAGGACGCTCAAAGCAGCTGCGCATGTTGACTCTGTGGTTAAGAAGGCATATGGTGTATTGGCCTTCATCAATCGTGGAATTGAATTTAGGAGCCAAGAGGTAATGTTGCAGCTATATAGGACGCTGGTCAGACCCCACTTGGATTACTGTGCTCAGTTCTGGTCGCTTCAATACAGGAAGGATGTGGAAACCATAGAAAGGGTGCAGAGGAGATTTACAGGAATGTTGCCTGGATTGGGAAGGATAGGTTGAGGGATTGGGGAGGATAGGTTGAGTGAACTTGGCCTTTTCTCCTTGGAGCGACGGAGGGTGAGAGGTGACCTGATAGAGAGACATGATGATGAGAGGCATCGATCGTGTGGATAGTCAGAGGCTTTTCCCCAGGGCTGAAATAGTTGCCACAAGAGGACACAGCTTTAAGGTGCTGGGGAGTAGGTATAGAGGAGATGTCAGGGGTAAGTTTTTTTATGCAGAGGTGGTTAGTGTGTGGAATAGGCTGCTGGTAATGGTGGTGGAGGCGGATACAATAGGGTCTTTTAAGAGTCTTTTAGATAGGTACATGGAGCTTAGAAAAACAGAGGGCTATGGGTAAGCCTAGTAATTTCTAAGGTAGGGACATGTTCAGTACAACTTTGTGGGCCGAAAGGCCTGTATTGTGCTGTAGGTTTTCTATGTTTCTATGTAATATTAGTCAGTGTATGCTTAAAGTGAGTGAAGAAAAATTTACAAAGGATCTAAATGGCAAATTCTTCCATGTCAAAGGTGGTGAACGTATGGAACAAGCTGTCAGAGAAGTGGTGGTGATGGGTACAATGACATTAAAAGATATGATTTAATTTATTTTTATTTATTTATTTTTCTTTATTCTCTTTGGGGAAAATCCTTATCCATGAAGGTTCAGAGATGACTGGAAGGATGTTGACTGCCAAATCTTCCTTTTTCTTTCTTTTTTTCTTTCTCTTTTTTTTTGTTTCAGTTTAGTTAGTGGGTTTTTTTTCCTTTATCAATAAAATTTCCAATCTTTTTTTTATGATTGCTATGAGGAGTTGTCGTTTTTTTGACCATTGTATATATAACAGCATAATATTTTACCTATTTGATTTTGACATTATATATTTTCTGTTTTTATTATTGCTGTTTATATGTCTTTTATATTATCTGTTTGCTAAACTCCTCCTCTGATTTGTATATTCTTTATTTGAAAATCAATAAAAAGATTGAAAAATGAAAATGAAAAGACATTTACGTACGCTCATGGAGTCTGTCCACCCTTCTCACTACTTCTGTAAAGCAGCCAGTGGAATCAAAGACTGTACCTACCCTGGACAATCTCTGTTGCCCCTCTCCCATAGGGCAGAGTGTACAAAAGCCTGAAACCACTGGGGTCAAGGACAACTTCAATCCCTCTGCTATCAGACTCTTATGCAAAACGATGGACTCTTGACCTCACAATCTACCTCATTATGATCTTGCATCTCATCAGTTGCATGTTTTCAGTAGCCTTTACACTTTTTTCTACATTGTTATTGTTTTACTTGGTTCTACCTCAGTGCACTGTTGTGGAGGTAACACATGCCAATCTAACGTAGGTAACTCAAAAAATTCATGGGACCAGTAGTAGCAGACTCTTTACAAGGATTTCAGCTCCTTGATCAGGGACATGGTCAGCCAACAATGAAACAAAAGAGAAGTGTGAGTAATTATTTAAATGAAGGGCGTCACTGATAGATAGTTCACAATCGGCTGTCATACCAGAGGAGACACAAAATTTGAAGATCCAATTAAAGATTTATAAGAAAAGCAATAAGAGATCAAAGATAACAATGGCTCCTTATTTTTGGTCCATTCTGTTTATGGGAGCATCTGGTATGGGAACACCAATGCAATTGAATGGAAAATCCTACAAAAAGTAATGGATACAGCCCAGTTCATGAAGGGTAAATCCCTTCCCACCATTGAGCAAGAAAGCAGCATCAAGGACACCCACCACCCAGGCCATGCTCTCTTCTCATGGCTGCGTTCAGGAAGAAGGTATCCGGGCCTTCAAACCCACACCTCCAGGTTTAGGGACAGTTATTACCCCTCAGCCATCAGGCTTTTGAAGCTGAGGTGATGACTTCATTCCATCACTGAAATATTCTCACAACCTATGCACTCACTTTCAAGGACCAATCATCTCATGTTCTAGATATTTATTGCTTATTTCTTTATTATTATTTTTTTTCTCTTTTGTATTTGCACAGTTCCCTTGGTACATTGGTTGGCCATCCCATTGGGTGCAGTATTTCATTGATTTTATTGCATTTCTTGGATCTACTAAATATGTCTGCAAGAAAATGAATTTCAGAATATTATATGGTGACATGTATGTACTTTGATAACAAATTAACTTTGACCTTTGATGCACTTTGATGATAAATTTACTTTGTGCTATCTACACATTTTGTCATTTTATGTTTGGCCTGAAGAAATTCAAAAACCTGTGCTACAAGTATCTGGAAGATGTCAAAGACTGTGAATGAGAGGACCAAACTAATGTCTTAGTTCTCACCAGAAGGTGGAAGAAGAGGAGGCTGTCATTTCCTGAACTCCTTCTGCGTTGAAGCACTTGGAAGAGGTCATAGCAAAGGCCCCACCGACAGTCTGCTAATCAGAGTTCATTTCCAAATAAGGAGCTTGATGCACCATCAATAACTCACTCTGAGACGTAAGAAGTGAGATATCGGCTTTTATTGACTGGAAGAATGAACAACACAACATCCTGGAGAATGAGGGCCGGCCTCAGGCCTCATTCGCCTTTATACAGGGGTTTGTGGGAGGAGCCACAGGAGCAGTCAGCAGGGGTCTGTTGGGAGCAAACCATTCTGGTATATGTAGTTCACCACATTCACCCCCCCTTTGTTGGAAAAGAGTCCCCATGGGGCGAAGTTTCTTACAAGTATATTTACAAGTTAAGTCTATCAGGTGGTCGAATCTGTTGCTGCGATCTGCGTAGTTCCGGCTGTGATTGCACAGGTGCCGGGGGTGGTGATTGCATAGATGCTGGAGGTGGTGATAGCTCAGGGGACGGAGGTTGTGCTGGTTCTGGCCTAACTGGAGGTGGCAGTGATCCCTCACGAATGTGCGAGGCGTCTGGACTATACGCGTACGAGGTGTCTGGTACATGAGTGTCGTGAGGAGTCTGTGCTGGGCACGGTGTGCGCGGTATCACCTCGGGTACAAGGTTCATAGTTACCGTGGAGTGTTTGGGGTAGTGGTCTGCTGCTCCTGCGGGCAACAGGTTGCGGACAGAGACCGTGTCCTCCCGCCCATCAGGCAAGACCACGTAGGCATACTGGGGGTTAGCATGCAAAAGGTGAACCCTCTCGACCAGCGGGGAATATTTATTACTCCTCACATGTTTCCAGAGCAGCACTGGCCCTGGGGATGTCAGCCAAACTGGTAGGGTGGTCCCAGTGACAGACTTCCTGGGAAAAGAGAATTGGCGTTCGTGAGGGGTGGCATTAGTGGACGTACATAACAGGGAGCGGATAGAGTGGAGTGCCTCAGGGAGGACCTCCTGCCATCGGGAGACCGGCAACCCTTTTCACTTAAGGGCTAAAAGTGTGGCCTTCCACACCGTGGCATTCTCC
Source organism: Hemitrygon akajei (assembly GCF_048418815.1). NCBI lineage: Eukaryota > Metazoa > Chordata > Chondrichthyes > Myliobatiformes > Dasyatidae > Hemitrygon > Hemitrygon akajei. The sequence continues at coordinate 187,170,314 of NC_133127.1, forward strand.
CTCTCCACCTGTCCATTCCCCCGGGGATTGTAACTCGTGGTCCGACTAGTAGCAATGCCCCTAGCTAGCAGGTACCGGCGCAGCTCGTCACTCATAAAGGAGGACCCTCTATCACTGTGGATATAGCAGGGATATCCGAACAGAGTGAAGAGCTGGCGCAGGGCTTTTATGACGGACGCGGTAGAGGTGTCGGGGCAGGGAATGGCAAAGGGGAACCGCGAGTTCTCGTCAATAATACTGAGAAAATAGACATTGCGGTCGGTGGAGGGAAGGGGGCCCTTAAAGTCAACACTCAGTCGCTCAAAAGGGCAGGTGGCCTTGACAAGTTGCGTCGTGTCAGGACGGTAGAAGTGCGGTTTGCACTCAGCGCAGATTTGGCAGTCCCTGGTCATCGTCCTGATGTCCTCCAGGGAGTACGGCAGGTTCCGGGCTTTAACGAAATGGTAAAATCGGGTGACCCCCGGATGGCAAAGATGTGCATGAAGGGCATACAGCTGGTCGAGCTGTGCGCTAGCACACGTTCCCCGGGATAGGGCATCAGGGGGCTCATTGAGTCTGCCAGGATATCATAGTTGTAGGTGGAGAGTTTCATTCTCCACCGCAAAAGTTTATCATTTTTGATTTTGCCCCACTGTTGGTTGCTGAACAGGAACGCAACCGAGCGCTGGTCGGTCAGCAAGGTGAAACTGTTGCCGGCGAGATAGTGCCTCCAGTGCCGAATAGCTTCCACTATGGCCTGGGCTTCTTTCTCCACCGCGGAGTGCCGAAGTTCAGAGCCTTGAAGGGTACGAGAAAAGAATGCTACTGGCCTGCTGTCCTGATTGAGGGTAGCGGCAAGCGGGAAATCGGAGGCGTCACACTCTACTTGGAAGGGAATGGTCTCATCCAGCGCATGCATCGTTGCTTTGGCAATGTCCCCTTTAATGCAGCTGAAAGCCGCGCAGGCCTCAGCAGAGAGGGGAAAAGTGGTAGACTTGACCGGGGGTGGGCCTTGTCGGCATAATGGGGGACCCATTGGGCGTAATAGGAAAAAAAACCCAGGCACCGTCTGAGGGCTTTGAGAGTGGTGGGAAGAGGGAGTTCTAACAGGGGGCGCATACGGTCGGGATCAGGACCAATGACCCCGTTCTCCACGAGATACCCAAGGATAGCGAGTCGGGTGGTTCTGAACACACACTTGTCCCTGTTATAAGTAAGGTTCAAAGCCGCGGCCACCTGGAAAAATCGTTGGAGGTTAGCGTCGTGATCCGACCAGTCGTGACCACAGATGGTGATGTTATCCAGATAGGGAAATGTGGCCTTCAGTTGGTACTGGTCCACCATCCGGTCCATTTCCCTCTGGAAGACCGAGACACCATTGGTGACACCAAATGGGACGTGCAGGAAGTGATAGAGCCTGCCGCCCGCCTCGAAGGCGGTGTAGGGGCGGTCCTCTGGGCAGATGGGGAGCTGGTGATAAGCGGATTTCAGATCTATTGTCGAGTACACCTTGTACTGGGCGATCTGGTTGACCATATCCGCGATGCGAGGTAGAGGGTACGCGTCAAGCTGCGTGAACCTATTGATGGTTTGACTATAGTCCACAACCATCCTACTTTTCTGCCCAGTCCGAACAACAGCCACCTGGGACCGCCAAGGGCTTGTGCTTGGCTCAATGATCCCCTCCCCGAGCAGCCGCTGCACCTCTGACTGAATAAAGGCCCTGTCCCCTGCGCTGTACCTCCTGCTTTTAGTTGCCACCGGTTTACAGTCGGGGGTCAGGTTGGCGAACAGCGATGGGGGAGGGATCTTGAGGGTTGAGAGTCTGCAAGTAGTGTCAGTAGCACAGCTATCGGCATGGTGTTGGGCGGGACGTGTGGTTCGGTGTGTAGGTGTGTGCAGTTACGGGGTATATGGCGAAGTCCCACCAAACTGAGGATTCCTGACAGTGAGCGGTGGGAGGGGCCCATCATATGCCATAGTCACACTTTCGAGATGGCTCTGGAAGTCCAGCCCCAATAGCACAGGTGCGCACAGTCGAGGCATGACCAGTAGCGCAAAGTTCCGATATTCTGTGCCCTGCACCATCAATGTCGCTACACAACCCACCCGGTTGTCTGTGGAATGCGACCTAGAAGCCAAGGTGATCCTGTGACGTACCGGCCGTGTCACGAGTCCACAGCGTTGCACCGTGTCTGGGTCAATAAAACTCTCAGTGCTGCCCATGTCAAACAGGCAGCTAGTCCTGTGCCCCTCCACCAGGATGTCCATCATTGACCTGGCAAGCTGGTGTGGGGCGCTTTGGTCGAGGGTTACGGTGGCCAGAGTTGAACTGCCGTCTTGGTGCCCGGTAAACACCGGTGAGTCGGGGGCGGGGCATGTTGACGCTGGCAAAGATGGCCGCCCACGTCCGGGCATGCAAGATGGCGGCCCCCACGGCTTAAACGCAGCGCAACTCGATGCCGCTTTCGATTTAGACTTACAGACTCTGGTGAAATGACCCCGTTTTCCACAGCTGGAGCAGGTCGCTTCGCGGGCTGTGCAACGTTTTCGAGGATGTTTCTCCAGTCCACAAAAATAACAGAGCCCCGGTGTTTGCTGGGACGCCGCCGCGGACGCGGACGGAGTCGGGGAGTTCGTGGAATCGTGACTGGCAGCGGCGTTGGCGAATTCGCTCGCGGGAACCGGCGGCGGCGGGGTCTGAGGCGTCCACGAATCCGACGGGGAATCGCGCGGCTGGACGGTGTCAGCATAGCGTAGAGCAGCCTCGAGTGTTTCGGCCGTCTCGATCGCCGAGCGTAAGGTGAGGTCGGGATTTTCCAGCAAACGCTGCCGCACATACACTGACCTCAGTCCCGTCACAAAGGCGTCTCGTACCAAGAGTTCCGCATGCTGTTCCGCCGTGAGCGTTTGGCATTCACAAGTCCGCACGAGTGTCTGTAGGGCTCGGAGAAATTCGGCACACTATTCCGCAGGCCGCTGCCGTCTGGTAGCCAAACGATGTCTTGCGTAGATGGTGTTCACCGGCCGCAGGTACTGTCGTTTGAGGGCGGCCAGAGCCCCGTCGTAGGTCGAGAGGTCCCTGATGAAGGAATAAACTTTCGGGGTGACTCGCGAGAGGAGAATCCTGTGCCTAACAGCAGGGTCAGTTGCACGAACCTCCTCCAAGTATGAGTGGAAGCATGCAAGCCAGTGTTCAAAGGCAAGAGCCGCTTCAGGGTCCTGGGGGTCCAGATCCAATCGTTCCGGACGTAAAACGGTTTCCATGCTTAAAAACTTCCAGTCAATAAAATTGATGCACCATCAATAACTCACTCTGAGATGTAAGAAGTGAGATATCGGCTTTTATTGACTGGAAGAATGAACAACACAACATCCTGGAGAATGAGGGCCGGCCTCAGGCCTCAATCACCTTTATACAGGGGTCTGTGGGAGGAGCCACAGGAGCAGTCAGCAGGGGTCTGTTGGGAGCAAACCACTCTGGTATATGTAGTTCACCACAGAGCTACTCATGGGATGCTCTTTGATAAAGCAAAATAAAATGGGCAAAATAAAAGTGATGTAGTTTCTGCCTGTGAACTGGAGTAAGCTTAGCCCAGTGACTGACTTGAACAGATTGTGATAAGTGTGGAAATGTCCTGATACAGCACAGATAATGAAGAAATTACCTCAGAGGTGTGTGGAGAGGTGGGGGTGCCACCTGTAGCCTTGTGCCAGAGCCAAAGAGGAGTAGCCACAGGATGGCCCAATGAATAAAAGCCAGCAGAATCAGAGAAAATGGTGAGAAACTGAGAAGGAAAAAAAGCAGAATAATGAAGTGGCCAATGGGAGACCCTCTATGGTGGTGTAAGCGTAAGAACAGAAGAAATAGGAGCAGGAGTAGGTCATTTAGCCCATCAAGCCAGTTTTGCCATTCAGTTTGATTCATGGCTTATCTGACCATGGACTCATCTCCACCCACCTGCCTTTCCCCATAACCCTTATTTCCCCTACTATGCAAAAATCCATCCAAACTTGCCTTAAATATATTTACCGAGGTAGCCTCTACTGCTTCACAGATTCACCACTCTCTGGGAAGAGCAGCTCCTGCTCATCTCTGTCCTAAATGTCCACTGCTTCTTTATTCTTCAATTACAGTTTTCCACAATGATTCAGAAACCACTTGTTTGCCTCCACCATCAGATTTGAACTTCTATTTATTTTTGTTATTCATAATATTTCAAAGTCTCTCCACTGTACTGCTGCCATGAAACAACAAACTTCACTTCATATGTCAGTAATAATAAATCTGATTCAGATTCTGGATCTGAAAATTACTCTGCCTGCCTTTCTTCGATGTTAAGCTTTCAAATCCTAACCTTGCAAATCTTCTCTGAGTGTAAATACAGTTTATTTAAAGATGTTCATTCATTCATTATCTGCCGTATTGAATGTCCATATTCTTGGCAAATTTTTCTACAGAAGTAGTTTGCCATTGCCTTCATCTGTGCAGTGTCTTTACAAAATGGGTGACCCCAGCCATTATCAATACTCTTCAGTGGTCACATAAACAGGACTTGTGATATGCATCAGCTGCTCGTACAACCATCCACCATCTACTCCTATGGATTTATGTGACACTGATTGGGGAGCTAGGGAGATGCTACACCATAAGACCATAAGGGATAGGAGCAGAATTAGGCCATTTGGCCTATTGAGTCTGCTCCACCATTCAATCATGGCTGATTCTTTTTCACTCCTCCTCAACCCCATTTCCTGGCCTTCTCCCTGTAACCTTTGATGTCATGTCCAATCAAGAACTTATCAATCTCTGCCTTAAATACACCCAATGATTTGGCCTCCATGGCTGCATGTGGCAACAAATTCCAAAAATTCACCACCCTCTGGCTAGAGGTTTCTTCACATCTCTGTTTTGAATGGACACCCCTCTATCCTGAGGCTGTGCCCTCTTGTTCTAGACTCTCCCACCATGGGAAACATCCTTTCCACGTCTACTCTGTCTAGGCCTTTCAACAATCAAAAGGTTTCAATGAGATTCCCACTCTGCCATCCTTCAAAATCCAAGTGAATACAGACCCAGAGCCATCAAATGTTCCTTGTATGATAACCCTTTGTGTACCTCCTCTGGACCTTCTCCAATGCCAGTACATCACTTCTAAGGTGAGGAGCACAAAACTGTTCACAATACCCAAGGTAAGGCCTCACCAGCATCACATCTTTGCTCTTGTATTCTAAACCTCTTGAAATGAATGCTAACATTGCATTTGCTTTCCTCACCACTGACTCTACCTGCAAGTTAACCTTTAGGGTGTTCTGCATAAGGACTCGCAAGTCTCTTTGCATCTCAGAATTTTGGGTTTTCTCCCTGTTTAGACAATCATCTGCACATTTATTTCTACTACCAAAATGTATGACCACGCATTTTCCAGCATTGTATTTCAGTTGCCACACTCTTGCTCATTCTCCTAATCCGTAGCCTACCAGTTTTCTCAACACTACTTGTTCCTCTATCAATCTTCATATCATTTGCAAACTTGGCAACCAAGATATCTACTCCATCATCTAAATCATTGCTAAACTGCTTAAAAAATATGGTCCCAACACCAACCCCTGAAGAACACCACTAGTCAATGGCAGCCAACCAGACAAGGATCCTTTTATTCCCATTCGCTGCCTTCTTCCAATCAGTCAATACTCTAACCATGTTAATAACTTTGCTATAATACCACAGACGCTTAACTTGGTAAACAGCCTCATGTGTGGCACCTTGTGAAAGGCCTTCTGAAAGTCCAAATATACAACATCCACTGCATCTCCTTTATCTATCCTACTTGTGATCTCCTCAAAGAATTCCAACAGGTTCATCAGGCAGGATTTTCCATTTAGGAAACCATGCTGACTTTGTCCTTTCTTGTCCTGTGTCACCAAGTACTCCATCACCTCGTCCTTAACAATTGACTCCAACATCTTCCTAACCACCGAGGTCAGGCTAGCTGGTCTATAATTTCCTCTCTGCTGCTTTCCTCCTTTCTTAATGAGTGGAGTGACATTTGCAATTTTCCAGCCATCTGGCACCATGCCAGAGTCCAATGATGTTTGAAATATCATTTCTAATGCTGCCACAGTCTCTAATGCTTCCTTCTTTAGAACCCCAGAGTACAGTTCATCTGCTCCGGGTGACTTTTGTACTTTTAGGTCTTTCAGCTTTTTTAGCACCTTCTAATAGCAACTGTAATAGCAATTGCAGCCACTTCTCTTCCTTCACACACTACAACATCTGGCACATTGCTATTGTCTTCCACAGTGAAGTTCATCTGCTATCTCCATATCCCCGTTAATATTTCTCCTGTCTCATTTTCTAGCAGTCCTATATCCACTTCCATCGCTCTTTTACTTTTTACATATTTGAAAAAGCTTTTACTATCCACTTTGATAATATTTGCGAGCTTGCTTTCATATTTCATCTCTTCAGTTCTTGTAGTTGCTCTCTGTAGGTTTTTAAAAATTTTCCAATCCTCTATCTTCCCATTAATTTTTGCTTTGTTATATGCCTTCTCTTTTGTTTTTACATTAGCTTTGACTTCCCTTGTCAGCCGCAGTTGTACTATTTTGCCATTTGAGTATTTCTTCATTTTTGAAATGCATATGTCCTGCATCTTCCTCATTTTACCCATAAGCGCATGCCAATATGGCTCTGCTGACATCCCTGCCAGCAGCTCCTTCCAATTTACTTTGGTCGACTCCTCTCTCATACCACTGTCATTTCCCTTGCTCCACTGAAATACTGCTACTTCAGACTTTACTTTCTCCTTCTCAGATTTCAAGTTGAACTCAATCACATTGTGATCAGTGGTTCCTAAGGGTTCTTCTACCTTAAGCTCCCTAATCGCCTCCAGTTAATTATATGATCCAATCCAGTATAGCTGATCCCCTAGTAGGCTCTATGAAAAACTGCTCTAAAAAGTCATCTCTTAGGAATTCAACAAACTCACTCTCTTGAGATCCATTACCAACCTGATTTTCCCATTTGACCTGCATGTTAATATCTCCCATGACTATCATAACATTTCCTTTTTGACACACCTATTCTATTTCTTGCTGTAATCTGTGGTCCAGCTACCAACCATTGTTGGGAGGCCTATATATATAATTGCCATCAGGGTCCTTTTACCCTTGTAGTTCCTTAACTCAATCCACAAAGATTCAACATCTGCTGGTCTCATGTCACATCTTTCTCCTGATTTGATGCCATTCTTTACTAGTAGAGCCATGCCTTCCCCTGCCTACCTTCCTATCCTTCTGATACAATGTGTAACCTTGGACATTCAGCTCCCAACTACAACCATCCTTCAGCCACGATTCAGTGATGACCACAACATCATACCTGGCAATCTATAATGGTGCAACAGTATAGGTGTAATAGTACACCTTGCCCAAGGGTGTCCTGCAGACTAGTAGAGCGAAGGACAGCCTTACACCTCCTTTGATAGAGACATATCCCACCCTACCACCCAGGTTTAAAGACAATCTATCTAAATATCGAACGTAGAACATAAAACAGCAGAGAACAGCCCCTTCGGCTCATGATGTTGTGCTGAACTTTTAGCCTACTCTAAAATCAATCTAAGCCTTCCGTCCCACAAAACCCTCCATTTTTCTTTCGTCCATGTGCTCATCTAAGAATCCCATAAATACTCCTAATGTATCTGCCTCTATCATCACCTCGGGCAGCACGTTCCGCAGATTTACTACTCTCGATGTAAAACTACCTCTGACGTCCTCCCTAGACCTCTCTCCAATCATCTCAAAATTATGCCCACTTGATTCAGCCATTTCTGTCTTCAGAAAAAGGCTGTCTATCCACCATATCGATTCTTCTCGTCATTTATACATCTCTGTCAGCTCACCTCTTATCCCCCTTTGCTCAAAAAAGAAATTCCCTAGCCCGCTGAAGCTTTCCTCGTAAGACATGCTGTCTAGTCCAGCCAGCATCCTAGTAAATCTCCTCTGCACCTTCTCTAAAGCTTCCATATCCTTTCCATAATAAAGAAGACAATTTTCATGACAAGCAGTACTGTGTAAAATTCTTAGGCACTTATTGATAGCTAGGGTGCCAAAGACTTTTGTACAGTACTACATTTGTCAATATGTTGTGTAGAGCGAGTTTGTAAATCTGGCGGGAACAAAAGCTGTTGGGAATAGTGAGGGTGCAGAGTCGCAGGCGGGGTGTGGGACGTGGCAGAGAACAAGTGTCAGAGGCAAACATTGGCATGGGTGCAGACACACCCAGCCTGATAGAAACATAGAAAACCTACAGCACAAAACAGGCCCTTCGGCCCACAAAGTTGTGCCGAACATGTCCCTACTTTAGAAATTACTAGGTTTACCCATTGCCCTCTATTTTTCTAAGCTCCATGTACCTATCTAAAAGTCTTGTAAAAGACCCTTTTGTATCTGCCTCCACCACCGTTGCTGGCAGCCCATTCTACTCACTCACCACTCTCTGAGTAAAAAACTTAACTCTGACATCTTCTCTGTACCTACTCCCCAGCACCTTAAACCTGTGTCCTCTTGATATACCAGACAAGGTCATTTGATTCCAAACAATTGGTTTATCGATCATCACAGAATGTTTCTCCCGTGTTTCTCACTCCCTCCCTTCTCCTGACGAAGGGTCTTGGCCCGAAACGTTGACAGCGCTTCTCCCTATAGATGCTGCCTGGCCTGCTGTGTTCCACCAGCATTTTGTGTGTGTCCCTCCCTTCTCCGTTCCGCTTTTCCCAAACATGATTCCCTTCTCCCTGCCCCCTTCCCACTCCCAGTCTACAATAGAGACCCATATCAGAATCAGGTTTATCATCACTCACAAATGTCATGAGATTTGTTTTTTTTTGTGACAGCAGTACAATGCAATACATGAAATTACTACAGTACTGTGCAAAAGCGTTAGGCACCCTGGCTATAGTTGCCTAAGACGTTTTTACAGTACTGTATGTCAGTGATAATAAACCTGACTCTGATTCTAACTTCAGTCTATTTAATACGTAGTGTGCTTCAGTCCAGCTGACTCAAAGGTGAGTGTGCTGCTGACTGATTCACACTTGCTGCCTGTCCACTATGTCTCATTATATTAAACACCTTAAAGATGGAAGCATTCAAATTATCGCCTGGATTTAACAGTACACATTGTTAAACACTTTGTCTTCACACTAGACAATCTGGAGGTGATGCTCTGGAGATCTAGGAAACCTTTTTTATACAACACCAAAACCTTTCATTAGGGGGAGCTCTTGGACTATTTGGAGTACCATTCATTGCCCGCTTTCTTGAAAAGGCTGTTTCACTAAGGTTAGCAAATGCTTTTGCTGTCTGGATGCTAATCTCAAAGAAAGATGAATAATCTCTGATAGGCTGACAATTTCAGACCGTTTAGTATTCATATATGGTTTAGTGATTGTTGGTTGGCTTGCAATTATGTGGACAAGTTAATTAGCTTAATTAACTTTTTACAATCAATAGACATTGATGATTTTTGTCAATAATCAGGAGTATTACTTGTTGCTTCTTTCTCTGTAGTCCCTTCCAATCCTACAATAGAATTTCTGTTCTTTTCTATCTCCACACTCGATTTTCATTTGATTTGTGAGTGAGCATTTTCAAGTTTTTGGATGCCAGCAGCTCTGAAGATCCATCTGAACCTAACATATTGATGCAATTACAAAGAAGGCATGTCAGTTGCTATACTTCAGTTGGAGTTTGAGGGGATTTGGTACGTTACCAGAGGCTCTAGTAAATTTCTAAGGATGGATCATAGAGAGCGTTCTTACCAGTTACCAGTCAGGTGCGCAGGGACCACTGCACGGGCTCTGGCAAAGCTGTAGAGGGCTGCAAACCAGGCCCCAGCTTCCCCAACATCAAGGGTATCTTCAAAAGGTGATGTCTCAGAAGGGCTGCATCCATCATTAAGGAGCGCCATCACCCAGGCCATGTTGCCATCAGGGAGGAGGTACAGGAGCCTGAAAGCATACACTCAACATTTTAGGAACAGCTTCTTCCCCTCCACCATCAGATTTCTGAATGGACATTGAACCAACCCACAATCAATACCTCTCTATTTTTTGCTCTTTATGCACTAATTATTTAATTTAATAATATACATTTCTTATTGTAATTATATTTTTATGCATTGCACAATATACTGTCACAAAACAACAAATGTTACAATATATGTCAGTGATAATAAACCTCATTCTGATTCTGATTCCTCACATTCAATGACTAAATTATTCCTTTTCTAAAGCCCTAAACTCTGGAATTTCCTCCTTCAAATTCTGACTAATTAATTCACCCAGGAATTCAGAAAACGCATCTTTAGGTGAATTAAGTCCATGGTGTAAGATGCAATTAGGTGTGAGGAAGATTGCATGCTGAGTAAACCGCTGTGCTGCCAAATTCTATGATGTTGCCTGTGACAGCCGTCAGAGTATGATGCCTTCTCTTAGTGGCCTTTCCTACGATTCTCCTCCAGTGGTTTTCATGTATTGTGAAGCAACGTGTGTGGTTGTCCTGGCTTGGCCAAGCAGACACACTATGGTCTGAAGAACACAAAAGATAGCGGCTGTCCATCAGACTCCCTGACAACTGCATCAGGGACGAGAGAGGGTACGTCATTCAACACACTCACTGCTCACTGCTGGTTGCAGCTATTGTGAGCCATTGTCCGATCATTATCTGTGCACAGGAAAACACATCGTGTAGAACATTGGGGGTGGCAGTTAGTGTAATGCTATTGCAGAGATAGCGACCCACTTTCAATTCTGCTGCGATCTGAAAGTTTTTGTACGTTCTCCTGATTACTGTGTGGATTTCCTCTTGCTGTTCCGGTTTCCTCCCACATTCCAAAGCTGGGTGGCACAGAATATATATACATAGATGTAAAGATAGGGTGCTGAAGGTATTGCACTGTACTGCTGTTCCAAAAAAAAACCCAATTTCATAACATATGTGAGTGATGATAAACCTGGTTCTGATATGGGTCTCTATATTGAGGACTGCGAGTGGGAAGGGGGAAGAGAGAGGGGGAGGAAGTGGGAAGCACCAGAGAGACATTCTGTAATAATCAATTCACCAATTATTGAGGCTGAGTGAAAAATTGGATCGTCCATGATGAAATAGCGGAGCACACTTGATGGGTCAAATGGCCTAATTCTGCTCCCATATCTTATGGTCTAATTGTTTGGAATCAAATGAGCCTGCCTGGTGTCTCAGGGTTGGGTGTGTCTGTAGCTGTGCCAATCCCTGCCCTGGGCACCCCTTCTCTGCCACCTGTCCCTTACCCTTCCCGCGGTGCTGCATCCTCACCATTCCCAGCATCCTTTGCTCTGGTCAGATTTACAAACTTACTCTCCGCTCCACATTGACAAACATAGTACTGCGTAAAAGTCTTAGGCACCAGAGCTATAGATATATATGTGCCCAAGACTGTAGACACATACACAGACATGCACAGACAAAATTGCACTTAGACACACATACTGTATACACATACACATATCAATGCAGAAATCTACACTAAAAGATAGATACACATACTCACTTGTGCATGTGTACACACACACATTCACACAACCATAAATTACACAAGAAATTTAAAACATATACTTACAAATGTCAATGCAATTATCAATTCATGTACAAACATGCAGTCACACAGATACACAGATTGATAGGTAAGTGAGCTCACACACATTTATTGATGCACATCATCATTGATGCATACAAATATGAATTAACATAAGAACATAAGAAATAGGAGCAGGAGTAGGACATCCGGCCCATCGAGCTGCCCCGCCATTCAATAAGATCATGTCTGAACTGACCATTGACTCACCTCCACCTACCTGCCTTTTCTCCATGACCCTTAATTCCCCTACAATGCAAAAATCTATCCAAACTTGTCTTAAATATATTTACTGAGGTAGCCTCCACTGCTTCATTGGGCAGAGAATTCCGCAGATTCACCACTCTCTGGGAAAGGCAGTTCCTCTTCATCTCCGTTCTAAATCTACTCCCCCGAATCTTGAGGCTGTCCCCTAGTTCTAGTCTCACCTATCAGTGGAAACAACTTTTCTGCCTCTATTATACCTATCCCTTTTATAATTTTATAGATTTCTGTAAGATCTCCTCTCATTCTTCTGAATTCCAGCAAGTACAGTCCCCGGCGACTCAATCTCTCCTCATGGTCTAACCCCCTCATTTCTGGAATCAACCTGGTGAAGCTCCTCATTTATGCATATTGAACATACAAATGCATACATAATGTAAACACAAGAGATTGTACAAATGCTGGAAAACCAGAGCAACACACACACAACGTGATGGAGGAACTCAGCAGATCAGGCAGCATCTATGGAGCGGAATAAACAGTTTTGTATGGAGACCTTTCATCAGGACTGGAATGGAAGGGGGAAGGTGCCAGAATGAGATGGTAGGGGGAGGGGAAGGAGTACAAGCTGGCACGAGGTAGGTGAGACCAGGTGAGGGAGAAAGTAGGGGCATAGATCATGGGAGAAAGCGGATGAGGAAGGGCACCAGAGGGAGGTGAGGGGCAGGTGAAGAGAAGAGAAGGGGTAATGGGATAACTAGAATGGGGAATGGAAAAAGAAAGAGGGTGGGGGGAATTACCAGAAGTTACAGAAATCAATGTGTCACAAGTGCGGAGCACGGGTGGACCCAAATGCAGAACACAAACACGTTTTGTAGAATTAACAAAATAGAGTTTATTAATAATTACAAGGAAAACCAGAAAACAATGATTGTTCAGAGGGAAGTCAAGGAGTGAGCAAAGCAGAAGCGGGAATAAGTGTGGCTGGAGTCAGACTCAGGGCCTGGGCTTAGACTGGGACTCAGGGCCTGGACTTAGACTGGGACTCAGGGCCTGGGCTTAGACTGGGACTCAGACTGGGACTCAGGGCCTGGGCTTAGACTGGGACTCAGGGCCTGGGCTTAGACTGGGACTCAGACTGGGACTCAGGGCCTGGGCTTAGACTGGGACTCAGACTGGGACTCAGGGCCTGGGCTTAGACTGGGACTCAGACTGGGACTCAGGGCCTGGGCTCGGGACTCGGATGTAACCCAGGACCCCGACTTGGACTTGGAACTCAGAACTCGGAGCTGGGACTCTTCTTGGACACAGGACACAGAGCCGGGACTCTCCTTTGGACACAGGACACAGAGCCGGGACTCTTCCTTGGACACAGGACACAGAGAGACAAAATTCCCCAACTCAGAGTAGCGGCAAAACTGCCCGACCTACTCAACAGAGACAAGAACACGAGGAGACAGTTCCCAACTCAGGGTAGTGGCAAAATGGCCGGACCTACTCAACAGAGACAAGAACACGAGGAGACAGTTCCCAACTCAGGGTAGTGGCAAAATGGCCGGACCTACTCAGTGGAGACAAGAACATGAAGAGACAAAACCACACAACAATGGATAGTTCTTTATCTTGACACGAAATGGCTCCAAGTAGTGGCGAGCTCTCAGTGTAGCTCAGGAACTACAGACAACGGTTCTTGTCTCACTCTGGTGGGTTAACTTGATGGACCCGCTCCAGCGAGGTAGCTTAGCAGCTCGCACAGGTGAGCTAACTTAATGGGATGGCTCCGGCAAGGAGAGGCAACTTACTGGTACTAGCTTTGGGGAAAAGACTTGATTTGCTCCGGCGAGAAGACTTGACTTGCTTCGGTGATGTGATTTGGCTCGCTCCGGCAAGGTAACTTGCTCGCACTTGCTTCGGTGACGTAAGGTGACATCCGGTGATGATCTAGCCCCGAGTAGCTGTAAGCCGGATACTAAATACTGTTGGTTCAGCTGAGACTCAAGTGCCTTTAATTAAAGTGCCCGAGAAACACAGGGAAACAAGGAATAAAGGAAAACAAGGAGTCAATGGTCCCGATTGTGATGCAAACAAAGAAAATTTAGAGGAACCAGGGAATCACCGATCAGGACCATGACACAATGTTCATGTTGTCAGGTTGGAGGCTACCCAGACGGATATCAGGTGTTGCTCCTCCAACCAGAGGGTGGCCTCATCGTGACCATAGAGGAGGCTATGGATTGACGTGCTGGAATGGGAATAGGGAGCAGAATTAAAGTGGGTGGGCTCTGGGAAATCCCGCCTATTGTGACAAACAATGTAGGAACATTGACTCATTCATAGACGTACGTACACACACACACACACACACACACACACACACACACACACACACACACACACACACACACACACACACACACACACACACACACACACACACACACACACACACACACACACACACACACACACACACTCTGACAGCACTGTTACTGACAGAGTAATTCAATTATCAGCACATCTGAGCCAGCTTGGAATGAGGAACTAGCTCGTATAGCTAATTAATTTTACAGTGCTCAGTGGGATATCCTTGAGGTTGCTGCATCAATTCTGAGGTTAAAACATGACACACCACACAGTAGCTTGTGGATGTGAAAAGTCTCCGGAGGGAGATCAGGACAAGACAATAAAAGATCAAATGCAGAACAGCATTTTCTGCTAGATATCGTTCATTTTTAATTGAACAGTACTTTCATCTGTTGCAATTCATTATTAAAACTGCTTTGCAGTGTAGCCATCTTCCATTTGATTAACTCTATTGAAATACTGAGTTGCAGTAGGAATTGGGAAGTTGAAAATAGATTAAATGCAAACACAGCTATTTAATGATGGCTCAGTGTTGATGATAACATTCTGTGGTGAACACCTTTGAAATGATTGAGTTCTTGGAATAAAACAGAGCGATTGAGGAATCTGGGATTCTTCCCCCTTGGAGACCAAAGGGAGTTGTTCAACATTATGAAGGGTTTGATGACGAGAAAAAAGAAGGAAGAGATGCCACAAAGAATATGAGAGATTCCTAAACCCAATGAAGATTCTCAGCCTGAAATGCTGACTGATTATTCATTTCCATTAAGTGCTGCCTGACCTGCTGAGTTCCTCCAGAATTTTGTGTGAAGATGCAGGTTCAAAAGAAACTGGCTACAAAACTGTCATAGAGTCATAGAAAACCACAGCACAGAGACAGGTCCTTTGGCCCATCTAGTCTGCGCTGAATCATTTAAGCTGCCTACTCCCATTGATCTGTACCAGGACTATCGCCCTCCATACCTTTACCATCCATGTACCTATCCAAACTTCTCTTAAACGTTGAAATCGAGCTTGCACGCACCACTTGTGCTGGCAGCTGATTACACACCCTCACAACACCCTGAGTGAAGAAGTTTCCCTCCATGTTCTCCTTAAACTTTTCACCTTTCACTCTTAACTCATGATCTTAGTGGAAAAAAAGCCTGCTTGTATTTACCCTATCTATAGTCATATGTTTGTATACCTTTATCAAATCTCCTCTCAATCTTCTATATTCCAAGGAATAAAGTCTTAACCTATTCAGTCTTTCCTTATTACAACTGGAGGGCAGATGATGAGATTTTCCATTTTAAAGCAAGTCATGAATTGGAATTTGCTGGAGGAGCACAACGGAGTGAGCAACACCTGTAGAGAGATGGAATTTGTCAATGTGCCCACCCCAGGAAAAGCCCTCCCACCATTAAGCATATCTACTAGAAACACAGTCACAGGAAAGTGGCATCCAGCTTCGAGGACCCCTACCAAATAGGCCTCACTATCTCAAATCACCAAGTTCAGGAATCACGAGGAAATCTGTAGATGCTGGAAATTCAAGCAACACACACAAAATACTGGTGGAATGCAGCAGGCCAGGCATCTTCTTCCTATAAGTTCAGGAATAGTTATTACCCTTCAACTATCAGGCTCCTGGACCAGCTTGAATGCCTTCACTCGCTCCTACACTGAAGTGATTCCACAACCAACGGACTCACTTTCAAGGACCCTACAATCATGAACTCAGTATTTATTTATTTGTTCGTATTTGCTCAGCTTGACTCTGATTGCTTGTCACTCTTTGTTTATGTGTACTTTTTCATTGATTCTGTTGTCTTTGTCCCACTGTGAACGCCTGCAAGAAAATGTGGACATTGAAGAAGACCAACAGAACTTGCAGTAGGACCTGAACCAGCTGGAAAAATGGGCCTTAAGACAACACTGCCCCTTCTGCTTTCCTGCCTATCCTTTCACTATAATGTGTATCCTTTGACATTAAGTTTCCAGCTATGATCTTTCAGCCATGACTCAGTGATGCCAACAATATTATTCTTGCCATTCTGCAACTGGTCTGAAAGTTCACCACTTTATTCCATATACTGTGCCCATTCAGATACAACACCTTCGGTCCCGTATTCACCCTCTGCCACTTACATTGCAGCTCATCCTTTTGACTGCAATTTTGCCCTATCAATAGCTTTTCCTCACTACACATTGCCTCTGTTTGTAAACCAGCTACCTCATCTTCAGCATTATTATCCACCCTTCGATACTTAATGTATCAAAATAAAGGTAGCTCAGGACACAAGTCACACCATGCTCAACTTCTTGATTCTTAATTTTGTCTGAGGTCTTGCTGACATCTGCCTTCACAGACTCTCCACAAACTGTTCTAATATTCTGGTTCCCAACCTCCTGCAACTCTAGTTTAAACCCCACCGTGCAGCATTAACAAACTTTCCTGCTGGGATATTAGGCCCCTTTTGGTTCAGGTACAAAGCGTGATTGGAGTTTTGGTCATCTCACTATAGGAAAGATATAAGTGAGACTGCAAGAGACAATTACAAAGGAATTGCCAGGCCTGGAGGATCTGAGTTATAAGCAAAGATTGAATAGGCTAGAAATTTATTCTCCAGAACTGAGGAGATTGAGGGGAGATTTGATAGAGGTATACATAATTATGAGGGGTATAGGTAGGGTAAATACAAGCAGGCTCTTTCGGCTGAGGTTGGAAGAGACTGCAAATACAGGGCATGTTGAAAGGGAACATGAGAGGCAACTTCTTCACTCAGAGGGAGGTGTGAGTGTGGAACGAGCAGCCAGCACAAGTGGTGGGTGCGATGTTGATTTCAGCATTAAAAAGAAGTGTGTATAGGCACATGGATGGGATGGGTATGGTCTGGGTACAGTTCAAATGGCTCAGCATGGGGCAAAGGGCCTGTTTCTGTGGTGTAGTTCTCTATGACTCATTTAATCTAAAATGAATCTCAGGATAGTGTATGGTGACATACACATGCTTTGATAATACATTTACTTTGAACTATGAAGCCCTGCTTCAGGACAGACCTGCTGAGTCCCTCCAGCAAATTGTTGCTCAAAGTTGCAGAGTCTGCAGATATTTGAATTTCCTTTGAACTGGAGTTCTCTGCTGTAAAGTGTGGTGAACTAAGACTCACTTTCAAAGGGGAATTAAGTAAGCACTTGAAGAAGAGAAAATTATCAGAGCATTAGAAAATAGCACACAGCTGTGTGACTGGTTAAAGAGCTCGTTTGCAGAACCAGCATCCAGTCAGTGGCGACTTTATTTGGTACTCTCCTGTATGTTCATAGCCTTTTGCTGTTGTAGTCCATCTACTTCAAGATTCAATGTGTTGTGCGTTCAGAGATAATTTTCTTCACGCCTCTGTTGTAACCTATGGCTCCTGCCACCTTCCTGTCAGCTTGAACCAGACTGGCCATTCTCCTCTGACCTCTCTCATTAACAATACGTTTTCAAACACAGAACTACTGGTCTATGTTTTGTTTTAGTTTTTTGCACTATTTTCGGTAAACTCTAGAGATTGTCTGTGTGTGAAAATCCCAGCAGATCAGCAGTTTCTGAGATACTCAATCCACCCTGTCTGGCACCAACAATTATTCCACAGTCAAAGTCACTTAGATCACATCTTTTCATGTTTGGTCTGAACAACAACTGAACCTCTTGACCATGTCTGCCTGCTTTGAGTTGCTGCCACATGATTGGCTGATTAAATATTTGCATTGATGAGTAGGTGTGCCTAATAAAGTGACCACTGAGTGTACTTGTGATGGGCCAAATTAATGGTGTTATTCTAGTAAAACCTGGAATATGAAGGTAAAGCAATTTGGAAAACTTTTCTGTAGCTAAATAAAGAAAGATAAATTGGCAAAATAAAATACATTTTATGTTATGGCGTGTGAGCCTTCACTAGTCGAGTGATTGAGTTCAACAACTACAAGATAATATTGCAGCTTCATAAAACTCCGCTTGGACCACACTTCATGGATTGCGCTCAGTTCTGGTCACCTCATTATAGAAAGGATGTGGAAACTTTAAAGGGTGCATAGGAGATTTTCCAGGATGCTGCCTGGACTGGAGAGAATATCTTAAGAGGATAAGTTGAGTAAGCTAGGTTTTTATCTCTGAAGTGAACGACGATGAGAGTTGTCTTGATAGAGGTGCACAAGATGCTAAGAGGTATTGATCGAGTGGTCAGCTAGCATCTTTTACCCAGGTTGGAATTGGCCAATACTAGAGGGCATAATTTTAAAGAGATTGGAGGAAATCATATGGAGGACATCAGATGAGGGATTATTTTATATAGAGAGTGGTAAGTGGTGGTAGAAATGGATGCAATAAAGAGATTTAAGAGACCCTTAGATAGGCACATAGAGGGTTATGTGGAAGGGAAGTATTAGATTCATCTTGGAGTAGGTTCAACAATTGACAACATCATGAACCGATTGGCCTGTACTATACTATGTTCGATGTTCAATCGGCATAGAGTAGGTTAATGTAAATGAAATATGGTGGTCAACATGAGCTCAACGGGCCAAATGGCCTGTCTTGTTCTGAACGACTCTATAGGCCAATCACACCTGTGAAGCTGGAGAAGAAACTTGTCTTTGATTGCCCATTGCTAATGCATAAGTGACCCTTGCCTGAAGCTGCAGTCTGCTGGGGTGACTGGAAGATGGGGAGGTTACTGCATTGGGCAACCAGATCGCATAATCAAGGATCCTTCCCACTTGGTCATTCTCACTTCTCTTCTCTTCTCTCCCAAAGGGCAGGAGATACTAAAGCTTGAGAGTGCTTACTGCTATACTCAAGCCCAGCTTCTTTCATACTTTTATCCAACTGTCCCCTTTGTACAGTAAGATAGACTTGCAATCTAATTCGTTATGATCTTGGACTTTATCGTTTACCTGCACTGCATTTTTCTGTAGCTTTCACAGTTTATTCTGCATTGGTATTGCTTTACCCTGTTCTACCTCAATGCACTGTGTAATGATCTGATCCGAATGAATGGTTTGCAATGCTGTCTTTTCTCTATATCTTGGTATGTGACACCAATACCAAATGAGTTGTTTTCAGACTCTTGAGCAGGTCTTTCGTATGCTAGAACTCGAACACTTGATGTCTCAATCTACCTCACCCATGGCCCGTGCACTTTATTTTTGTCTACCTCCTCCACTAACACAACATTATATTTTGCATTCTGGTTTCTTTTGATCACCATAATGTAATTCTGTACTGCGTGATCAACCTGAGTGGCCTGCAAAGCGAAAGCTTGTCATTGTAACAACAACACACACAAAATGCTGGTGGAATACAGCAGGCCAGGCAGCATCGATGGGGAGAAGCGCTGTCGACGTTTCGGGCCGAGACCCTTCGTCAGGACGAAGTCAGGACAGTCCTGACGAAGGGTCTCTGCCCGAAACGTCAACAGCGCTTCTCCCTATAGATGCTGCCTGGCCTGCTGTGTTCCACCAGCATTTTGTGTGTGTTGTTGTTTGAATTTCCAGCATCTGCAGATTTCCTCGAGCTTGTCATTGTATCTTGGTTCAAATGTCAACAATAATAAGCCAATCCAATCCAAACTGTAACTGGATGTTGACACCTGCTTAATGCCGACCGCCAAAGGTGAGTGTGGGGCAAAACTGATCTAAATTGATCCAAAATCAAAACAAAACAATTGCTGCCAGCCTGCGACCTCACAGAGCTATTGTACTTGTGCGACAGGCCCACGGATCCAGTGATTGCTCCAAAGAGTCAAATTCCCTAATTTGATCCTTTATTAGCAACTAGCAGACGTACAATTAAGCATTGTTGAGCATTATCTCAGCAGTCAGCAAAGATATGGCCTGCACGGTCCTAGGCTACAACCTGTCATGAAAAAAGCATGAATATGTAACTTATCCCTTCACTTTTACCATGCCCTCACTCATGTGACTTGTTACCATAATACACGTAATATACGCACAGAACAGAGCACATGGCTCCTAGAGTGAGTTTTTTTTTGATGTTTCAGATCTGAGGTACCTGACTACTAATTCAATGATCTAATGTTTCATGACTAAGCCTCTTCAAGAACCATCTCTGATAAAGGCTCTCATAGCTGAATCATTGTCTGGTGCTGCTTTTCACAGGAACAGCCCATACTCTAGCATTTTCTGTTTTTATTTCAGGCTTTCAGCTTCTGTGGTGTTTTAGATGTATTTTTCTCATTTAGAACAGCAACAGACCCTTCATCCCACAATGTTATCTTGAACTAATTAGGCTAATGACTTCTATAGTTTGGGGCTTTGCTGTCTCTCAGGGTGTTTGGTGAGGTTTTGAGTGAAGCATGTGGCCTCAAGGCCAATAAGCCTAGAGACAGGGCGTGGGCCCATGATCAACTCCATTTCTTGCCAGTTAAAGTGTTGAGGAAGCTTGAAATTATCGCAGCAAGAGCAGAGGGGGAGCAAGTGTTCAGCGTTGTCTACCAGCCTCTCATTCGCTGCTGCTGGAGGAAGATGCCTGCAAGTTACTGCCTCTCCCTCCCGCTCACTGCTCCCAGAGGAAGGCCTCTATGTTCAAATGATCCCTCTCACCCTCGATGCTGCTGGAGGACGGTGCCAGAGCAAGGTTTACTCGACAAGGATTGTGGTTGGACTCTCTAGTTCACGTTATGATGTGTTTCTGGTCTCTGGCCGCTCCTTTTTTCTGGGTGTTATTTTCTGCCATTTTGATCAGGGATGCCTGCAGATAAGGGATGACGTAGCGCTAGATTTGATTGAACTGACCTGAACTGAATATGCCTGGTCTCTTTCAATGACTTTGTGGGTTGGTATT
Source organism: Hemitrygon akajei (assembly GCF_048418815.1). Lineage (NCBI taxonomy): Eukaryota > Metazoa > Chordata > Chondrichthyes > Myliobatiformes > Dasyatidae > Hemitrygon > Hemitrygon akajei. The sequence goes on from NC_133127.1 coordinate 187,191,370, forward strand.
TTACATTCCGTGGTGTTTGCTCTCTTTTTTAGCTCTGTGCGTGGTTTTTTTTTGCCTGTGCGGTGAGGCGGAGGTGGCTGTGGTGGTTTGATGTTTTTTTCAATGGGTTCTATGGTTTTCTTTGTTCCATGGTTGTCTGTGGGAAGACAAATCTCAGGATTGTATACTGCAAACGGTAATTGAGATACTTTGAGAAGAAAATTATTTTGAATCTTAGAATCTACAGAATATACTTTCACTCTCTGCATATTTAACCCTACCTAAGAATCTTTTGATTGTCTCCATCATATCAGCCTTCACCACTAACCCTGGCAGTGCGTTCCAGGCACCACCACACTCTGTGTTCTTATGTACAAAGAAATGGGAGCAGGAGTAGGCCATCTGGCCCATCGAGCCTGCTCCACTACTCGATAAGATCATGGCTGATCTGACCACAGGCTCAGCTCTACTTACCTGCCATTTCCCCATAACCCCTAATTCCTCTACTGTGCAAAAATCTATCCAACCTTGTCTTAAAAATATCTACTGAGGTAGCCTCCACTGCTTCATTAGGCAGAGAATTCCACAGATTCATCACTCCCTGGGAAAAGCTGTTCCTCCTCATCCCCATCCTAAATCTACTCCCCTGAATCTTGAGGCTACGTCCCCTAGTTCTAGTCTCACCTACCAGTAGAAACAACCTTCCTGCCTCTATCTTATCTATCCTTTTCATAATATTATGTTTCTGTAAGATCTCCTTTCATTCTTCTGAATTCTAGTGAGTTCAGTCCCAATCATAGTGTAACCTCAGAGTACAAAACTTGCTCCACATGTCTCCTTTGAACTTTCCCCCTCTCACCTTAAATGCATGCCTTCCTGTATTAGGCATTTCAAACCTGGGAAACCAATACTCACTGTTTAGTCTCTCCATGCCTCTCATGAGTTTATAAACCTCTATCAGGTCTCCCCTCTATTTCCATTGCTCCGTGAAAACAAGCTGAGTTTGGCCAACCTCTCCCAGCACATACCATCCAACATTCTCTGAGAATCATCATCTTGTCGAGGTGGAGAGACTTGAGTTTCTAAGATTCCAAGAGTGATGCCATCTGGATCTTTGCCCTTGGTAGGGTCATCCATGATGATAAGGTCAAGGTGGTGGTTATAGGCAACATGGAACTGGTGGAAGATGATGACACATCCCAATGTCAGTGAAGGCCGAGGACAGCTGCAGCAGTGATGGGTCCCCAGACATCCTGCATTCCATACCACTGAACCCTGACCCCAATCTGTCAAGGACTGTGTGGTGGCTGCCCATGCATCAACTTCCCCAGTTTAAATAAAGTTACACACAGCTGTTCTTCATTGAGGGAATCCACCATAGACTACCTCTTAGGGCAGAAGTCCCCCAACCTTTTTTATGTCATGGACCCCTACAATTAACCTAGGGGTGTTATGAGTGATGAACAGACCTGATGGTCAATGGGGTGCAGAGTTAACCATTCCCAACCCCCCCTCCTGAGAAGTACGAACTATTGCTGTTGCTATGCTGCTCATGAGAGAGAGAGAGAGATAAAGCCCAGGCAAGAACATTTGCTACAGATAAGAGAGGGGAGAGAGACTGTTGATTAACTGTATTATGACTCTTCCTGGATTATTTACTTTCTACTACAAGGACTTTACTTTGCTCGTTAACATTCTTCAGGAGATAGCAGGTGTGGCCTGATTTGATGGACACGGTCATTCAGAGTTGATGGATAGCTGAGACCCCGTGAGTGGGGATAAAAGACAGGTCTGGAGAGACACCCTTCAGACACACCAGTGGACACTGACTGAGTGTTAGGAACCCACAGAAAGGTGGGGGTTTCGGAGACCGAACCAGGAGATCGGTCAGTAAAGCTCACAGTGTTACAGCAGGGCCGGTGGGGACTTGTGTGTGTGTCCACTTACGCCAGAGTGACGAGTCCACCACAGAAGAATGGTCTAGCTGAAGAACAGAGGGGTCATAACTGAATGGCCACAACGATACGACGGATTAAGAAAGCCACAAAAGGTTTGCCAGACTCCAACAGATTCTTCTTTCTCTGCTGGTCAGACACCCAGTTACGGGGTACGTAACAGGGGTCTGTGCATCTCAGGTTGGGAACCCCTACCTAAGGAGAACATCACATTCAATTTGAGCTTCAGAAACAGGTTTAATGTCACTGGCATACTGTATGTCATGAAATTTGTTGTTTTGCTGCAGCAGTACATTCCAATCAACGATAAAAAAAGCTATAAATTATAGTTAGAAGTACCTGTATACATATAAAAAAAAGTAAATTAAATAAGTAGTGCAAGAAGAGAGGAGAAAATAGTGAGTTATGTTTTTAGATTCAATGACCATTCAGAAATCTGTCAGTGGAGAGGAAGAGGCTGTTCCTGAAATGTTGAGTGTGTGCCTTTATGATTCTGTGTCTCCTATTTGATGGTAGCAAAGAGAAGAGGGCATGTCCTGGGTGATGGGAATCCTTAATGATGGTGTGTTCGCACACTACCATCCAATCCCTTTGGGTACTTGTATTTACATGCACAAAATGAAAGTAGGTGAGACCAAACTTCTGCTGACGGGAACAAACATTCCACACAGTGTGGAGTGACATATTATAGAATTCCTGCTGTTGTCTATAAGTTGTTTGCAAGTTCTCACTGTGAGCAGAGCTACGATGGCTCTGGAGAGCAGCTTTTTGAGTCCATCTGAGGAAACAGCTTAATTTCTACCTTTAATGTCTCTTTTTTTTGCCTTTTCAATGTGGATGAGGTTCTATCGAAGTCTCTTGGCTGCAGCTGCACTCAAACTCCGGTTCTTTACGGCGATGGTTTCCCCTCCTGGGGATCTCTGACTGGCCATCTTTTGATATCCCTTTGGGGTGCTAAGGCTTTACAGTCCTGGGGTCAAACCAATTCTAGGCTAGTGTCACTGACTGAAAGGTTGTGGGGGAAAAAGTACAGAATATTGGGAAGAGTGGATCAGCTGTTGGCGGTCTCTGTACTCAGTAAATCATTTTTTCTCTCTCTCTCTATCTTTCTCTCAATGGTGTGGGACAGCTTGTTGCCAATTCTCGAGTCAGAGAACTCTGGAAAAAAAAGCGATGTGGCAGACATTAACATCACAAATCAGCGAGTGTTTTATTTTTGTCTTGCTATTTTCCCCTCTCGCTGTTTGATACCCTCTGCCATTTTATTAGGGAAAGAGAACCTGTGGTATGTTGAATTGTCTGTTGAATGATTAGTTTTTGTTGTACTGCAGATCATAGTCTTTCTTGGGTGCTTTGCAATTGCATGCTTGGTGGGTGGAGGATGTGATGCTCTTTGCTGAAGTAAGTCGGGGAGGGGGGTGGGTTGTTGCTTTGCTGCTACTAGTGGGTGGGAGGGGGAGTAGGGGGGGCTTTGGGATTCTAATGTTTTTACTGTCACTTATCTTTTGGGTTTCCCTTCTGTCTTGGTAGATGTCAGTAAAGAACAAGAATTTCAGGTTATATATTGTATACTTTTTCTGATATTAAGTGGAACTATTGAACTATTGACAATGTGAGCTGCCCCAAATATGGGTTAGGTTTAGTAAAAAGCATACTACGTTAGCACTGGAAGCATGGCAACAATTGCGGGCTGCTTCCAATACATCCTTGGACTGGGTTGGTCTTTGACGTAGACAACGCAATTCACTCTGCCTCCACACTGTGCTTGTGTGGAGGCCCAATCTCTTCACCCTGAGCAGGACACTTCAGATCACAAAACTAAATTCTCTGCGTCCTCGAGCAGGACGTCTCCACTTGTATGTTTTGACATACATGTGACAAAGCAAATCGTTAACCTTTATTAATCAACTCAGAGGTTGCAAATAAGCTCCTTTAAATGTGATAAGGAGCAACAACCCTGGCTGATATGTTGCTTGGTCTCATCCAGAAGTAATGTTCATGCTAGCGGCTCATTTGACGGAGACCAACTAACGATTTATCTCGGATCCTAGGGACCAACACTTCAGCTTCGCTCGGCTCTGTATTACACAGCCCAGTGCACTTAAGCACTGAACTATCAGGGGACTTGTCACTCTTCAAATTAGACAACCAGCAGTAGATACTGCAACTCAAGAATTCATAGTCACTCACTGGATGACTGCGGAATGCATCTATAGCTCATATAGTTTAATGCTGAGAAATGGTGAGCCTATAATTTCTTACCAAGGTTTTTGCTGCAGAACTGAAATTTAATTACCAAGTCATCAATAAAAAAAAGGAAATCATCAAATTCTTCAAAGATCATTTTGCACAAAGGCTTTTAAGTTTACTGGCGGAGCAGGAATAAAACATAATGGGGGTACCATAAAACCCTTTAATTATTTCTGAGTAAGAGATTTTATATGTTATGTTTGAATTATAGATTACAGCTCCAAATGTTATATCATCAGATCTCAACTGTATGTTCATCAGCTAATTCGAGTCATGTTACATCAAACAGCCTGGCGGCCCACTCAAGCTTTGCAAAGCAGATTCTAGGTGCTAATTTGAATCGGTAAAACCCCAGATGTTAAAGTGCATCTGTTCCCCTGCTCTCAACGTAATTGTGCCAGTGTATGAGTTTCTTAAGCATAAGTGATTTGGTACCTGAGTACAGAGATGCTTTAATGTTGAGTGCTGACTCGATATAGAACTATAGGTTAAGTACCTCCTCTCTTACTCTCCAGTGATGCTGTGCAAAATAAGGACAGGTTCCCACTGAGCCAGAATCTGACTTACTATCCCTGACGTAAGTTGTGGATTTTGTTGGTTTACGGCAACAGTACAGTGCAGGCATAACAAATACATGCTACAGTAGCGTGGCGAACACTTATTGATTGAGATATAACGCGGAATAGGCCATTCCGGCCCTTCAGGCCGTGCTGCCCAGCAATCCCCCTGATTTACCCCTAGCCTAATCATGAGACAATTTACAATAACCAATTAGCCTACCAATTTTGTACTTTGGGAGGGAACTGGAGCATCCGAAGGAAATCCACATGATCACGGGAAGAATGCACTAACTCCTTACGGGCAGCAGCGATGTTATTACAGCTCTGTGCCCGAAGTTCATTTCCGATGTTATGTGCAAGGAGTCTGGACGTCCTCCCTGTGGAATGCGTGGATTTTCTCCGGGTGCTCTGGTTTCCTCCCACAGTCCAAAGACGTACGGTTTAGTAGGATAATTGGTCATTATAAATAGTGCTGTGGCTTGTGAAGGGTTAAATTGGGGATGCATTAGGGTGAAATCCTTCTATTCTTGAACAGACCTCTTGTACGATAAGATGAGCTTTGGGTCTGTCAGTCTACTGTGTCATGACCCTTGCACTTTATTCTCTTTCTCTGTATCTGTAACCGCACATCATATTCTGCATTCTGTTGTTCCAGTCTAATTGTTACTTCGGTCTAATTTTGTTTTGATGTCATGCAAAGAAAACGTAACACTGCATCATGCACAAAACTGGCTTACTACATGAGTAAGAGCTTAGTTTAAGACCATAAGACGTAGGAGCAGAATTAGCCCATATGGCCCATTGAGTGCTCCACTGTTCAATCGTGGCTGATTTATTATCCCTCTCAACTCCATGCTCCTGCCTTCTCCCTGCAACCTTTGATGCCTTGCTAATCAAGAACCATTTATGTATTTGAGTAAAGCTTTACAGTGTCAATGACACGGGTTCAATTCCTGCCTCTGTCTGAGGAGTTTGTATGTTCTATTCTTAACCAGGCAGGCTTCCCCTGGATGCTGTTTTCCTCTTACATTCTAAAGAAGTATGGGTTAGGTAGAGAGTAGATATTAAAATGTCAGAGTAGACTCGATAGGCCAAATGGCCTAAATCTACTCCTATATCTTATGGGGTTGGGTGGTTAATTGGCCACATGGATGTAATTAGATGGTGTGGGCTCATTAGGCCAGAAGGACCTATTACCATACTGTACCTCTAAATAAGTAAAGTTTACAAACAACATTGCAGGCTGAAGGGCCTGTTCTTGAGCTTCACTGTTCTATGTTCAATGTGATTATACCAAAGCAATTACCTTGTTTGTGTCTGCCGGATTGCCTCTTAAGTAGCATAATTGTTTTTGGTCAGGGCATGAAGGAATACGGGGAGAGGGCTGGAGATTGGGGCTGAAAGGAAAATTAGATCAGCCATGATGAAATGGCGGAGCAGGTGCGAAGGGCCAAATGGCTTAATTCTGCTCCTGTATCTCATGGTCTTATTTTCTTATTCCAGCACTGCTTCTGTTGCTGTGGTCCAGATATCAACTATTCCCTGTAAAAAAAAAATCTTACTCCTTATTTCCCCTTCAGATTCCTTCCTCTCACCTTAAACTTTGTCCTCTGGTCTTTACTGCCTTTACTATGGGTTAAATAAGATTCTGCGGCAAATCCAACTGTTCCAAGGAACGCAAACACAAAGTGTTGGAGGAACTCAACGTCAGGCAGCATCTATGGAGAGGAATAAATAATCATGATTTCAGGTTGAGAGCCTTAATTCACCAGCCTCTGAGGAGGTCATGTCATCAGGTACATTTAAAGCGGTGGTTGTTAGGTTCTTGATTCATGGGCCATCAAAGGTTATGGAGAGAAGGCAGGAAAATGAGGCTGAAAGGTGTAATGAATCAGCCATGATGGAATGGCAGACAGTCGCGATTGTCTAAGTGACCTAATTCTGCTCTTATGTTTTATGGTCTTATGGTCTCTAAGTGCTCCAAAGGTCTGCAAAGTAAGTTCTAAGCTGACTATCTCCCTAGAATTGTTTTAAACACTCTATGTGGTGAATTCTGATCGTCATTCAAATAGGGTTTTATAATCTGGAACATTGTAGGATAGGGAGCTGATATGCTCTGGGAAATGAGAGGTAACTTGTTGGGAGAATCGGGATGAATGGAGACCATAGATGTGTTAGGAGATAAAAGTTATTTGCCGCAGAGTTCAGAAACACAAACTGATTTGTACTTGAAAAGACTAGTGTGCCAAGATCACTGGGCATGAAATGGAAACTCTTCTAGATTTCAATGCTCACCAAAGGTAATTGTGATTCATCATTGTGATAGATAAACAATGTCAGATACTATAACTTACCAAGTCAATTAGATCTCTACTAGAGCTTCCTTTGTATTTGAAAGTCTCTCAAATAAAAGCTCGTAATATCTACTCCACTGGGGATGTTCTGCTTGAGTTAAGCACTGTTGAAATTCTCCCCAGAACAATGTATTCTCTGAACTGTTATAGTAATTACAGTGTCTGCTCTTACAAAGTCTAGCTCCAATTGATAGATGTCTAATATCTGTAGAGCGTTGAAGCTGAACTTATATACGTAATTTATTTATTGAGGTACAGAGTGGAGTCGGACTTTCCAGCCCTTTGAGTTGTGCCACCTAGCAAACCCTGATTTAATCCTAGCCTAATCATGAGACGATTACAGTGACCAGTTAACCTACCATACAATACGTCTGTGGGCTGTGGGCTGGAGCACCCAGAGAAAACCTACACGGTCATGTGGGGAACATATAAACTCTTTACAGACAGCAGCAGGAATTGAACCTGGATTGCTGGTGCCATAAAGCATTGGGCTGCCGTGCCACCCTAGCTAGAATTCATAGTGGTCATGGGGAGAAAGCATTAACTCCTTACTAACAGCAGTGGGAATTGAACCTGGGTGGCTGGCGCTGTGAAGCGTTGTGCTATCCACTACACTGCAGAGCTGCCCTAGCTAGAATTCATTGCTACAACAACAGAAGCAAAGTAAGGACAAGAAGTAAAATGGAAAGAGAAGAAGAAAGAAAGGGAGAAAGGAAAGAGAGAAAGGATAAAGAAAGGAAATAAAAGAGAGAAAAAACAAAAAAAGAGAAAGAATGAAAGAATTAAAAAGAAAGTAAAAGAAAGAGGGAAGGGTGAAAAGAAGATTGTATATCTGTTGCACCCTTTCCTTCATTTTCTCTTTCTTCCTTTCCTTACTTTGCTTGTTTGCTTCTGTTGTTCTAGTTACGATTCAAGCTAGGGCAATACTTCCCATCGCTCCACATAGTCCTCAATTAAAGTTTCCCTTGTACTGCTGAGGATCAAAAATTTTCAATTTTCACCAAAGCAGAGTACAAACTATTGTCCTTTGAACATTCTAATTGTATTCTTAACTAAACACAGAAAATTCATACTTTAGTGGATAAATCCAGCAGGCTCCCATCGGCTGATATTTTTCTTCACAAACAACTAAAGGAAAAACATTGGCATATTGGAAAGATGATTATTCCCCACCCTCCCAGTCTTTACTGTACTCAGTCTTGCTCTTTCAAGTTTTGTTGGGCTTACACCTTGGTTACCTGGAATAGAGGGACTTGATTTGCCTGTGGATCCAACTATTGTTCCTAAGTTACTGCTCCACTGGCCTCGGTTTGGAGATTCAGTTGACCTGCATAGTAGTTTGTCCACTGATCAAATTCCAGTCCATGCTTATTTATCCCATGTACTTCAAAACACACAGCGAAATGTGTCATTTGTGTTAACAACCAATGCCCCCAAGGATGAGCTGGGGATGGCCTGCAAGAGTTGCCACACATTGTGATGCCAACATAGTACGCCTGCAATTTCATTTCTGTCAAGTGATGTTGGAACCCTCCAGGTCTCAGTCAGACTGTGACAATGAGCCTGCTGGTGTATTCATCTATAGCTATTGACAGCATCAAACTGTGATTGCTCATGATGGGAAAATGGCTTATTAAGCTGTATATTATGAGGTAGAGTTCCCTTTCTAGAAATTAAGACAGAAAATGCTGAAAACACTTTCAACAGCTCAGGCAGAATCTGTGGAAATTGGAATTGGTTTGTTATGCTATATATTCTGAACCATTACATAATTCATTGAGGTAGTTGGTAAGATGTTGGAGTCTATTTTTAAAGATGAGGTTTCAAGGTACTTGAATGCACATGATAAAATAGTCCTAAGTCAGCATTGTTTCCTTCATGGGAAATCATGCCTGAGATTACTAGTTACCAGCAGTCAACTGGAAAAGGCTCTTCTTGTACCCATTCTTTGCCTTTTACAAATCAGCCAATTTTCTATCCATGCTGGTACCTTTCCTGTAATACCATGGGCTCTTATCTTGCTTAGCAGCTTCATGTGCCCGCACTTTGTCAAAGGCCTTCTGAAAATCCAAGTAAATAACACCCACTGACTCTCTTTTGTATATCCTACCTGTTATTTTGTCAAAGAATTCCAATAGGTATATTAGCTAAGATTAACCGCTTAAGGAAAGCATGCAGACTTTGGCCTACTTTTTCATGTACGTCCAAGTATCCCAAAACCTTATCTTTAATAAATCAAAGTATTGACTACAGGAGATGGGATGTTATGTTGAAATTGTATAAGGTATTGGTGAGGCCTGATTTGGAACATTGTGTGCAATTTTGATCACATACCTACAGGAAAGATGTAAATAAGATTGAAAGAGTAGAGAGAAGATTTACAAGGATGTTGTCAGGACTGAAGAACCTGAGTTATAAAGAAAGATTGAATATGATAGGACTTTATTCCTTGGAACTTTGAAGGCTGAGGTGAGATTTGATAGAGGTATACAAAATAATGGGGGCGGGGTATATATAGAGTAAGTGCAAGATGGCTTTTCCCACTGAGGTTGGGACGAACCAGCTGGAGGTCATGGATTAAGGGTGAAATGTGAAAAGTTTAAGGGGAACATGAGGGGAAGCTTCTTCACTCAAAGGTTGGTGAGAGTGTGGAATGAGCTGCCAGTGCATGTGATGCATGTAAGCTCAATTTCAATGTTTAGGAGGTGTTTGGATAGGTACATGCATGGTGGGGTATGGAGGACTATGGGCCTAGTGCAGGTTGATGGAACTAGACAATTGTGTAGTTCAGCAATTGTGTAGATGGGCTGAAGGGCCTGTTTCTGTGCTGTACTTTTCTGTGACTCTATGACTCCATGATTCAGTAATAATGGACTACAATATTTTACCAACCACTGAAGTCAAGCTAAAACTGGCCCATAATTTCCTGTCTTTTGCTTCCCTCTCTTCTTAAAGAGTGGAGTGACATTTGCAATTTTCTAGTCCTCCAGAACCATTGAGAAATGTCATGTTTCTTGAAAGATCACTGCTGATGCCTTCACAATCTCTTCAGCTACCTCCTTTAGAACATTGGGGTGTAGTCCATCTGGTCCAGGTGACTTATCTACTTACAGATCTTTCAGCTTCCCTAGCACCTTCTCCTTAGTGATAGCAATGGCACTTACTTCTGCCTCTTGACACTCTCACATTTCTAGAACACTACTGGAGTCTTCCACAGTGATTTATGCAAAATAATTATTAAGTATGATCTGTCGATCTATCTCATTCCTGTAAGCCTCCTCGTCACCATCTGAGACACCGTCAACACAAAGGGGTGTCATCACTGAATGTATAGGTGGCATTTGAGGTGTGCCTAGCTATAGTCATGAGTGTAGAGAGAGTAGTGAACTAAGCACACATCCTTGAGGTGTGCTTGTATTGATGGTCAATTTATTTTACTGTTTGATTGTTAAGAAAATAATGAAACAAAACTTTGAGCCTCACTATCAAAATGCAACTGAGAAAGAGCTCTTTGCTTGATATTAGCTTGAATATTTCAACGGTTTCTACTCTCCAAAGACCATAAATCATAAAAGCAGAATTACAGTATGTTATTTGGCTCATCTGGTCTATTCCACCATTCCATCATGGCTGATTTATTATCCCTCTCAATTCCAATCTCCTGCCTTCTCCCAGTAACCTTTGAAACCCTGATTAATCAAGAAACTTCCAACCTCTGCGTTAAATATACCCAGTGACTTGGCCTCCACTGCTTTCTGTGGCAATGAATTCCATCGGTTCACTACCCTCTAGCAAAAGAAATTCCTCCTCATCTCTGTTCTAAATGGATGTCCCTTTATTCAGAGGCTGTGCCCTTGGGTCATGTACTCCCCTACTATAGGAAAGATCCTCTCCACATCCACTCTTTCAAAATTTGATAGGTTTCAATGAGATCCCCCTTCATTCTTCTAAACCCCAGCGAGTACAGACCCAGAAACACCAAACAGGCCTCAGATGTTAACCCTTTCATTCCCAGAATGTTTCTCATGGACCTCCTCTGGACCATCTCTAATAAATACACATCTCAGATAACTGTCCAAAATACTTCAAGTGCAGTCTGACTGATGCTTTATAAACCCTGAGCATTGTGTCGTTGCTTTTTATTCTAGTCCTATTGAAAGAATTAACATTGCAATTGCCTTCTTCACCACTTGCTCAACCTGCAAGTTAACCTTTAGAAAATCCTCCATAATCTACCTACTTTAGAATTAAATCTGAGGGTAAAATGAACGAACACGGTTAGTCTATAATATTGTAAAATATTACGTTTATGCTTTAAATTTACTGGTATAAATAGTCAACAGATTTCTTCCACTGGAAATCCAAAGTGAATGCCATCAAAACTGGCATCAAACTTAACATTGGACAATTCGATATAGAAGTGGCCTTGAAAGATAAAAGGGTTACCATTATTACTATCTGCTTGCCTCTTCAACTCACTAATATACAATCCATTTCAGCATATCAATTCACAGTAATTTCCGGCACGAGTCTGGCACCTTTTGTTAATTAGTTCTGGTGGTTAACAATGCAGTTGCAAAGCTCTGAGAGAGTGTAGAAGAGATTTGCTGGACTGGCTTCAATGATCATGACTTGGTCCACAAGGTTAGATTAAAGAACTTGTGATTGTTTTCCCTGGAGGAACAATGGTTGAAAGGAAATTCAATGGAGATAGACAATGATCGGAAAGAGAAGTAATGATTTGTAGCAGTGGTGAAACTAGAATCAGTCAGGGCTTTCTAGAAAGAATTGAGTAGAGACTTGAGGGAAACTAATTTGGAAGGTCATAAGCATGAGAAATTCTGCAGATGCTGGAAATCCAAAGCAACACACACAAAATGCTGGAGGAACTCAGCAGGTCAGGCAGCATCTATGGAAATTGATAAAGAATCGCCGTTTCTAGCCGAGACCATTCTTCAGGACTGGAAAGGAAGGAGGCACATACCAGAGTGAAAACGTGGCTGGTTGTGGGAATGGGAATTTTATTGAGGCTGACACCATTTTGTGGGACAACTAACCGCCAGCAGCATAAAAATTCCATGATATGCCTTGTAAGTGAGAAATCCCATACAAATAAAACACTCAAGATTTGGAAGGATTCTTTTTATCCTCCAAGGAACATTGAGTTTATAAGTTCATTCCACAAATAAAGGAACTGAGTCTGAATTATTAACATCTCCTTTATCCTTTTCTCATCTAGAAGCAATCTACCTCTTGTCATCAGCTTGAACATATTGCACAGAAACTTGCTTCATGGCACTAAAGGCAATTGGTACACTGGTGTGAAGTCAAATTGACAGCTTCACTGACTGGGCACTAATGTTGCAGAGCGAATTATCTGCTGATTGTAGAAACTGTCACAGTTTTCCATTTTGTTCACTTACAGTTGGGCTGTTTCAGTAAAGGATGAATATTCTTCCCCTTTTAGAATGCTGCCCAGATACTATACCCATTCTCGCTAGAATTGCTGTGTTAGTTTTGTAAGTAAGCTTTTTAGAATGATGGATCGTAGCTGCTATCTCTTTTGCAATTTTATTTCCAAGTTAAAATTCCCAATTTTTTAAAGGAACAGAATTAAAATTCTTAAACTGCAATGAGTTAACTTTTCATGCTTGCTGATATAAAATCAAAACACATACTAGCAGAATTAGGGCATTTAGCCCCATGAGTCTGCTCTGCCATTTCATCATATTATCCCTCTCAGTCATATTCCCTGTAATCTTTGATGCCCAGATTAAGAATCTATCAACCTCTGCCTTAAGTATACCCAATGATTTGGACTGCACAGCCGTCTGTGGCAATGAATTCCAAAGATTCACCACTGTCTGACTAAAGAAATATTTCCTCATCTCTGTTCTAAATGGATGTCCCACAGTTCTAAAGCTGTGCCCTCTGGTCCTAGACACCCCCATGATAGGAAACATCCTCTCCACATCCACTTTATCAAGGTTTTTCTCTATTTGATACATATCAGTGCGATCCCCTCTCATTCTTCTAAACTCCAGCGAGTAAAGGCCCAGAGCCATCAAATGCTCCTCACAGGTTAACCCCTTCATTTTTGGGATCATTCTCATCAAACTCTTCTGGATCCTCACCAATGCCAGCATGTCGTTTCTTAGATAAGGAGCCCAAAACTGCAGACAATACTCCAAATAGAGTCTGACCAATTCTTTATAAATCCTTAGCAATACATACTTGCTTTTATATTCTAGTCCTCTCAAAATGAATGCTAACGTTGCATATGCCTTCCTCATCATCAACTCCACCTGCAAGTTAACATTTAGGGAATCCTGTACAAGGACTCCCTAGTTCTTATGCTCTTCTGATCTTTGAATTATTACCTCATTTAGAAAATAGTCCACATCTTTGTTCATCCTTCCAAGCTGCATGATCTTGCACTTCCCTACACTATATTTCATCTGCTTTTGTGAAAAGAAGTAATCCCAACATTAATCCTAGCAGCACACCACTAGTCACCGGCAGCCAACCAATAAAGGCCACTTTTACAATGCACACAAAACACTGGAGGAACTCAGCAGGCCAGGCAGCATCTATGGAAAAGAGTAAACAGTTGGGTTTTATCCTACCTTTATCCCACACTTTGCCTCCTGTCAGTCATCCAAACTTCTATCCATCCAAGTGCCATTCCTGTAATCTCATGGGCTCTTATCTTGTTAAGCAGCCTCATGTGTGGTACATTGGTGAAGGCCTTCTGAAAATCCAAGTAAACAACATCCATTAACTCTCCTTTGTCTGTCTTGCCTGTTATTTCCTCAAAAAATTCCAACATATTTATCAAGCAATATCTCCTCTTGAATCATGCTGACCTTGGTCTATTTTATCATGAGTCTCCAAGTACCCTGAAATCTCATCCTTAATAATTGACTCTAGCATCTTTTCAACCACTGAAGTCAGACTAACTGGTCTATGTTTTCCTTTCTCCTGCCTCCCTCCCTTCTTAAAGAGTAGACTGGCATTTGCTATTTTCCAGTCCCTTGGAACCATTTCAAAATTTGGTAACACTTGAAAGATCATTACTAATCTTTTCAGCTTCTTCTTTCAGAACCCTGGGGGTAGTCCATCTGGTCCAGATAACTTATCTACCTTCCTAAGCACTTTTTTCTGCCCCCTGGTACTCTTGAATTTCTGGCATACTGTTTGTGTCTTCCATAGTGAAGGCTGATGCAAAATACTTATTAAGGTTGTCCATAATTTCTTTATCCCTCATTACTACTTCTCCAGCGTAATTTTTCAGCAGTTCAATAGCCACCCTTGCCTCTCATTTACTCTTAATATATCTGAAAAAAAAATTTAGTATCCCCTTTGATACTTTTGACTTCTATTTATATTTAATCTTTTCTCTCCTTTAGCTGCTTTCTGTTGGTTTTTAAAAGCTTCCCACTAATTTTTGCTACATTATATGCCGTCCCTTTTCCTTTTATTCTGTCTTTGACTTGGCTTGTCATGTATGGTTGCCTCAACCTCCTTTTAAGAATACTTCCTCATCTTTGGAATGTATTTATAATGTGCTTTCCGAATTGTCCCCAGAAACTCCAGCCATTGTTGCTCTGCCATCATCCCTGCTAGTGTTCCCTTCCAGTCAACTTTAGCTAGCTCCTCTTACATGCTTTTGTAATCTCCTTTACTCCAGTGTAATACTGATACAATCACAACCACGGATTTGGCAGTGCAGTAGATACGGCAATTGCGCTTGTGAATATGCATGTGTCAGCTAATCATTATTTCATTGTGATAGTACTGAACTCCATACTTGTTGTCATAGTCCTTGTCAAGACTTGGGCAGAGCACAGCAACACTTCATGCCTGTTTGCATTCGGCCTTGCATGAGAAATTGGACTATCGAGTCAACTAACTCTGAAGACTAGAAGTATTCGTTTGAAATTTAGTTGTTCTTGTCAGCCGCAGTGTAGGTTTCATTTTCCATTTGAAGGTTTTAGTTAACGGCCATGTTTGGCCTAGCGGTTACTGTTTTATTTTCCCTTTAACACTGTTTGCATTAAAGTTAGTAAACTATCGACCCGCTTCAGTGTCTCTCGGGCCATATCCGAACCTGGTGACAGATATGTCTGACTTTATCTTCTCCCTTTCAAACTGCAGGGTGAATTCTATCATACTATGATTGTTGTCTTCCAATGGTTCCTTTACCTTAAGCTCTCTAACCAAATCTGGTTTATTACACAATACCTAATCCAGTATTGCCTTTCCTCTGGTGGGCTCAACCACAAGCTGCCCTAAAAAGCCATGTCAGAGGCATTTTTCATATTCCCTCTTTTGTGATCCAGCACCAACCAGATTTTCCCAAACTTCCTGCATATTGAAATCCCCCAATACTATCGTAAAATTGCCCTTAATACATACTTTTTCTATTTCCCACTGAAATTTATATCCTACCTCCTGGCTAATATCCGAGTCTCTGTATTTAACTCCTATCAGTTTCTTATTACCCTTACAGTTTTTAACTCTTCCCACAAGCTTTCTACATCTTCTGATTCTATGTCACCTCTTTGTAAGTATTTGATTTCATTTTTTTACCAACAGAGCCACCCCATCCCCTCTGCTTACCTGTCTGTCCTTTCAATCCAAAGTGTATCCTTAGTTGTTAATCCCCCAACTATGATCCTCTTTCAGTTATGACTCAGTGATACCCAAAACATCATACTTCCCAATCTCTAATGGCGCTGTAAGATCATCTACCCTATTCCATATGCTATGTGCATTCAAATATAGCACCTTCAGCCATCTATTCATTACCATTTTCTATTTTGCTCCCATGTTACACTTCACCTCATCCCACTGACTGCAATTTCGCCCGATCATCTGCCTGTTCTTCCTATCAGTTTCACTATACACTGCCTCAGCTTGTATACAAACTGCCCTTTCCTTAGACCTATTGCTCAGTTTTCCATCCCCCGCCAACATAGTTTAACCCCTCCCCAAAAGCACTAGCAAAACTGCCCACAGGATAATGGTCCCCTTTGGGTTCAGAAATAACCCATCATTTTTGTAAAGGTTATACATTCTCAGAGGAGATACAACTGATCCAGAAGTCTAAAACCCTGCCCCCTGCATCCCTTCCTCAGATACCCATTCATCTGCACCATCATCCTATTCTTGCCCTAACTAGCATGTGGCACTGGAAATAATCTAGAGATTACTACCTTGATGGTCCTGTCTTCAGCCATTTCCCTAGTTCGCTGTACTCACTGCACAGGACCTATTTCCCCCTTTCTACCAATGTGATCTGTGCCAATGTCCACCATAACCTCTGGCTGTACAGTCTTCTTCTTAAGAACCTTCTGAAGCTACTCTGAGACATTCTGGACCCTTGCCCCTGGCAGGTGACACACCATCCTGGCTTCTTTTTGGTGGCTACAGAATTTCCTGTCTCTCCCCCAAACTATTGAGTCTCCTATCACTATCAGTCTTCCTGACTTTACCCTTCTCTACTGAACCTCAGAGACAGCCACAGTGCCACTGGCCTGGCTACTGCTGTGCCCTGAGAGGTCACCCCCACCACCCCCCTCCCCACTCCCAGCAGTATCAAAAGAGGCATACTTGTTGCTGAGGGGAATGGCCACAAGGGAGCCTACACTGACTGGTTACTCCCCTTAATTCTCTTGATGGTCACCGATCTACTATCTGAAGCCTGCATTGTGGGTGAGAACCTACAAAGATTTCAGCCTCCTGAATGGTCCTGTTGCATCCAGTTCCAGCTCCAATTCCTTAACATTGTAAGTCAAGAACAGAAGCTGAGTGCATTTCTTGCAGATGCAGCCATCTGGAAGACCGTTAGCAACTATGAAATCGGAGATCTCCCAGGAGGGGCATTCCACTGCCTGAACTACCATCTTACTCACCCTTTTTATGCCTCAAGCATCTCAAACTGAAGTTGCAACCTGTGAATGTTCTTGTCCAAGCCTGCTGAGCCAAAGCCTGATCTCTCTAACATTGTCCACTCACAGAATGGCTGTTCCAGCCATGGCCACTCTGCTCAAATCCCGCTTCTTTTTATTGAGCCTTGCCAGTGGTAACCCTTACTACCATTAACTGAAAGAACCTCCTGCTCTGCACTCATGTCCTGAAAAGCTCCAACAGCTTTATAAAATTGGCATGTAAAGTCCCCAAGGAACTGTCTCCAACTCACTTCAATAACACTGGACAACAAATTTTTTCAAAACTGTTGCATCCTCAGATTTTTGTTTTGTTTATGATAGATCACATGAAACTGAACACAAATATAATTTCAGACTAGTTGTATCACGTAGGAATCTGGAGAAACAAGAAATTAACTTTTATTGAATATAATGCATTTAATTGCATACCAGCTGTGACACTTTGCAATAGTTCAACTAAACTAAAAATGTTTTGTTGGTGATTTTCATTTGTACTCAGTGTCTGAGGCTTCTTGCTTAAGTGCCCAACAATAATCAGCCAGCACTGATGGATTCCAATTGCCTAATACAGTTTCTCCATGACCGCAATGTCCTGGTGAAACCTTTTACCATGTTCATCACTGACGGCACCAAGATTTGCAGGGAAGAGTCTAAATGGAATGCGGAAAATGAATCTTTAGTGACATGTTGCGCCTCGTGGTTTCAGTTTACATTGTGGGCAACATTTTGATTGACATGAATCATGAATTGAAATAACAAATATAAGCAAATTTTAATGGTGAGTGATAGGGAAATTTCATGGTAATTTTCATGATCAGCAGCCTAAGACAACATTTGCATAGCACCTACACTGAGTGCATGCCCAGGCATGCTTGGACTGACCAAAACAGCTTGCTTTGTGGGCAATATACTAGTAGACAAAATATGATGGGAAATCACAAAAAACGGGTCATATCTACAAAACGGTATGCGATAGGAAAATTTTAAGGTGATTTTCGTGAACAGCAGCCCAAAATCCATAAAATACACCCAAAAGTGTCCAGGAAGCAAAATTTTCATTGTCCAGTGTAATAAGTAAAGAAGTAAAGTTGTCAGGTCCTTGAGAGTCTATAGGTTGTGGTATCTGCTTATCATTGAGGTGAGATAAGTTTTCCACGATGGATCAGGAGCCTGATAGTTGTAGGGCAATAACTGTTCCTGAACCTGGTGGTGTAGGAGCTAAGGCTCCTGTACCTTCTTCCCAATGGCAACAGCTAGAAGAGAGATTGGCTTGGATGGTGGAGGTCCTTGATGAAGGATATTGCTTTCTTCTGGCAGTGCTCCTTATAAATGTGCTCAACAGTTCAAAGGTCAAAGTAAATTTTAAATTTCAAAATAAATTTATTATCAAAGTACATATACATCACCATATACAACCATGAGATTAATTTTCTTGTGGGCATTTACAATAACCGTGAAGAAACAATAAAATTAACACTCAACAACAAATATGGGCAAACAATAAATGTGCAAAAGACAACAACTTATGCAAGTGCAAAAAAAAGAGAAATAAAATAATAAATGACTAAGCAATAAATTTAAAGTTTAAAGTAAATTTAAATTTATAATCAAAGGACATATATGCCACCATTTACAACCGTAAGATTGATTTAAAAGTAATTTACAGGATGCAGAATGCAGTGAGAGCAATTCAGAAGAGATATATTTAAAAGTTTTGTAAGCAGCCTGCAACACGTCACCGTAGTTCACAAGTACCAGCTTGGGAACTTGGGAAAATAACAAAAAAAATGAGTTGTAGAATCTGAAGAGTGAGTCCATTGCTGTGCAATTGGTTCAGTGTTGGGATGAGTATAGGCCTTCTTCCACCGGTCTCTTAAATTTAAGTAATCCCTCTCTAAAGGTAATTGGTGGGCCACTTTTTTTGAACTGCACTCCTGATGAGGGCTTTATCCGTGAAGGACTGGGCTGTATCCATTATATTTTGTAGGTTTTCCATTTAAGGGCATTGGTGTTTCCATACCAGGCTGTGATATACCCGGTCAGTATATTCTCCCTGCGTGTGCATCTTTGGAAGTTCGTCAAAGTTTTAGATGACATGCCAAATCTACGCAAACTCCTAAGGAAGTAGAGGCTCTGCTGTGCCTTACTTGTAATAGCACTAATGTGCTGAACCCAGGTCAGATCCTCTGAAATGTTAATGGTGAGGAATTTATAGTTGCTGACCTTCTCCAACCCAACTCTGATGAGGACTGGCTTATGGACTTATAGCTTCCTCCTCCTATAGTCAATAATCTGCTCGCAATGTGGACGCATTGTTGGCATCAATTCAGTGAACGATGAAAGTTTCTTTGGAATTCATGGTAAATGGGAATTTGCCTACTTTACAGCTTTTTTGAAGCGACCATGCCGATGTCAATAGCGCCACCGGTTTGCAGTTCTTTGATGTGATTGTGCAAGTGATTCATAGTTATTTCTGCCACCTCTGATTTATCCACCTATTCAGTTAGACAGCTACAGCAAAACATGAAACCATTTGACAGGAATCACATTTCCAATTACGCATTCTGTTCAGCTTACCCTCATTCGATAAGCTTCACTTCATAAATCTCTCACTTAGTAAATACAAACAATGCTAATCGCTTCATCATTTTATCTGCAAGGGGCGGCACGGTAGGACGCTGGTTAGCACAACACTTTGCTCATGACCTGCGTTCAATTCCCACCACTGCCTGTAAAGAGCTTGTATGTTCTCCCGTGAGTATGTAGGTTTCTTTCACTGCTCTGGTTTCCTCCAACATTCCAAAGGTCGACTGGTTGGTAGGTTAATTGGTCATTGTAAATTTTCATGTGATTTGGCTAGGTTTGAGGATTGCTGGGCGGTTCGGCTCGAAGGACCAGAACAGCCTATTCCATGCTGTATCTCAGTGAAATAAGTAATAAAATAGATTATTTTTCTACATTTCTAATCCAGCAAATGTATTTACTCACTTGGCTGACAGTGGGACATTTGGCCCCGATATCAGTGTAAAAGTACAGGTGGACACCCTGCAATCCCATCTCTCTCCGCCGGCTCTTGGGTCCTCGGAGACTCCATCTTCCCCTCACTCCACCATCCTTGAGCACCCTAAACCTCTCTTTTCCTCAGACTCAACCAACACCCTTCCTCCTCCAATCCTAGCTCTCACTCATGCCGGGTTTTCACTATTCCCTCCAACCTTCCCCTCTCTGAGGCAGAATGTTCTGTCCTCAGTAAGAGTCTCACTTTTGTTCCCCTGCGCCCACACCTCAGAGAGTTCCACACTCACCATGACGCTGAGCTTTTCTTCCGCCGCCTCTGTTTACAAGCCTACTTCTTCGGCAAGGATCCTCTTCCCCGCACTAATGACCCTTCTCCTGTCTTCAACCCTCCTCTTCTTCCTGGACACCTCACCCTGGCCTTCTGCCAGCTCTGGACCTTTTCATTGCCAACTGCCAACAGGACATCAACCGTCTCAACTTCAACACTTCTCACTCCAATTCCAACATCACTTCTTCCAAACGCTTGGCTCTCCACTCCCTCTGCACTAATCTTCACCTCACCCTCAAACCAGCAGACAAGGGAGGTGCTGTAGTAGTCTGGTGTACTGATCTCTACCTCGCTGAGGCCCAGCACCAACTCTCAGACACCTCCTCTTACTTACCCCTTGAACAGAAACTCACAAAGGAACACCAGGCCGTTGTCTCCCACACCATCATCTATCTTATTGACCCTGGGGATCTCCCATCCACTGCCATCAACCTCATAGTTCCCGCACCCTGCACCTTCTGTTTCTACCTCTTATCCAAGATCCACAAACCGGCTTGTCCAGGCAGACCGATTGTTTCTGCTTGTTCCTGCCCCGCTGAACTCATACCTGCGTACTTCGACTCTGTTTTAACCCGCCACCACCCCGTTCAGTCCCTTCCTACCTACATCTGTGACACTTCACACACTCTGGATCTTTTCAATGATTTCAGGTTCCTTGGCCCCCATCATCTTATTTTTACTATGAATGTCCAGTCTCTATACACCTCCATCCCCCAACAGGAAGGTCTCAAACCCCTCTGTTTTTTTCTGAACACCAGACCTAACCAGCTCCCCTCCACCACCACTCTCCTCTGCTTAGCAAAACTTGTCCTCACTCTAAATAATTTCTCCTTTGGCTCCTCCCACTTCCTTCAAACAAAAGGTATAGCCAAGGGCATTCGCGTGGGTCCTAGCTATGCCTGCCTGTTCATCAGCTACATGGAGCTGTCTATGTTCCAAGCCTACACTGGTGACCGTCCAGCACTTTTCCTACACTACACCGACGACTGCATAGGTGCTGTTTCCTGCACCCATGCTGAACATGTCGACTTCTTTAACTTTGCCTCCAACTTCCAGCCTGCCCTCAAACTTACCTGGTTCATTTCCGACACCTCCCTCCCCTTTCTCGATCTCACTGTCTCTATCTCTGGAGACAGCTGATGTCTATTATAAACCCACGGCCTTTCACAGCTACCTGGACTATACCTCTTCCCACCCTGTTACTTGTAAAAGCACCATCCCCTTCTCTCAATTCCTCCGTCTCCGCTGCATGTGCGCTCAGGATGAGGCTTTTCATTCTAGAACAAAGGAGATTTCCTCCTTTTTCAAAGAAAGGTGCTTCCCTTCCTCCACCATCACCATTGCCCTCAACCACATATCTTCCATTTCATTCATGTTTGCTCTTACTCCATCCTCCTGCCACACTATCAGTGATAGGGTTCCTTTTGTCCTCACCTACCACCCCACCAGCCACCGTATCCAGCGCATAATTGTCCAAAACTTCCGCCCTCTCCAAAAGGATCCCACGACTAAGCACATCTTTCCCTTCCCCCCACTTCCTGCTTTCTGTAGGGACCACTCCCTTGTCCATTTGTCCCTCCCCACTGATCTCCCTCCTGGCATTTATCCTTGCAAGCAGAACAAGTACTACACCTGCCCCTACACCTTCTCCCTCACTACCATTCCGGGTCCCAAACAGAACCTCCAGGTGAGATGACGCTTCACCTGTGAGTCTGTTGGGGTCATATACTGTGTCCAGTTCTCCCAGTGTGGCCTCCTGTATATCGGTGAGACCTGATATAGATTGGGAGGCTTCTTCGTTGTTTCCATTCCCCATCTCCTTTTCCCGCTCGGTCCACCAGAAAAAGCGGAATCTCCCAGTGGCCACCCACTTTAATTCCACTTCCCGTTCCCATTCCAATATGTCCATCCACGGCCTCCGCTGTCACACTTAGGTTGGAGAAATAACACCTTAAATTCCGTTTCGGTAACCTCCTACCTGATGGTATGAACATTGACTTCTTGAACTTCCGGTAATACCTCCTACCACCCCCCACTATTCCCCATCCCCATTTCCCTCATCCACCTTATCTCTTTGCCCACCAATCACCTCCCTCTGTTGCTCCTACCCATTTTCTTTCTTCTGTCACCTTCTGTCTCTTTCACCAATCCACTTCCTGGCTCTTTACTTCATCTCTCTCCCTTCAGGTTTCGTCCATCACCTTGTGTTTCACTCCCCACCCCCACCTTTGAAATCTACTCCTTAGCATATTTTCTTCAGTACTGCTGAAGGGTTTTGGCCAGAAACGTCGACTGTACTCTTTTCATAGATGCTGCCTGGCCTGCTGAGTACCTCTGGCATCTTGTGTGTGTTGCATGGATTTGACTGTGGCTGCTCTTAATACTGTGGAGGCCACTATTGGATCCCAATGCTTTTGCGATCCAAAGTTTCTTTAGAGGTCAAGAATGAGGCAACACACACAAAATGCTGGAGGAACTCAACACGTCAGGCAGCATCTATGGAAAGGAATAAACAGTCAATAATTTGAGCTGGGACCCTTCATCAGGATTATAGTCTGGGGACTGGAGTCCAGCCCTGTTGAAGGATTAAGCCCGAAATATTGTCTCTTTATTCCTTTCCATAGATGCTGCCTGACTTGCTGAATTTCTCCCAGCATGTTGTATGTGTGGCTCTGGCTTTCCAGCAGCTGCAGAATCTCTTGAGTTTATGAGGCATAAAACTAATTGCTTATGATAATTTTTTACAAGAGCAGAACATGAATAAGAAAGAGGAGTTGACAGAACAAAGGAGAGACAAAGGGAAAAACGGTTGTGGTAATCTCATACTGTAATTGAAGAAAACCATAAATTCCAGAGATAACAATTAAGTTATAAAATTAACCAACCAGATTCAAAAGCCTGCTACTGATTCTGAAAATGAGGAAGTTTCTGGAAAAATACAGAAGTAATTGTATTGGAAAATCACTGTTATATATATATATACACACTCAGTGGCCACTTCATTAGGTACAGGAGTAAAACCTGGTGTGGTTTACTGCTACTGTGGCCCATCCACTTCAAGATTCAACAACTTATGCATTCAGAGATGCTCTTCTGCACACCACTGTTGTAACAGGTTGTTATTTGTGCTGCTGTCACCTTCTTGTCAGCTTGAACGAGTCTGACCATTCTCTTCTGATCTCCCTCAGTAGTCAGACATTTCCTTCCACAGAACGACCATTCACTGGTTGTTCTTTTGTTCCTCTCACCATTCTTTGTAAATTCTAGAGACTGTCATGGATGGGTGAAATCCCCAGGAGATCAGCAGTTTCTAAGATGCATGAACCACTCCATCCAGCACCAACAAGCATTCCATGGTCAAAATCGTCTCTTCCCAATTCTAATGTTTGGTCTGAACAACATCTGAGCCTCTTGACCATGTCTGCATGTTTTTATGCATTGAGTTGCTGCCACGTGATTGGCTGATTGGACATTTCCAGTAACAAGCAGGTGTATAGGTGTACTTAATAAAGTGGACCCTGATTGTAGGAGATTACAGTATATACATAAAATTACAGGCACAAGTAGTAAAGTTAAACCTAGAAAAATAACAATTTTACTCCCCAGTCCCATACCATCTAATCGTTAACGGTGATGAAGAAATTCACTGTGAGTTGCCAATGCCCCCATGTCATTAAGGGATCTGTGTTTCTTTCCCATCAGTATTTGGGAAGATAAGCTGTTCCTTAGCCTCACTTTGAGTTTCAAGTTATTTGCACCTTAGCTAACAACTATATTCACCACAGAAATTTAGGACTAGTACTTGACAGAGGTGATGAGAGGCATAGATCGCGTCGACAGGCAGAGACTCTTTCCAAGGGCAGGAATAACTACCGTAGATTCCGGATTTTAAGCCGCTACTTTTTTCCCACATTTTGAACAGCTTTGAACTTTGCGGCCTTTAATCCGGAGCGGCTAATACATGATTTTTTTCATGCCGCCTCGTAAACATTTTGCCTCATAACAGTAGACCAATAAAATTGATGAGTAGTTCACAGAGGTCCAATGAAATTGTACGATAAATCAAGCGCACTTTCACAATTAAATTATTGTAAATCAGTCATTTGTACTCACCCTCATCAACATGGAAAACACTCGAAGAAAAGCATTGTGCTGCCTTATGGCAGTTATTTAGTTTATAATATTTTCGCTTAGTAATTCATTTTCTAGTTAAAGTTAGAAGAGTTTTAACTATATTTGTTTTCTGTACTACATCGCGGGATGCTATGACGTCACACCCGGTTTCGCGGTGTCTTGTGGGAAAACACCGGTTTGCGATAAACGGAAAGGAGGGGGGAGCGCATTACGCGAGCGGCTTTGGATCTGAGCGAACGCTGCTTTTAAGTTAAAGGCGATCAATAACTTTTCCTGGTAGGCTGCAGTATATATATTTTTTACCAGTCGTTAGGAGATATTGGAATGTTGTTCAGTAAAGAAGTATACGCAACGTATATTTAAAAGTAGCCGCGTTACGGGCACGGTTCGAAAAAAAGCATTTGCAATATGTATTTGTTTTTGTTACCATATGGATTTAATTAAAAGTTAAAAAATCCTCACGTGTAATATCTTTCTGTGTAAATATCTCATATTACAACGTGGGACACCTGCGGCCTAAAATCCGGTGCGACCTAAATTCCAGTGCGGCCTAAAATCCGGTGCAGCCTTTACAATTAAAAAATTGATTTTCTTTCTAAAATTAGAGCCAGCGGCTTTTAATCAGGTGCG
This sequence comes from Hemitrygon akajei, assembly GCF_048418815.1. Classification (NCBI taxonomy): domain Eukaryota; kingdom Metazoa; phylum Chordata; class Chondrichthyes; order Myliobatiformes; family Dasyatidae; genus Hemitrygon; species Hemitrygon akajei. The sequence goes on from NC_133127.1 coordinate 187,216,531, forward strand.
CTCTAGTCCGGAATCTACGGTAATTGAAGAGGACATAATGTTAAGGCGATTGGATGGAAGTATAGTGGGGGATATTTGAGGTAAGTTTTTTACACAGAGAATGGTGGGTACATGAAACCCATTGCCAGGAGTGATAATAGAGGCATATTCATTATGGACATTTAAGAAACTCTTAGATAGGTACATGGACGATTGTAAAATGGAGGGTTAGATTAATCTCAGAGTAGATTGAAAAATCAGTGCAACATCGTGCCTGCACTGTTCTGTAGTGTATTTTCTACTTGAATCACTCTGGTGTCCTCAGCTGCAAAAGTCTAGGGAAGACAACCTCTGGCCCCGCCAACCTCATGAGATTGAGGCAGGCTCCCAACCCTCCCAAACTCCTGTTTGTGTGGATGCTGTGTAATTTGCTACCCTGTTAATAATTGGTGCCACAAAATTACAGACAATACATTGCATATGATTAAAGGAATTATATTTCTGAATCCTAACTAAAAGGGTAGTAAAGAATAACAAAAAAAAATTAAACAGCCAAATATACAAAAGTTGGAGCTCATCTTGGACTTCTCTGTCACTCACGCGCTGGGCCCTCGGTCAACGTGAAAGCCCACACCACCTTCCAACCGTCGCTCGCAATCCATCTCGAACAAATGGGTCTCCCACTGGATCATACGCTATGCCCAGTTCTCCCCAGCGTCTTCTCTTTTCATCTCCCCCTTAATAAAAGCCCAAGACCAACCTTATTGTCCCTCACCAGAGAACTCTGCCCTTATTTCAACCATCCTAATTGGATGGTACACATTTATCCTCATCTCTCATCTTCAACGATAACCCAAACAAGCTGAAAACAAGCTGCTCTTACAGAATTGCCAAAACAAAATACATACAGCATAACAGTAAAAATATGAACCAGGGCATTACACTCTCAATGAAGGAAGGACATGTAGTGATGAGATTTCTGCTTTACACTGCAAGAAACTGTGGAGAATTGTGGACACAGCTCAGCACATCATGGAAATCCATTACCTCTTCATGGACTCTGTCTACACTTCTCATGCCTCAGTAAATCAACCAACATAATGAATGACCCCACTCACCCCAGAATCTCTCGTCTCCCCCCCTCCCATCATGTAGAAAATACAAAAGCATGTACTGCCAGGCCTGAAGGGTAATTTCTATCCTGTTATTACAAAACTATGGAACAAACCAGTTGTATGAAAAGCTGGACTCTTCATGTCACAATTTATATTTATTCCTTCTACGAAAGTCCCTAACCATGAACCTCCCTACACTACATTCCATCTGCCACATCTTTGCCCATTCTCCCAATCTAAGACCTCCTGCAGGATTTCTGCTTTCCCAACTCTACTTGCCCCTTCACTCATCTGCATATCATCCACAAATCTAGCCACAAAACCATCAATTCCATCATCCAAATCATTCACATATAACGTAAAAGAAATACTGCTAACAGCGACCTCTGCAGAACACCCACTAGTCACTGGCAGTCAATCAGAAAAGTCCCCCTTTATTCCCACTCTTTGCATCCTGCCAGCCAGCCAGTATTCTATCCATGCTAGTATTTTCCCTACCATACGTAACAAGCTCTTAGCTTATTAAGCAGCCTCATGTACGACACCTTGTCAAAGGCCTTCTGAAAATCCAAGTAAGCACCATCCACTGAATCTCCTTTGTCCATCTTGCCTGTTACTTCTTCAAAGAATTCCAACAGATTTGCAAAGCAAGATTTCCCTTAAGGGGATCATGTCTACTTTGTCATAATTTTTCAAATGCCTCCAAGTACCCCAAAACCTCAACCTTTATATTGGACTCCAACGTCCAACATCTTCCCAACTACTTCCCAACTACTGAGGTCAGACTAACTGGCCTAGGATTTCCTTTCATCTGCTTCCCTCTTTTCTTAAATAGTGGATGACATTTGGAATATTTCAGTCCTCTGGAACCATTCCAGAATCTAGTGATTATTGAAAGATCACTACTAATGCCTCTACTATCTCTTCAGTTACATCTTTCGGCACCCAGGGGTGTAGTCCATCTGGTCAAGGTGTTTTAACTATCTTCAGACCTTTCATCATCCCAAGCACATTGTCCTGAGTAACAGCAATTGCACTCACCTCTGCCTCTGACACACTCAAATTTCTGGCATACCGCTAGTGCTTTCCATGGTGAAGACTGACTCAAAGTACTTATTAAGTTTGTCTGCCATTTCTTAGTCCCCCATTATTACCTCTCTGGCATCATTTTCCAGTGATCCAATATCCACTCTCTCCTGTCTTTTATTCTTTACATATCTGAAAAAACTTCTGATATCCTCTTTTATATTATTAGCTAGCTTCAATATTAAAGATGAAAAATATTTAATCTTTTCTCTCCTTATGGATTTTTAATTACCTTCTGCTGGTTTTTGAAAACCTCCCAATGCTCTAACTTTCCACTAATTTTTGCTCTATTGTATGCCCTCTCCTTTGCTTTTATGCTGTCTTTGACTTCCTTTGTCAGACACAGTTGCCTTGTCCTCCCTTTAGAATACTTCATCACTTTGGAATGTATCTCAGCTAAGCCTTCCAAAATTATTCCCAGTAATTCCTGCCATTGTTGTTCTGGCATCAACCCTGCTAGTGTCCCCTTCTAATCAACTTTGGCCAGCTCCTCTCTCATGCCTCTGCAATTCCCTTCACACCACTGTAATACTGATACATCGAGCTTTATCGTCTCCCTCCCAAACTGCACAGTGTATTCTATCATATTATGTTATGGTCCCCACCATTAATTCCTCATTTTTTCCTAATTCCCTTTGTTTGCGCCACAGTTCCAATTGTTAATTCTCCAATTTCTCCTAATTCCCTTTGATGATGACACACCTGGTTTTCATCAAGACCTGCAGCATAAGAACCCTGGCTTTGCACCCACTTGTTGCCAGATCGTTAGTTTTGCCAGTGTGGTAATTAACATTTCCTGGCCACGTAGGACTGTGTGTCCTAAGTTCTGCTTCTGTACTGAGACTTACCAGTGTGACTCAGTCTCTCCGTGTCAAGATCAGTTTTCTAAGCTCTACTCCAGTTCCCAGGTTTACCTGTGAAACCCAGTCTCTCCGTGTCAAGATAAATTCAGCCTGTCTCCTGCATTCCTGCTCTCCCTCCTGTTTGCCGTTCAACGCTCACACCCACGTCTGCATCCTAACTAAATCTCCGTGTCTGTGTCCTGCGCATGGGGTCGCCTTATTCGTTGCAACATGTTATGAATATTGCTTCCTAAGTAAAACCAGAAATAATCCAACTCATTACAAGATCCTGCAACAGTTTAATTCAGTCTGATTACTTACATAGACACAATCAAGTGGTAAAAATCTTGCTTTAAAATACAAACTTGTAAAAGAGGAAATGAAAAGTCTTCAGAACATGAACATAACTTTGGGTATCATTCCAAAGTCACTACACAATAACATTAAACACTTAGGGCTACACAGCAATATTGATGTAAATCTCTGGAAAGCCACAATACCTGGAACAGTCCAGAAGTTGTTAGCAATTGAGAAATGACTGTGCTTGGTGTTGTGTATTTAACATTTCAGTAATAGTTAAGTTATATTATAAGTATATTGTTTGAGTAAGCATTCTTTATTTGATTCAATACATTGCAGGCTATTTGTAAAAATATGTGAATTACATACTTTATCATGCTGCCATGTGATACATGTGCTCCTCACTTAAAGTAAACAGGAAGTTAGATCACATTTTGGATTCTCATCTTTTTCTTGCAATTAGTTTTTGTGTTTTGGAGTTACAAAACATAATACTTGGCTACGCTTATACCAACTTTTACCAGCTTGAGTTGAGAAAAAAATAAAAGTAAATAATCATAATAATAATAAACCAATTCACTGGTTTACATACCTGTAACATAAATCTCTCTTCTATCTCAGAAAGAGAGCAAATAAAAGACTGGAATCCCATTCCTACTAGTAGGTTGTTGTTAGAGGTTTTGAAAGATCAATGTTTGAAGTTTTAATTTAGAGAAGTATGAAAGGTTAAGAAGATATGATATAAGATAAGATAAAACTTTATTTATCCCAAAGGAAATTATTGTTGCAAGGTTGCTCAGTCAGAATTATATACTTTAAAATACAAAATGTAAGCATTGAGGTACAAAAAATACAAAATATGCATAAAAATGTAATAGTGCTAAATACAGATGTGCAATGAAACCATATACTTGATTACGTCAGGAGGAGGAGTTGTAGAGTTTTAAATAACCATAGGGAGAAAGGATCTCCTGTGACATTCAGTGGTGCACCTCAGAGTAATCAGTCTGTTACTAAGAGTGCTCCTGTTTGTCCAGTATGTCACAGAGGGGGTGAGAGAGATTATCCATAATGCTCTGTAGCTTCTGTAGCGTTCTCCTCTCAGACGCAATCACCAGGGACTCCAGTTACACCCCCTGAACAGAACCAGCCTTCCTGATGAACTTATCGATCTTCTTGGTGTCAGCTGCTCTCACCCTGCTGCCCGAGCAGACTACAGCGTAGAATAGAATGCTGGTCAGCACTGAGACAGAGAACATCTGCAGCGTAATATCGCAGACGTTGAATGGCCGGAGCCTCCTTAGGAAATACAGATGGCTCTGTCCCTTCTTGTACAGAACCTCTGTATTTTTAGTCCAGTCCAATTTATTGCCCAGGTGAGATCCCAGGTAATTGTGGTCCCGGATGACTTCCACATCCATTCCCTTGACGGAGATGGGAATGCAGGGTGTTTTCACCTTCCTGAAGTCCACCACCTTCTCCTTTGTCTTAGTGATGCTGAGCAGGTAATTCAGCCCACACCACTCAACAAAGTTGTCCACCTCTCTTCTGTACTCAGCCTCCTGACGCTGGCTGATACAGCCCACGACTGCCGAATCATCCGAAAACTTTTGCAGTTGGCAGGACTTCAAGTTGTATCTGAAGTCCGAGGTGTAGACGGTGAACAGGAAAGGGGACAGGAAAGTCTATTGAGGTGCCCCTGTGCTGCTAACCACTGTATCTGATACACAGCTCTGCAATCTCACATACTGTGGCCGTTTGGACAGGGAGTCCGTAATGCAGGACACTAGTGGTGCATCCACCTGGATCTCTGTGAACTTTACTCTGTATGGTCCGTATGGTATTATGCTATGGTCCGTATGGCTCCGCAGGTCGTATGGTATTAAAAGCACTGGAGAAATCAAAGAAAACAATTCTCACAGTACTGCCTGGCTCATCCAGATGGGTGTAAGTCTGTTGAAGTAGGAAGATAATGGCATCCTCGAATCCAATATGTAGCTGGTAAGCAAACCACAGGGCATCCAGTGATGGACTTACAATGGTCTGGAGGTGCATCAGGACCAGTCTTTCTAATGATTTCATAATGGGTGAGGTCAGTGCCACTGGTCTGTAGTCACTGGGCGTGGTGGAACTTGCCTTCTTGGGGGCTGGAACTAGGCAGGATGTTTCCAGAACACAGGGACCTCTCCAGGCTCAGGCTCTGATTAAAGATGTATTGAAAGACTGCATCCAGCTGAACAGCACACACGCTGAGTACCCTTGGGCTGATGTCATCTGGCTGCCTTCTTACCTGCTCAGCAGTGACAGTCTTCGTGTCTGTGGTCGTTAGCTCTCCGGTGTCTTTGGAGAGAGATGGAAGGCGAGGGTTGAGAAATTGGGAGCTGGGGGGGGGGGGGGGGGGGGAAGGGTTGCAGAGGGGTAAACAGAAGCCTCCTCCTCAAACCTGTTAAAAATCCATTTAACTCATTAGCTATGTCCTGGTCTCAATTCTTTTTGTACCCTGTGATTGTTTTCATACATATATTGGCCTTCATATCAAGAGAATTGGAGTTCAGTTACAATTCTACAATGGAAATATCTCACAGAGTTTTATTCCCATTATTTAAATTGGATACTCTGACATTTGAGTCAGTCCAAAAGTGACTCACTGGGTCAATGCTGTTTGACCCACTGAGATCCTTAACTGTAGGAAGAAGCACTGTCGACGTTTCGGGCCGAGACCCTTCGTCCAGTCCTAACGAAGGGTCTCGGCCCGAAACGTTGACAGCACTTCTCCCTATAGATGCTGCCTGGCCTGTTGTGTTCCACCAGCATTTTGTGTGTGTTGCTTGAATTTCCAGCATCTGCAGATTTCCTCGTGTGAGATCCTTAACTGATTGTTTGTAGCATCAGACTCTGGTATCTGCAGTCCCTTGTGTCTACACTGGACCCATTCCTGGGATGAGAACATTGTCCTGTCTGAGCCACTAGGGGAAAGATTAAAGTGATGAAAGATTTTAACATAGAAACATTGAAAAACCTCAGCACAAAACAGGCCCTTCGGCCCACAAAGCTGTGCTGAACGTGTACTTACTTTAGAAATTACCTAGGGTTACCCATAGCCCTCTATTTTTAAAGATCACACACAGCAAGTAGATCTATAAACTTTGGTGTTAGATGAGTGCCATTTTACTGAAACACGATAAAACATCATCCATCTTTTTTCTCTTTCTATGCCATCTTTACATCCTATTTTACTACAATGGATTTATGAACTATCCATAAACCCATAAACAGTCCCTCACCATCCCTCTTTAGCACTGTTTATTTATTTATTTTATTGTAACTTATAGTCTTTTTTTTAAAATTGCCCTGCTGCCTCAAAACAACAAGTTTCATAGCACATGTCTGTGATAATAAAGCTGACTCCAATTCTGGTTTGACTCCAATACCCTCCCCATTTTTCTTGTTTATTCATCTCTACCTTTTTCAGTTCCTAACTCTATTAGGTTTAGAACAAGACTTCAGAGTTGAAAAAGTTCAGATTCATTTTATTCTCAAAGTAGATATACAACCTTGAGTTACATTTTCTTGTGGGCATGCTCATACTCAGATTTCTGGCCCGCATGTCATATTCACACCAGCGGATGTTCCTGTCAAACTTGCCACAATGATTTCAGGCTGGTGTGATTTTACTTCCCAAGCTGCCTTTGTTCTATTGAGATGCCGTGTGGAATAGACCCTTCTGGCCCTCTGAGTTGCACCAGGCAGCAATCCCCAGATCCAATCTGAGCTTAATCACGGGTCAATTTACAATGACCAGTTAACCTATCAACCATGTAGCAACTGTTCTGAACCCAGTGTTGTGGGACCTAAGGCTCCAGTGCCTCCTGCCCAATGGAAGTGGTAAGAATAAAGCATGAGCTGGACGCTAGGAGTCCTTGATGATGGATGTAGCTTTCTTGGGGCAGTGCTCCATATAGATGTGCTCAATGGTGGGGAATACTAATTCACTCTCTGATGCACCATCAATAACTCTCGGAGACGTGAGGTGAGATATAGGCTTTTATTGGCTGGAAGAAAGAACAAGCAGCAATTGACCACCACACTACATCCTGGAGACTGAGGCCGGGGCGGTGTCTCCAATCGCCTTTATACCGGGGTCCGTGGGAGAAGCTACGGTCAGTGGGAGGAGCCACAGGAGCAGTCAGCGGGGGGGGGGGCGTGTCCAGACAGGTATATGTAGTTCACCACACCCTCCTCAGATGCTGCCTGACCTGCCCAACGTTTCCAGCTCATTCTTGTTTGTTTTTTTAACATCTGAAGGACTGTGGAATTTGAACCATTTTTACACCGAGGTGAGATGCTTACCCACTGGGTATAATCAGCTTGTATGCAAACAGTAGCCAAACCTTTAATCTTAAACCTGCCAAGATCAAAGTAAATAAGTGAAGGGTAATGATCCAGTGAAATAATTTCTTGCATTAAAAAGGCCAATAGAACCCTCTTTATTATCCTTCCTTTTATTAGTGCTGAATCACACAAGGTGGTTACCTTCAGCGCAATTTGATTACAAGAGAAATCGAGCATGAACACAAATGTTCCAGGCTAAGAGCATTCTTGTTAAGCTGAGAAACCAATTGTATCGTAACAAATGATCTGTCAGCACTCAAAAGCGTCTCTCCGTCTTGTGCTGCTCTCTGTACACTGTGCTTCATCTGAGGTGTCAGAGGCAGGCATGCTGTCAATATGATTCTTGTCGCTGGCAAAGACCCAGGTTCTGGTGGACAGTGACATGTTCAGATTGTTTCCCTGACATTAAACACTGTAGGATTAGTCAGAAATTTCCCTTCTATTTTCCCTGTACCTTGGAAACTCTATGGGACGATTTACAGAGTCAAGGAACACTGCAAACCCCAGTACTTTCCTTCAGTCCATCTAGTCTGTGCCAGAGTATCTTTCAACCTAGATCCATCAACCTGCATGAGGACCACCAGCTTCCATAATCCTCTCATCTTCGTACCTGTACAAATCAAACTCACATCCCCCATTTCACTGTCAGCTTGTTCCACACTCTTACTGCTTTGTGAGTAAAGAGCCCCTCCCCATATTCCACTTAAATATTTCGCCTTTCACCCTTAATCCATAACCTCTAGTTCTAATCTCATCCGAGCTCAGTGAAAAAGTATGCTTGCATTTACCTCTCATAATTTTGTATACCTCTATTGAATCTTCAGTCAACATGTCGGGCCGAGACCCTTCATCAAGATTGAAGAAGGAGTGGGCAGGGGCCCTATAAAGAAGGTGGTGGTGGGGGGGAAGGTGCAGGTGAAAAACCAGTCAGAGGAAAGATCAAGGGGTGGGGGAGGGGAAGCAGGGATGGGATAGGCCGGAGAGGTGAAGAAGGAATGCAAGGGGAAGGCACTATGGGTAGTAGAAGAAGGCAGAATCATGAGAGAGGTGATAGGCAGATAGAAGAGGAGGCAGAGTGAAAGTGCGATAGGGGAAGGGAGAGGGAGGGAATTACCAGAATTTGGAGAATTCGATGTTCATATCAAGGGGCTGGAGACTACTCAGACGGTATTTGAGGTGTTGCTCCTCCAACCTGAGTTTGGCCTCATCATGGCAGTAGAGGAGGCCATGTATGGGCATATCTAAATGGGAATGTGAAGGAGAGTTGATTCTGCCAATTTTTCCACCAATTTTGTTGTCATCTGCAAATGTTGTAGATTAGAAAAATTGGAGGTGAATTCAACTGATGGTGGTAATTGGTGGTAGAGCAGATACAATCCATTTTATTTCCATGAACATGTGTTCATGTGTTCTAAACCTTCTGGACCAGTCTACCATGCTACATTTTGTGAGCTTACAACTGGGGAGGGAGGGAAAATCAACTCAGACCACGAGAGGTCTGCATCGGGCATTTTCATGCCTTACAAGGTGCAGATTGGAAGTCTGAGTGGGGCGCTACTCCTCGCACAGACACTAGAGCAATGTGTGGTTAAGTGCCTTGCTCAAGGACACAAACACGCTGCCTCAGCTGAGACTCGAACTAGCAACCTTCAGTTCACTAGACCAATGCCTTAACCACTTGGCCACATGCCCAACAAGTACAGCTTAAATTGGTGGAATTATGGATGGTGAAGAAGGTTGTCTAAGGATTGGACTTTGGTAATGTCCGCTTCCCTTGTTTATTGGTGAGATAGACAGTAGGGGAGCTGCACGGCCTCATTGTAGTGAGGACTAGGCCTCAAGCCGCTGGCTTGCCTGATGCAGCAGTCCAGGAGGAGAAACACCAGAGGTGGTGTAGCACGGCATCCTTGCTGGGTTGAGAGCTGGTCGCTCCCATTGGTGCTGCCCTCCAGTGTTTGCTTGGTGGAAGAGAAGCTAGATTGTGTGCGTGTGTGCAAGCATACATTCATCTGTGGGCTGCTGAAAACTGTTTGTTCTTGCCAATAACACCCATGTACCATCAATTTATAGGACAAGTCACTTGGGGACTTGGCCTATACAGTATCTATTTTTCATGTGTGACTGTATGTTTACTGCTATCATAATGCTATGTGCTATTTGTGCCTTGTGCTCTGTGTGAGTGCTGTTACTGTGTTTTGCATCTTGGCTCCAGAGGAATGCTGTTTCATTTTGCTGTAATCATGGATATTCATGTATGGTTGAATGATAATTAATCTTGAACTTGAACTTGAATTTAGAATGTAGATTGACTGGGAAAGTGGGCAAGGTAATAATACCATATTAAGTTTAACTCGGGTCGCTCATTTTGGATGGGTACATGGGTGAGAGGGTTTGGAGGTCTATGATCTGGGTGCATGTCAATCGGACTAGGTAGAGTAATAATTTGGTACCGACCAGATGGGCTGTTACTGTGCTGTAGTGTTCTATGACCCCATGAATTTAAATGCAAAGTGATGCCTTTGGGAAACTAAACCAGGCCAGGACATACACATTGGGGTGCACTGTTAAACAGAGAGACCTCGGGTGACCTGTATCTTCGTACTATCGGCAAATTTAGTCATTATACATCAGTGCCTTCATCCAAATCAGTGATAAAAACTGTAGGAAGTTGAGTCCATGAGCTACATCAACCATTTGCCTAAACGACCTGTTTTTGCCAATTCTCTGTTTCCAGCCATCCAATTGCAATATGGTACCTCCAACAACTTGAACTTACTTATTTTCTGCAATTATCCTTGATGCACAAGAACACAAGAAAACAGGGACCTGAGTAGGCCAGCTGGCCCCTCAGACCATGATTCAATATGATCTTGGCTGACGTGACACCCTATCAAATGCATTCCAGAACATCCTTTGGTTCTGACTTTTAATTTCAAATCCAAAGCCAGTATACATTTAGCAAGAGCGAATGAATGATAATTTATTCGTTACCCTGTAGCAACATGTGACTTTCAAAAATAGTTTCCAAGTCTTTGAATTGAATTGAATTGACTTTATTACTTACATCCTTCATATACATGAGGAGTAAAATCTTTACATTATGTCTCCGTCTAAATGTGCAATGTGCAATTTATAGTAATTTATAATAAATAGTATGTACAACAAAGATAGTCAATATGGTCTGTTAGTCCTGACTTTTATGCTGCAGTACTGTTTCCTGGATAGTAGCAGCTGGAGCAGTTGGTGGTTGGGGTGCCTCAGGTCCCCAATGATCCTTCAGGCCCTTTTCACACACCTGTCTTTGAAAATGTCCTGAATAGTGGGAAGTTCACATCTACAGATGTGCTGGGCTGTCTGCACCACTCTCTGCAGAGTTCTGCGATTGAGGGAAGTACGATTTCCATACCAGTCAGTGACACAGCCAGTCAGTTTACTCTTAATTGTGCCCCTGTAGAAAGTTCTTAGAATTTGGGGGCCCATACCAAACTTTTTCAACCACTTAAGATGAAAGAGGCACTGTTGTACTTTTTTCAACACACAGCCAGTAAGAACAGACCACATGAGATCCTCGGTGATGTGTATGCCGAGGAACTTAAAGCTGTTCACCCTCTCAACCCCAGATCCATTGATGTCAATAGGGGTTAGCCTGTCTCCTTTCCTCTTGTAGTCTACAACCAGCTCCTTTGTTTTTGCGACATTGAGGGAGAGTTTGTTTTCTTGACATCACTGTGTCAGGGTGATGACTTCCTCTCTATGGGCTGCCTCATTATTATTTGAGATTAGGCCAATCGGTGTAGTATGCAATGTAATATTGTGGTTTAGCTCAGTACAGGCCCTTCAGCCCACGGTCAACTAACCTACTCCAAAATCAATCTAACTTTCCCTTCCCACATAACCCTCCATTTTTCTTTCATCCATGTGCCTATCTAAGAGTCTCTTAAATGTCTCTAATGTATCTGCGTCTCCACTGTAAGATTAGTCTACTTGTCAGTTGAAAGCTGCTTCTGCTGTGCCAGTTATCAATCACCCATTCGAAGGATGCAGCAGTTCTTATGTCTTTATTCCTATTGGTTGCCATATGTGCCATGGCATTGGTGTCTGGTTTCAGGTGCTTCAGGGGGTTTCCTTTGTCTCCAGGCACTCATTTTGACACTGAGGCCGTGACCAGTGCTGAAGAGCCATTGGGAAAGAGTACTGCAGATACAGGAGGACTCACACGCACACTTAGCTAAGTACCTGTTTGTTGAATGTTTAGCTTTGTAGTTGTGTAACTTGGGGAGACTTAATGAGGTTTCTGGTGAGTTTGAAGTGTTACTGAATGTTTAGTATTATAGTTTGTATAACTTAGGGCAGCTTCAATGTTTGATCAAATGTTTTACTGTTTATAAATAAATGTATAATGTGCTATTTCATAATCAGTGTCTTCAGAGGGTGGTTAGGGGAGCAGAGAAAGTTATTGGGGTCTCCCTACCTTCTGTTCAAGACCCCTTTCAGAGTCAATGCCTCCAGAAGACACGGTACATCATTAAAGACCCCTCACACCCTTTCCATGAGCTGTTTGTTCTTCTGCCATCAGGTAAATGTTACAGGAGCATCGAAACTAAAACCACAAGGCTTCTAAACAGCTTCCTCCCACAGGCAGACAGCCCGCTAAATAGCTGCTCTACCTGACTCTGCTTTGGACACTTTTAACTTGTTTTTAACTGACATGTGGCTGTTATGTTTTACTATTTATTGTTATGTTTATTATTTAGTTTTGTTTGTTATGTTATGATTGCACTGCTCCTGGGAAACGCTGTCTCATTCTGCCCTGCAGAGCTGATGTACGGTTAGAATGACAATAAAGTTTTTGAATCTTGAATCTTGAATCTTCTGTCTCACTGACAAGAACCAGTGAACATGCCTCCTCATTACAACCACCACCTCTGGCAGCACATTCCATGTGTGTAAAAAAACCTACCTCTGAAATTCCCCTACACATTCCCTTTATCATCTTAAAATTATGCTCTCTCATATTAGCTATTTCTGCCCTGGGAAAACAAAGCCACAGCCCCATCTATCAATGCCTTACATTTTATAAAGTCACCTCTTATTCTCCCCATGGTTTTTATCAGTTTTACTATAATAACGCTGCTGTATTTTACAGTGCCTTGAAAAACTTTTCAGCCCCCACAACTATTTTCACAGTTTACTGGCTCATTTTCTAAATTATAATAAATTGAAGTAAGATTTTTTGAGCTGATCTACAAAACATTGTGCATCATGTCAAATCAAAAGAAAAATTCCAAAACCTGTCAACAGTTTAGTAAAAATTAAAAACAAAAATTGTGAGGCTTAAAAAGTATTCATCCCCCTTTGTAATTACTACATTAACTTCTCTCAGGTGCAGTATTGTATATTACCTTACCAACTTGTTAATGTAGAAAATTGGAGGATCACCTGTTTTCAATTAACTCATAAGAATTTATACCCCATCTCTTTGTAAGGTCCAACAGTACGGTAGATTTTGAAAAAGACCAAACTAAAATTAAGACTAAAGTCAAGTCAAGGAAATGATAATAGGGAAGCACAAATAAGGAGAAGGGTACAAGACCATCTTGAAAGTACTGAACATACTCTGAAACTCAGTGCAGTCCATCGTGAAAAAGTGGAAAAAATATGGAACCACAGCCAAAGTCAGGCCACCCCTCTAAAATTAGTTGCCGGAGAAGAATGACACTTGTAAGAGAGGCTAATGTAACGGCAACAGTCACTCGGAGTGAGCTGCAGAAGTCAGTGGCTGCAACTGGAGATGAAGTTCATGGTTCTACAATCTCTGAGGCCTTGCACATAAAGGGTATTTATGGAAGAGTAGCAAGGAAGAAGCTTTGTCTAAAAAAAAGCATATCCTTGCCAGTAAAGACTCTGCAAAGTGTCACTTAGAAGATAATGGAAAAATATAGAAGAAGTTCTTGTGGTTGGATGAGGTTAAAGTGGAATTTTTTGGCCTCAACACTCAGCGGTACATGTGGCATAAATTTAATACCATGCATCAGCCAGGTAACATCATCACTACTGTAAGGTATGGTGGAGGTAGCATCATACTGTGGGGATGCTTTTCAGCAGCAGGGACTGGAAATCTGGTTAGGACTGATGAAAAGATGAAAGCTGCTAAATACAGAGAGATCCTGGATAAAAACCTGCCGACCTCTGCCAGGGAGCTTAAACTGGGGAGGAAGTTTCAGCAGGTCAGCGACCCAAAGCACACTGCGAGAGCAACCTTGGACTTGCTTCAGATGAAGAAAATTGATGTCCTTGAGTGGCCCAGTCAGAGTCCTGACTTTAACCCAGTTGAACATCTCAAGATAGCTGTGCGCTGCCACCCGCCAACTAGCCTGGCACAGCTTGAGCAATTTTGTATGGAGGAATGGGCAAATTTAGCAAATTTAATAGAGACTTGTCTGAAAAGACTACAGGCTGTAATATCTGCGAGAAGAGGTTCAACTAAGTACAGAGCAAAGGGGGTTGAATACTTTTGAACAACTGACATTTCAGTTTTTGATTCTTTTAGATTTTCATGCTTTACCATTTTGGCTGTTTTTGGGCTCTACTGTTTAAAAAAAAATGGAACATGTCATTCACAAATAAAAATTCTCAGTTAAATTGATCAAAATCCCTGGTTGTAATGTCCATTTATGTGAACAAAAGGCTGGGACTGAATACTTATTTTACAAGGCACTGTTAAATAACTTATTTTCACATTTACATGTCAAACATATATTAAGCTGAGTGAATAATACAGTGAATAATAATTATCACTCTGATAATACAGAGTGAATCGGAAGATTGGATGTTCAAGTCTATTCTTTCCTTTTGCTTGTTTTTTTCTTTCCACTCTTTTCTATAAGTGTATACCTCAGATAAATACTTTGTGGAGATTTGTGATATATATGATTATATGATATATATGTACAATGTCTGAAATACATCTTATGGAAATGTTTGTTTGATGATGAACTTCAATAAAAACAATTACAAAAAAAGAGAAGTAGATTCTAACTTTTACTATGAAGATATCTGAAAAATTAAAGTTCTATTTGTTAATTCTTCAAATTACATCAAGTGCAAATATACTTGGTTTATTCCACTTAAAATAAGCAAATATTGAAAATATAGTTAGAATTAACCTATTTCCAAGAATGTACTTCTCATAAAACACTAACTGAAGGGGAGATACAGTACATATCTCCAAAAATAAAATAAAATCTTTGTGTGACTGGTTTATATTCAGACTTAAATGTAAACAATTATATTAGAATTGGTAAATAGAAAAAGACAAGGTTACAATAGTATTGAATAAAACACATATTTTCTTGATGTCTCTCTGATATAACACAAAACCTCACTTTCTGTTATAGTATATGATAACATAAGATGATTTATAAGAATGTCTACTCATTATCTGTGCTTTGTAATCTTCCTGAAAAGCCCTGTTGGTTTTTCTAAAACAAAGTTTAGGTGTCACCCACAGTCTAAATTTTTATATACAATGAATTTTCTTGTCTCCTGTTTAGCTTTTAAAGTTTGTTTTTTAAAACCATCCAGCCCTGAGGGAGACCGCTTAGCCCATTGTTCCTCTGGCAGCTCTTTGAATGATTATATCCTTCTCATTTCATTTTACATTCTGAGTGATTATAGAAATCTTGTATTGTAACTGTTAGTGCTGTAACTCTTTTTTTTATCACCAGCCATCTTAACCAATGCATTACAGACCATAATAACTCTTAATATTTTACCTAATTCCCCACTAGGTCATAAACTTATGTCTTCTGTTTATTGGCTCTCCCTCCCCTCTCCTGCCCCCAGTAATATTCATCCTATTTACTTTATCAAAACTCTTCATTCTGAACAGAAATGGTTTGTTAAAACTCGATTTGGTGAAAACTGACAAGAATTCAACCAGTTTTAAAATCTGTTTCTAAATCATTTACTTTAGTTTATTTTTCTTATATAAAAGTTTTTTTCCATCACTGAGACTAGAAAGCCCCCATATCTGATCCTTGAGAGAATGGAAATTTGCAATAAATAATGGTACCTGTGTACCACATCATTGCAATGTTACACTCCCTTGAAAGAATAACTGCTGTTCATTAAACTACCCTATTCTTCCCTCACCAATAGAACTCACAAACATTTTGTGTTCTGAACTATTTTCAGTCACTGTACTCACCCAGGCTGAGTTGGAAGTACAGATGGATGTTGCAAGATTCCATTGTTTCAGCTCCAAGTAGAATCAATTGCAAAAACCTGATTTCAAAAACGATTTCAAAAACGAGAGTTCAAAAACCTGATTTTTCCTCAATGCACCAGAGTTAAAACATCCCTCACAGCCAAAAGGCACAGGGTTCTGATTTCTATCTATAAATGGTAAAATAAAATGCCAAAGAGACACAGGTCCGATTCATTTTAGCATATATCCTGAACTGCTGATGTGAGCACTTACCCAAATTCTCAGAAATATGTTGCTCTGTCTAATGGAACAGATGAAGGAGGAAAATGGTAAAATATGGCACACTTTGTTTTGCCCATTAAAAATGTGGAAAATGAAGGACAATTTACAGTGTCCATACACTAGTCAAATGGAATAGTTGGTAATTTTTGCAGTGGCAATAAACTCAGGAACACCCAGGTTAGACTAGATTGGAGAAGGTGAAAAAGATTCAGCTACATTGTTCTAATGTAGTTTTGTTTCATTCACAAATACTAAAATGTCCAATACACCAATGCATGTCATCCACAATAACCATTCTTCTCCCTTGTCGAAATGACCAGTTGAAACTAAGAAATATTAATCTTTGAGGTATTAACAAATACAAGAAGAGCAAAAAGGAATACAGAGATAAAACTAGGACATTTACCAGAAGATTAAAACCACTGTGTAAAAAACAAATCAACATCAACCTAGGTTCAAAAAAAACCCAGACAAAAATACACAATCTTATTTTCAAATCAGTTTGAAAGAAACTCCCACAATCCAAGGATCCAAGTGCAAATCCAAGGATGTGTTGGCAAAATAAAATGGAAGGGCATAAACAGCTGCTTGAAGAGAAAACTGTAAAAATGACATGATCGGAATTTTCAAGTGGTAGTTTTGCTTCCTTAACGATCAAAAAACTACAAATTTTGTGGTGCTTGGTCTCCATCTGCGGCATGAGCATACTGTAAGCTAGACATCTTTGAAAATGAAATTTACATTTAAAAGAGCTCCCATAACCGATTGGCATGTTACCAGCCATGCCAATTCACCTGAACATACTTTGACCAACACTGTCATATTGTTGGCTAGATTTGGATTAGGAAGAGGAAACTGGATGTCCATGAGCCAGTCCTAATTGAGGGATCAGAGGTGGAGAGGGTCAGCAACTTTAAATTCCTCTGCATTATCGTTTCAGAAGATCTGTCCTGGGCCCAGTACGTAAGGGCAATTACAAAGAAAGCATGGCAGCACCTCGGCGTCTCCAAGGATTTGCAAAGGTGCAGCATGATAACTAAAACTTTGACAAAATTCTATAGATGTGTGGTAGAGAGTATGTTGTCTGGCTGCATCACAGCCTGGTATGGAAACACCAACGTCTTTGAACAGAAAAGCCTTACAAAAAATAGTGTGTATGGCCCATTCCATCATGGGCAAAGCCCTCCCCACCATTGAGCATTTCTACACGGAGCACTGTCACAAAAAAGCAACATCCATTATCAGGAACACCATGACCTAGGCCATGCTCTCCTCTCACTGCTGCCATCAGGAAGATGGTACAGGAGCCTCAGGACTCACACTACCACTTTCAGGAACAGTTATTACTCCTCACTCAACTTCACTTGCCCCATTGCTGAATTGTACCCACAACCTATGGACTCACTTTCAAAGACACTTCACTTTGTGCTCTCAATATTCATTGTGTATTTATTCTTCTTCTTATTATTACTTTTTTCTTTTGTATTTGCAATTTGGTTCTTTGTTCATTCTGCTGGGTGCAGTCTTTCATTGATTCTATTATGGTTCTTGGACTGACTGAGTATGCCCGCAAGAAAATAAATCTCAGGGCTATATATGGTGACATATATGCACTTTGATAATAAATTTACTTTGAACGCTTTGACCAAGTATAGCGTACTTACTTTCCTCAGGATGCTGTTCAAACAGCTCTACCAATTTCTCCACAAGGAGCTGATACTTGTTTTGTTGAATATTTCGGTTAACTTTCTCGTACATTTGGCAGAGTCATTTTTTGTAAATCAGACCAGAGATAAATTCCCAAAAGCCCTATTTGGATAAGGGCAGTGTGTGTTTTATAAATAATCAGTGAGGCAGTTTGCATCTTGCTTGTCTTCAAGAGATATAGTGGGAAAGGTAGACTACCTATTAAAATGGCTAGAAAATTTTGGCATGCCCCAATTGATCCTTACCAATTTTTATCATAGAAAGCACATGATCAAAAGAAACTGCAGAGAGCTGTGAAAATAACTCAGCACATCGAGGAAACTAGCCACCCTTCCACGGACTCTGTCTACATTGCTCACTACCTCAGTAAAGCGGCCGGTATAATCAAACACCCCACTCACCCCAGACATTCTCTCTTCTCCCCTCTTCCATCAGGCAGAAGATTTAAAGCCTGAAAGCATGTACAACCAGGTTCAAGGACAGCTTCTACCCCACTGTTATAAGACAATAAAATGGTTCTGTAATACAATAAGTTGGACTATTGACCTCACAATCTACCTTGCTATGATCTTGCACCTTATTGTCTACCTGCACTGCAATTTTCTGTAGTCGTCACACTCTATTCTGCATTCTGTTATTGTTTTACCTTGTGCTACCTCAATGCACTGTGTAAAATACAGTATGCAAGACAAGCTTTTCACTATATCTCAGTATTTGTGACAATAATAAACCAATTATTATTTGTGGCTTTGATCGTGTGGATAGCCAGAATTTTTTTCCCCCAGGACTGAAATGATTAACATGAGGGACATAGTTTTAAGGTGCTTGGACATGGGTACAGAGGGGATGTCAGGGGTAAGTTTTTCTCACAGAGAGTGGTAGAATGCATTGCTGGCGATGGGGAGGGAGGCGGATACAATAGGGTCTTTTAAGAGACTCTTAGATAGGTACACGGAGCTTAGAAAAATAGAAGGCTATGCAGTAGGGAAATTCTAGGCAGTTTCCAGAGTAGGTTACATGGTCGGCACAACATTGTGGGCCGAAGGGCCTGTAATGTGCTGTAGATTTCTATGTTCTATGTTCAATACCAACTTCAGTTCCAGTTATGAGGGACCTCTATAATTTAAACAAAAAGGAACTGTTTCCTCAAGCAGACGGTCAAAAACCAACGGACATAGATTTAAAGTAATTGGTAGAAGAATTAGAGGGGGGGAATAAAGTTCTTTTTATTCTCGGAGGATGGTATAGGTTCAGAGCTCGCTTCCTGAAAGTCTGGTAGAGGCAGAAACCCTAAACACATTTAAAAAGTACTTGACCCACAGGGCTAGTGTCCAAGCACTGGGATGTATCTTTTGCCTAACAGAAAAGAGAGGGGAGAATATATATAAGGTGGATCTTTTACAATGGCTTCCTTCTGTGGCACAACTTGCAAACTTTTCTATGAACCTTAAAACGGTGATTGTTGGCTTTCTTCTTGACCTGCTGCAGATTGTGTGGTGAATGTACACCATTAATTTCAGTTCCAGACATCCATCCCAACAATGAAGGCAATACACTCAGTGGCTTAGGTACCTAATAAAGTGGCCACTGGGTGTATGTCTATAGTCTTCTGCTGCTGTAGCCCCCCCACCCCAAGGTTCGTTGTGTTGTGCATTCAGAGATGCTCTTCTGCACACTATTGTTATAATGTGTGGTTATTCCTGTTGCCTTCCTATCAGTTTGAACTAGTCTGGCCATTCTCTATCCTCTCCCATTAACAAGGTGTTTTCACCCACAGAACTGCCACTCACTGGGTGTTTTTTTGTTTTTTGCACCCTTCTCTGTAAGACTATTGTGCATGTAAATCCTAGTAGATCAGATTTTCTGAGATACTCAAACCACCCTATCTGGCACCAACAATGATTCCATGGGAAAGTCACTTAGATCACATTTCATCCCCATTCTGCTATTTGGTCTGAACAACAACTGAACCTCCTGACCACGTCCGCATGCTTTCCTGTGTTGAGTTGCAGCCACATGATTGGCTGATCAGATACTTACATTAATAAGCAGGTGTACCTAACAAAGTGGCCACTGAGCGTAATTGCAAATCACGGTGCCCTCTTGCTGTTCAGTTGCAGCTTTGTGGATACAGTGCGGTCACTGGGTGCTGCCTGAGTCAGGTATCCAACTGTCCTCGTGACTCTGTGGTTTCCTCCCGCTGCCTCCCACACTCCAAAGAAGTGGTAACTTTTTTTTGTTTGTTAACCCTCATGTAGCTAAATGGCAAAAAGAAATGAGAATGAACTGTGCTGGAAGCTGGTATGGGCCTGATGATCAAACCATCTCATGTGTTGTAATAAGTATGTTAAGCCAGTATGTGACATATTTTGGGAGGAGAAAATGACGATAATGTTGTCCCTATTTGCCTGCTGCTGTTGCCCTGAGAAATAGACATTCCGGGCTTGTGAGTTCCAGCCAAAGGAAGTATTTCCATGTTGTTTGTTTGTTTATTTATTTAGAGACACATTGTGGAACAGGCCCTTCTGGTCCAAAGAGCAGCACCACCCAGCAACCCACCTATTTAACAACATCTTAATCAATTTAGAATGACGTACTGGTTCGTAGGTTAACTGATCATTGTAAATTGCCTTGTGATTAGTCTAAGATTAAATCGGGGGTTGATGGCCAGTGTGGCACAAAGGGCCAGTAGGGCCTATTCTGCGCTGTATCTCTAAAGAAATGCCCAGTATGTGGGAGAAAACCAGAACACCCGCAGGAAACCCACACTCTCACAGGGAGAACATATGAACTCCTTAGAGAAGAATTGTATCTCTGATCTCCCAAACTCCTCACAGACGGTGCCAGAACTGAACTCAGGACTCCAGTTGTTGTGAATCCTGTAGATGATTGGTGATGGGGAAAACAGGTGTTTGGTGTGTATTTGTATCATAACAAATAAATATAATTGAATAACGCTGAGCTGTAAATATTGTGTGTATAATTAAGTTTATGGCAGGATTGATTAAGGTGGCTACAATGATATCATTTAACAGGTGGCAAATACGGTATCAATTGTAACTGGGGAAATTTCATTCTATTTATTTATTTATTCATTTGTTTATCTACCTATCTATCATACAGAGGGGAAAAGATCCCTCTTGCCCTTCGAGCCACATCACCCAGCAACCCTTGACTTAACCCTAGCCTAATCACGGGACAACTCACAAAGTTCAATTCACCTACCAACTGGTATGTCTTTGGACGGCGGGAGGAAACTGGAGCACCTGGAGAAAACCCATGTGGTCAGGGGGAGAACTCCTTACAGCCAGCGGTGAGAATTGAACCCGAGTCGCTTGTACTGTAGAGCATTGAGCTAACCACCACGCTACCTTGTGCTTAGTTTGCATTGGTACATGGATGGAAGAGTACAGAGTGATATGGTCCGGGTGCAGGTTGACAGGACAAGGCAGAAGATCAGGCTAGCATGGACTAGATGGGCCAAAAGGCCTGTTTCTATGCTGCAGTACTCTATGACTCTAAATACTTGCATAGGTACTTGTGGAATGTGTTGAGAAGGGCCAGGAGGCATATGGGCTTAATGTAGGAAATTGGGATTAGCTGGGTGGACACAGTGGTTAGCATGGACTCAATGGGCCAAAGGGCCATGCTATACTGCTCTATTACTCTGTTACTTTAAGGCAATAAAGGCAGAGCCAGTCAATTAACATCAATGGATAAACAATGTTTTCTGAATTTATTTTCCTAATTCCCCAGCATCTGTAATGTTTTTCTTTTTAATGATACTCAAGTTTAAAATTGAGTCTTTTCACCTCAGCAGCCTGCGGCTTCCTCCCTGCTCCTCGACCATTATATTAAACAGCATCCTTGTTCACGGCAAGAGAAGCCCAATGAACCACACTGCTCAGCGACCCACCTATTTAACCCTAGCCTCACCACAAGACAATCTACATTGATCTATTAACCTACTCACCAGTATGTCTTTGGAAAGCAGAAGGGAACCAGAGCATCCAGAGGAAACCCATGCAGTCACGGGAAGGATGTGCAAACTTCTTGGAGACCGAGTCGGAATTGGACTCTGAACTCGGATGTCCCTGGCTGTAATACTATCATATCAACCACTACTGTACAAAGGATACCTTGTGAACAGAACATGTTATTGAAAAACTTCAAATGTATCCGGCTGGATTTTAATTAGTAAAGACACCACAACTGGATATTCATGCTTTATTGTTTTTTATCTCTCCATGTTATGGTGGTATTAAACAGAGTTAAAATTACTCTTAATATACAGTGCCTGCTAATATGATTAATAAAATTACCAGCAATGCTATTTGCATTGATACATAATGGATGGATCATGAAACATTATGTTTTGTTTTACAAACATGAGAAAATTTGCAGCTGCTGGAAATCCAAAGCAACACACAAAAATGCTGGAGGAATTCAGCAGACTGGGCATCATCTCTGAAAAAGAGTAAACGCTTCGACATTTCAGGCTGAGACCTCTCAACAGGACTGGGCAGGAGGCGAAGTCGGAGTAAGAAGGTGGGAGGAGGGGAGGAAGAAGTACAAGGTGGCAGGTGATAGATGAAATCGGGAGAGGGTGAAGTCAAGAACTGGGAAGTTGATAGATGAAAGAGATAAAGAGCTGGAGAGGGGGGAATCTGTAAGGAGAGGGTGGAAGAAAGGGAAGGGAAAGGAACACCAGAGGGAGATGATGGGCAGATAAGGAAATAAGGTTCTTTGTGTTGTTCAAAGGGCTACAAAAACACCACAGATCTTGACATTTATTCATCATTAATCATAGGTTTGAGAAATTACAGTTCAAATCACATAAACTTTCCAATTAGAAACAAGCCATTTAATGTGTGTTCGTCTAGACCAAAATGGTCTATAGCCATCAGTCTAATATCTCTCCTCAGTTTCCTTCCCAATCCCTTAATTTTTAATGTAGTCTAATCTCACTTTCCTCATCCCGGCCCTGAGACATTCCACCCAGTCATTTTACTCTCCCTGGCTGTTTTTCCGTGAATAAACAACCCAGCCCTTTTCACTTCACCAAGATTTAAGTTCCAATTAAACCCTGAGATTTATTTGTATTTACTGCTGAATGATTTGTTCCATTCCAAGGGTCAATGTAGGAAGGTTAGGTGATCCTTACCCCAGCTGTGGTCAAGGAGCTAGCCTGAATCCACTGGGACTCAGGCCTCGGTGTTGGAAAGAGAGGACTCCTGGCTCTCTGCTTGCACAGAGCTGGGTGTGGGAATCATCAAGGGGTTCCTGTTCCACTGCCTGGTACCCACGTTTCCTCCAGCGCTTCCTGGCATAGAAGGTGAGGCCGACTATGCCAATCAGGGCCAGTGTGATGGTAATGGAGATGCTCGCTACCACCCCGGGTCCTCTGGAATGACTGGTGTCAAACAAGTTGCGGGTATCCGAGATGGGGGCCACTCTCCACAGATTGGTGGCTGTGTCCTTCACCCAAGGCTCCTGGTACTTGGCCATGACCACCACCGTATTGGTGGAGCCAGTGGTGAACAGAGGAAGGTGTGAGAATGGGGGCAGGTTGATAGGGGCCAGGTTGAGATTATTAAAGGAGCTGGACTTCACACAGTACAGGATCTGGCAGCTGTCACTGATACTAGCCAGGTGCTGGCTATAACCTTCAGGACAGCGCTTGTGGTAAGCAGTGGCCCCCATATGTGTGGAGCCCTTGTCCAGTTTCCGAGCCGGCTCAGCCAGCGGGTTGCCCGCCTCACAACTGAAGAAGCCACCGAAGGGCAGCGAGTAGCGGAAGCCCATCTTGTAGTCCTCACTCACACAGACCTGCACGTGCTGGAAGAGCTTCAGGGGGTAGAAGGCCTTGGGGCACGAGTTGCCCTGGGTCACCGGGTTGCTGGAATTGGAGCTGTAGAGGCCACCAAAGAGGTAGCCAGTGTTCTGGGGCACAGTGGTGCCGGGCATTGCTGCACACCAGTACGACTTAAAGCCGGCTCTGTTCACGTAATAAACATCACCACACACGTCTTCGCAGCAGTCCAGAAAAATCCAACAGGAGTGGCAGTGGCGGTGACACTCGTACCGGCTGACTCCCTCCTCCCTTTGGCCCGAGTGTAGGTGAATGGCCGAGTAACCAGGAGGGCAGCTGAAAGCCCCTGTCAGCGGATTCTTCTGGGCCAGGGACTGACACAGCGACTGAGCACCCGGTCCTGACACAGGGGTACACTCCTGGTAGACACCGCCAAAGGTGAAATTGGTGCCTATCTCCTTACAGGAGCCATCATCGACGTTGGCCTGGAAATTGAAGTTGGTTGACTTGATATCCACACAGCCCGGGTGGACGTTAACGACATAGTAGAGATAGATGGCCCTCTTGATAGCCCGGGAAAGCTTGGTCACCGTGGGTTTCGGCAGCTCGGGTAGGTTGGCTGCAGTGACAAAGAAGTCGAGGGGCTGCCCGCTCCTGTCGATGGCCACCAGCTGGTTGGTGATTTCCTGCTGCCACTTCTGCAGGGTGATTCCAGGGTAGAAAGGCACACCGCCGTGGCTCTCAATCCTCGAGTGCGTCCTGTTGCCCACGTAATGCCTGGTGAACTGATCGGTGCTCTCCACTTGACCGCTCAGGCCCACGTTCACCGTGTGGAAGAAGGTGGCTCCTGCCGAAGCACTGATGCTGGACTTCTGGCTCCAGCTGTCGGACACAAAGCTGGAGCTGATCTGGTCCACCTGCACCAGGCTAGCGCCAGCGTCCACAGCAGTCAACACGTGGGTCCCATAGTTCAGAACAAGTAACTGGGCATAGTAATCGGCAGCCCTGGTCTGGTAGTTCTCAATGTAGTTGGCAATCTCAATCAGTTGCTGCTTAAAGCTCGCATCCAGCTTGAAGTCGGGTATGGATTTGACCTGGTACATTAAGTTTCTCACCTGGATTCTGGTGGTCGTGCTGCTGTCCCGCACCTGATGGGTCTTGATCCTCTCAAAACTGGCGGAGAATTTTGCATTCAGGATAGAGAGGAAGGACTTCTCAGAGTTGACTGAGGCACTGGTGGTGCCTTTGTAATCCATCCAGCTGGTCATCATATCTGACACAAAATCCAAGCTGGTCTGCTTCTGGGGTACCACGTAGACCTGGTCTGGGATAAAGTATTTCCCATCCTCACTGGTCTTGCACTGTGAGTAGCTGATGTTCATTACTCGACCTCGGTCAAGATTCCTCAGGTTGTCCCAGCCCCCTCCAGGCAGAACCTCAAGAGCTGTCAAGTTTTGCTGTTTCCTACAGTTTGACAAACCATCTCCACTAGGCTCTCGAAGGCTGTTGTCTGTTGCCCTCACTGAGAGAACGCAAAAAAACGCACGGGCCAAAACCAGGTGGGTCTTTAAGGACTGCATCCTCTCAGCTCATTGCACGGTGAGGTGTCCTGGCTTGTGAGTTACTGATACTAATCACTTTCTATTTATTGGCAAGTTTCTTCCTCTTTCAATCCCGTGACCCTGCTTCAAAATGAAACTATACAGGGGAAAGTCCAAGTGTGCATACTTCAATAATTAGTCAGAATCTCCTACTGCTTTTGTTTGAAATTGAAAGTTAGCTCTCATTCTCACTCTGTACAAACAACAGACAGGAGTGGAGGTCAGAAAATCACCTGTCAAACATACCGACAGGAGGAGCCATTACATCAATCCTATACGAGGAAATCTGCAGATGCTGGAAATTCAAACAACACACACAAAATGCTGGTGGAACACAGCAGGCCACGCAGCATCTACAAGGAGAAGCACTGTTGACGATTTGGGCCGAGACCCTTCATCAGGACTAACTGAAAGGAAAGATAGTAAGAGATTAGATCTTTTGTGTGTGTTGTTACATCAATCCTATGACTTTACACAGGACCTTATTCCCCTGAGCACAAGAGAATGAGGGATATTTTGATAGAGGTCTACAAAACTATAAAGGGTATGGATAGAGGAAAAGCAAGTAGGCTTTTTCCTCCAAGGTTGGGTGAGATGAGAGCTAGAGGTCATGGGCTAAGGGTAAACAGTGATCTGTTTAAAGGGAACCTGAGGGGGAACATCTTCAGTCTGAGGGAGGTGAGAGTGTGGAACAAGCTTCCAGCAAAAGTGGTGGATACTGGTTCAATTTCAACATTTAAGAGAAATTTATATAAGTACAAGGATGGAAGAGGTACGGAGGGCTTTGGTCCAGGTCAATGGGACTATGCAGATTATTAGTTTGGCACAGACTAAATGGACCAAAGAGCATGTTTCTGTGACTCTATGATTCTAAGAAGCAGAAATAATTCAGTCACATGGAATAGTTTTGTCTGAGTCTGAGGAACCTCTGTAACCTTTTCCAATCTTGTTAGGTGAGAAAGAAGTATCATAAGACCATAAGACGTATAGGGCCCTTTTCCCTTTGCTAATTTGCAGATCTCCCTTGGGCAAGATGTAACACCTGCTTAGCCCCTCCCTCCCCCACTCCAATCAGGGTCGCATGAAGCCCTGGGAGCAGGTGGTGGATGGTCGTATGAGCAGCTGGTGCACATCACAAGTCTGGTCATGTGACCACTGACACCAGGCTGGCAATCTCTGAAGAGTATTGATAATGGCTGGGGTCACCCGTCTTGTAAAGACAATGCCCAGAAGAAGACAATGGCAAACCACTTAGGTAGAAAAATTTGTCAAGAACAATCATAGTCAAAGAGCATGATTGCCCACATCATACAACACGGTACATAAACTTGATGATGAATAATCAAGAAACTATCAACCTCCACAACAAATATACCAAATGACTTGCCCTTGTTGGCGATAAACTCCACAGATTCACCACCCCCCATCTAAAGAAATTCCTCCTCATCCTCCCTTTCATTCCTGAGATCATTCTCATTGAGAGGGTGAATGCTCAGTGGGTACCATTTATTATCAGAGAATGTATACAGTTTAGAACCTGAAATACTTGTCTTCGCAGACATCCACGAAAATCAGAAGAACCCTAAAGAATGAATGAGAGAAAGGCATCAGAACCCCAAAGCTCCCCTCCCCCACACATGCAGTAGCAAACATCGATGCCTTGTCCTCCCCGCCTATTTCAGCAAAAAGCGTCAGTGCCCACCAGCCACCAAACAAAAGCAAAGTTCCCGAGAGATCATGATCTGCTGTCATCAAAAAGTATTTAAAGGAGATGTGCAGGGAATTTTTTTAAACAGGTAGTTTAAAAGAGTTAAAAAGTGGTAGGTGATAGTAGTAGAAGCAGATGCAATGATGGTGTTTAAAAGCAATTGAGAGGTAAATTAACATATAGAGAGTGGAGGGATAAAGGCCTCATTGTGGGCCAAAGGACCAATTCCTGTGCTATACTGATCTATGATCTTTGCTATACGATTGTTTGGAAATCCTGATTGTTTTGCATCTGGCCCATTATTTGAAGTAAACTTCTATCTCTCAATTAATTTAACTGAATTAAGTAATTCTTACTTTGATTAAGGGACTTTCCATCACATTGTCCTTTACCTTCTGAAGTGGCCACTTCAAAAGGAAATGAATCAGTTTCAAAGTGCTTTAAGATTTCAGGAAGGCGTGCAGAGCTTATGCGTTGTCTGCATGGAGTTCCCACATTCTCCTAGTGACCTCATGGTTTTGGCTTCAGGTGACCCGATTCCTCCTATAAGCTAGTGATGTGTTGACTGCTTGGGTACTTTGAACTTTGAACTCTGAAGTTTCTAATTAACTTGGAGGAATTTGCAGAGACACGTTGGTGTACCCCTCAGCTGTAGATGGGTGGTTGAATCTGGGGGAGATTTGATGGGAACGTGGGGGAGAATAGGGAAAAATATATTGGAGGAATGGGATTGCTCTGTTGAGGTGGACAGGAACTTGGAGAGTCAGGATGGTTTAGAGAAGGAATTGCAAACCACTGGGCCCAAGGTTCCATTTCCTGGACAAACTCCCAGGATTTGTCTAACTGTACTTATTTCTTATCCAACACTGCATCACTATTGTAACTATAGATATTAAAGGAATATCAATAATATTTTAAAACAACGGGTTAGTCACATTTTAAGTTGGACTGAAATCTGTCATATCCATTTTGCACTCAAGGTAAATAAGATAAAAGAATTAATTAATGAATTCAGAAAGAAGAAGTGGAGGGAACACACTCTAGTCCTCATTGAGGGATCAGCGGAGGAATGAATGAGCAGTTTCTTTTCTTTTCTTTTTACAGTATTTTTATTCAGAAGAAAAAAAAGATTTACAGAGTGCAACACATAGATACATCTCAACGTAACTTGTGTACATTCATATATTGTAATAAAATTGATCAAAATGTTATAGCAAATCACATAAAGGTATACTACTCCGTAATCAAAAATTTAAAGATAGGTCATACGTCATAAAAGAAATTTTTTATATATAAAAAAGTCAACCCCTTACCAACTACCAAAGAAAAAAGCTGATGGGTGATAATGGATAATTAAAAAAAACATAGTTGCTTAAGAAGAGAAGATAGAAATATACATAAAAGTCTGTGCACTGTTAAGCTTTATAAATTGGAGAAGTAATTTAGGAAAGGTCCTCAGATATCATAAAAAGATTGTTTCGAATTTAAGACTGAGCAGCAGATCTTCTCTAAATTTAAATAAGGCATAATATCACGTAGCCATTGAAGATGTGTAGGAGGGGTAGACTCCTTCCATTTAAGCAAGATTGCTCTCCTTGCTAAAAGAGAGGTAAAAACTAAAACCTGTAGGTTAGGAGTATTTAAAGTTATATCTTCATTTGCAATAATACCAAACAAGGCAGTAAGGAAACTTGGGTCA
The DNA here is from genome assembly GCF_048418815.1 of Hemitrygon akajei. Lineage (NCBI taxonomy): Eukaryota > Metazoa > Chordata > Chondrichthyes > Myliobatiformes > Dasyatidae > Hemitrygon > Hemitrygon akajei. The sequence continues at coordinate 187,245,263 of NC_133127.1, forward strand.
AATTGGACCCTAAAAAGTTGTGAGAAGGTATGGAATACTTCCCGCCAAAACTTTTCAATTTTAGGACAAAATCAAAACATATGAATTAAAGAGGCATCAGCAGAGTTGCATTTATCACAAAGTGGAGAAACGTTCGGATAAAAACTGGACAGCTTCTGTTTAGAAATGTAAGCTCTATGAACCACTTTAAATTGTAGAAGAGAATGACGAGCACAGAAAGATGATTTATTAACCCGTTTAAGAATTTTATTTCATCTTTCATCAGAAATCTGACAATTTAGGTCATCCTCCCAAGCTTTTTTTATTTTATCTAAAAAGTCTTGTCTAGAATCAATCAACAAGTTATAGATACTGGTGATAGGGTCATTAACAAAATGTTTTAAATTTAAAAGATCGTCCAGTAAATTTTTATCAGGACCTATAGGAAAAGTAGTTAATTGGAAACGTAAGAAATCTCTAATTTGAAGGTATCTGTAAAAATGTGTTTTTGGCAGTGCAAATTTAGTTGACAATTGGTCAAATGAAGCAAAACACCCTGAGATAAACAGGTCCCAAAAACACTTAATACCTAGTTCATCCCAATCCTTAAAGACTTTGTCAGTCATGGAAGGGATAAAAAAATAATTAAGGAGAATGGGAGATGATAATGAAAAATTCGCTAAACCAAAAAATTTTCTAAATTGAGACCAGATCCTTAAACTTTGCTTAACAATTATATTATCTGTTGTTTTATTTGCTGAAAAAGAAGAGTATGATCCAAGAAGAGAGACAATAAAGGAATTTTTTACAGAATTAACTTCTAAAGAGTCCCATGATGGGCAATCTTTACGCTAAAAATAATAGGACCAAAAAGTAATATTCCTTATGTTGGCAGCCCAATAGTAAAACCTAAAATTGGGTAGGGCTAATCCACCCATCTCTTTATTTCTTTGTAGGTAAACTTTACTTAAACGAGTTGTTTATTATTCCAAATATAAGATGTTAAATTTGAATCTAACGAATCAAAATAGGTCTTAGGAATAAAAATAGGTAAAGCCTGAAAAAGATATAAAAATTTAGGAAGAATCTTCATTTTAATCAAATTAATTCGGCCAATTAGGGATAAAGAAAGAGGAGACCATTTAGAAAGCGTCTTTTTCACATAATTCAATAAAGGGTTTAAGTTTTCTTTAAATAAATTCTTGAAGTTTTTAGTAATTGTTACACCTAGATATATAAATTGACTTGTAACAACTTGGAACGGAAATTTGGCATTTGATAACATTAGGTCATTTAAAGGAAATAGCTCACTTTTATGTAAGTTCAGCTTATATCCTGAAAAATAACTAAACTGGGAAATTAAAGAAAGAACCGAAGGTAAAGAACTTTCAATGTTAGAGATAAAAAGTAAAATATCATCAGCATATAATGAAATTTTATGAGTCATACCTTCCCTTAGTATACCAGAAATGTCTTTAGATTCTTGAATTGCTATTGCTAAGGGTTCTATAGCTAAAACAAAAAGTAACGGACTAAGGGGGCAGCCTTGTCTAGTTCTCCGCTGTAATTTAAAGGGCTTAGAAATTTGAGAGTTAGTAATAACCTGAGTGGTAGGAGACAAGTACATTTGTAAATTAATTTAACCCAGCAAATAGAATTAGGCCCAAAATTAAATTTTTCTAATGTCTGAAAAAGATAATTCCCCTCAATCCTATCGAAGGCTTTTTCTGCATCTAAGGATAATATACACTCTTATATTTTTTTGGATGGTGAATATATCACATTCAATAACTGACGTATATTAAAATGTGAGTAGCAATTTTTAATAAATCCTGTCTGGTCATGTGATATAATAGATGGTAAAATATTTTCAAGTCTTCGAGCTAAGATTTTTGATAAAATTTTTGCATCAACATGTATGAAGAACATTCAGCTGTATTTTTATTTTTTTTAAGAATAAGAGAAATAAAAGCTTCATAAAAAGATTGAGAGAGTTTACCTGATTTAAAGGACTCTGATAAAACAGAGGATAAATAAGGTGTAAGTAACTAGTGAAAGTTTTATAAAACTTCCCAGGAAAACCATCAGGTCCTGGGGTCTTACCAGAATGTAAAGCACGTATAGCCTCAGCCACTTCTTCATTGGAAATAGGCTGATCTAACTGTATTAGGCTATCAGCAGACAATGTAGGAATGTTGATATAACTGAAAAAAGCACTCATATAAGTATCATCTGAAGAAGAGTCAGACTGATACAACTTAAGGTAAAAGTCTTTAAATACGTTGTTAATTTCAGAATGGTCGGATATCTTAGTACCATTATCTTTAAAAATTTTTGTGATTTGATGATTAACCATAAAAGATTTTAAGTGATTGGCTAATAAACTATCTGTTCTATCCCTGTGAATGTAAAATTGAGTTTTATCTCTAAACAGCTGTCGTTCAATTGGGTAAGTCAGCAGAAGATTATACTTGGATTGGATTTCAATCCGCTTATTATATATACTTGGATCTGGAGATAGGGCATCAAGATCTTTTACTATCACTGCTAAGTCAAACCTTTCTTTGTCTAAGTCAAACCTTTCTTTGTCAGCTTTTTTCTTTATATAGGTAGAGTAAGAGATAATTTGTCCACGAATATATGCTTTATAAGTATCCCAGGCTATAGTACCAGCAGTATCTCCTTTAACATTTTCTTTAAAGAAAAATGTAATATGATTTTCCAAAAACTTTAGAAAATTTTAATCAGATAACAATGATAAGTTAAAATGCCAACTTCTATTTGATACAGAATAAACAGGTAATCTTAAAGCCAGAAGCACAGGTGTATGTTCAGGCAAAGCAATCTCCTTATAATCACAGGATCGTACCAGTGGAAGCAAGTTTCAATCTATAAAAAAGTAGTCAATCCGAGAGTACATATGATGCACCTGAGAAAAATATGAATATTCCTTTTCTTGGGGGTGCAAAAAACACCACACATCGAGAATACCACATTGAAGCAGAAAAGATTTAAAAAGTAGGACTGATTTATTAGTGACAGGGGTTTTACTTGAAGAGCGGTCTAATATAGGGTCAAGCCAAAAATTAAAATCTCCACCCATCACTAAGGAATACCGATTCAAATCAGGCAGAAAAGAGAAAAAACGTTCAAAGAAGTCATCTGTATTTGGAGCGTATACATTCGCAAATACCATTAGTTTATTCTCAAGACTACCCGAAACAATAACAAAATGGCCATTTGTATCAGAAATTACATTATGTTGAATAATGGATACATTCTGATCAAACAGGATAGAGACACCTCTTGATCTAGATTGGGAGGGTGAGTGAAAATGTATACCCTTCCATCCTTTGAAAGAACGTGAAATATCATCTTTACGAATATAGGTTTCTTGAAGAAAAATTATACGAGTTTTAAGTTTCCAGATATAAGGGAAAATCTTATTTCGTTTAACAGGGTTATTTAGACCTTTCACATTAAAACTGAGTATATTAATAAAAGTATCCATCAAGTATCCTTTAGTAATGTATAAAAGGTAATCACAGACATGTAGATAGTGAATAAATAAAACAGTAAAAACATCCAATCAGCTTTCTGGAAGAACCCATTTTCCCCCCTCCCTCCCCCCAAAGACAGAAATCAGCCAAGGGAGGCTGAAGACTAAATCTAGCATTCCCAACCCAAAACTCTGGTGGCTCCAGAAAGAATATATGTATAGCTGTGCTGAATAAACAATTGTAAATATATATATACAAAAACAAAATACCAAAGTAAATAAGTTTGCTATTTACGAAAAAAACCCATGGGAAAATAGAAGTGTTTGTCTCGGTAAGAAGGAAAGACAATAAAATCAAATATTAGTAGAAGCCAATAAGGAAAACAACATATGCTTGCGGGTGCAAAAAAAAATGGAGTAAAGAAACAAATAAAAAAATAAAAAGTAACATTAGAGAACCAGTGTAATGACGGAAAACAGCAAAAGAGAAAATGGATGCGGTCTGCCTGCATATTTTGCATAGTTTGAAAGATAACAAGAGCAGTTTCAAATTCCTGAGTGTCAACATCTCTGAAGATCTATCCTGGGTCCAACGTATTGATACAGTCACAAAGAAGGTACAACAGCACCTATATTTCATTCGGAGTTTGAAGAGATTTGGTATGTCACCAAAGACTAACAGATTTCTACAGCGCACCCGTGGTGAGCGTTCTAACTGGCTGAGTTATCATCTGGTATGGAGGGATCACTGCTCAGGATTGGAAAAAGCTGCAGAGGGCTTTAACATCAGCCAGCTCAACATGGGCACCCGTCTCCACAGCATCAAGGACATTGTCAAAAGGTGATGCCTTAAAAAGATAGCATCCACAATTAAGGATCCCTAACACCAGAACATGTTCTCTTCATATTTTCTCATTACTACCATCAAAGAGGAAGTACAGGAGCCTGAAGACACGCACTCAATGTTTAAGAAACTGCTTCTTCCCCTCTGCCGGCAGATTTCTGAATGGACAATGAACCCATGAACACCTCCTCACTATTTTTGTTCTCTTTTTGCACCATTTATTTATATTTTTATTGTAATTTATATTATTCTTATTTATTTCATTGCATTGCAGCCACAAAACAACAAATGTGTCCGTGGCAATAAACCTGATTCTGATTCAATAAGGAACAATTTTAAGGTTGTATCGTGAACGATGTGATGGAGCAGCATCCTGGAAAATCACCAGACGCCTCCACAGCGGCGAAGTGTGCAGGTTCCGTGGCCACATGCAGTTGCTGTTGGCCTGTTAGGAAGTGTGGTTGACCAGCCTAGGGTGACAGATTTTCCTGCCGTTCTAGCGGCCTCTCCTCAGCAGTTCCCCACAAGTCACTATGCAGAAAACTGCAGTATCAAGTATACTTCATACCATTCTGAATTTAAATGGCTGTGAATATATTTCTTAAGCTGTTTAAATTTAACAGGACACCTTCTCCTAAATTACTGGCAATTTTACCATTGTTTTATTTATACAGTATAGGTTCACAGGGTTAAGGAAGGCTTTTCAGCCCAGCTCACATCCACAGTGATGAAGTGCTTTGAGAGGTTGGTGATGAAGCATATCAATACCTGCCTGAGATACAACAAGGATCCACTCTAATTTACCTACCAGCACAACAGGTCCACAGCAGATGCCATCTCATTGGCTCTTCACTCAACCCTGGAACATCTGGACAGCAAAGATGTATACATCAGGATGCTCTTTATTGACTATATCTCAGTAATCAGCACCATTATCCCATCAAAACTAATCAATAAACTTCAAGAACTTGGTGCCAACCTCTCCTTGTGCAATTGGATCCTCAATTTCCTCACTTGTAGACCCTAGTCAGTTCAGAGTGGCAACAACATCTCCTCCACAATCTATGACAGCTCTGCTACCATATTCAAGTTTGCTGTCGTAGGGCAAATCAGCATATAGGAGGGAGATTGAAAATCTGGCTGAGTGGTGCCACAACAACAACCTCTCACTCAATGTCAGCAAGACCAAGGAGTTGATTATTGACTTCAGGAGGAGGAAACCGAAGGTCCTTGAGCCAGACCTCATCGGAGGATCGGAGGGTCAACAACTTTAAATTCATCAATGTTATCATTTCAGAGCACCTGTCCTGGGCCTAGCAGATAAGTGCAATTATGAAGAAGGCATGATAGCACCTCTACTTCCTTAGGGATCTCTACTTCTGGAGCACCCACCTAGCATGTAAGTTTGGGATACAGTCAGCAACATAAGCAGGATCTCCTCTCCTAAAATACTAAAGAAGATGACAATTTTTAAGCTGTTTCATTCATATAGATTCATCTGGTTGCTCAGCAGAGAAACAGGACCCTCCACCCAACTTGTCCACAGTAATCGACTTGATAGAATGACCAATTCTGGTCATTCTCTGATCGTTTAAAATCAGCATCATTTGTCTCACCTTATAGTCAATCCCTCATAAAGTGCTTGTAACTAACTGTATCTGTTACTCATCAATAGGCCCCCTAATACGGGGAAACATTGTGCCATCTGGAAAGGAAAAGAGCATGAATGGACAGTACTTAAGATATTTAACAAATAGGAAGCATCCGTCACAGTTTATATGCTTCTTAATTTCCTTTCAATGCTGGCTATCATTGACTGTGTAAGATTAATGCCAACCAGATAATTACACGTTAATGAAATATTGCAGAGTTACAACATGGCAATAGGTCTTTAGCCCCGACTGGTCCAACCAGCCATCATTCGTTATGTGAAACTCCAACTTCCTTCTTCATCCCAGCCCACCAATAAACCTTGTTCTCCCCTTATCACTGGAGCTTGACTTGATGGAGTTCAGAAGGATGAGAAGGGATCTCTTTGAGATGTACCGAACACTAAAAGAACTGGTTAGATTAGGTGTGGCAAAGATGTTTCCAATAGCAGGAGAGGGTACAGCCTCAGATTAAAGTGACGTCCCATTAAAAATGAGATGAGGAGGAATTTCTTCAAACAGAGGGCTGTGAATCGAGAAACATAGAAAACCTTTAAAGTTAACCCTTAAGCTCCCGGATAGATTTTTGAAAATCTCACAGTGGAGATTGAACCCCGTTTTGTTACAGGATCCAGCTTTTGTTAATTTTATTAAGGAGCAAATTTCTATATTTTTTGAATTTAATACAACTGAAGGAATGTCAAATCTGGTTATATGGGACACCTTGAAATCTTTTCTTAGGGGACAGATAATCTCATATTCAGCAGCCTTGAGAAAGAAAACTAAAGCGGAATTGTCAGTGCTTATTAATAAAATTAAACAGATAGATAAAACGCATTCAGTTAAATCTACTGAAGACCTATATAAAGAAAGGGTCGAACTTCAATCACAGTATGATTTATTTCTGACCTTTCCCATTGAACAGCAAATTTTTAAATCTAAAAGTTTATTTATATACATGGGGAAAAATCTGCTAAACTTTTAGCGGGTCAGTTAAAGGCTGGGATGGTCAGAAGACAGATTTTAAAAATTCGCTGACCAGATAGAACAGAAACTTTAGATCCTTGTGAAATTAGTAAGATACTTCTGGACTTTTATTCTAATCTTTATAAATCCGAATTCTCTGATAGTAATGTCACTATGAATAGATTTTTGCAAAGGTTAAACATACCTCAAATTTCGATTCAAGATGCTGATATGTTAGATGCACCTATTAAACAAGAGGAGATAGCCAAGGCTATATCCTCTATGCAATTAGGTAAAGCTCCGGGACCTGATGGTTATACAGTAGAATTTTATAAGACCTTTCACGAAACACTTATACCACATCTTCATCAAACGTTCACTGATTCTATATCTTCTGGGAACCTTCCTAAAACTTTTTATGAAGCACTAATTTCATTGATTCCAAAAAAAGGGAAAGACCCACTGGAATGTGTATCCTATAGACCTATTTCTTTACTGAATGTAGATTTTAAAATCCTCTCTAAGATTCTAGCAAATAGGCTTGAGAGTATCTTGCCTAATGTTATCTCAAATGATCAAACAGGATTTATTAAAAATAGGTACTCACATTTTAATATTTGAAGATTATTAAATATAATTTATTCCTCCTCAACCAAAGAATCTGAATGTATTGTATCTTTGGATGCAGAGAAAGCCTTTGATAGGGTGGAATAGCCTTATCTATTTCAGGTTTTGAAGAGGTTCAATTTTGGTCCAGGATTTATCTCCTGGATTAAATTGATTTATCATGCCCCGGTAGCTGTGGTTCTCACTAATAACCAAAAGTCTCCTTACTTTAGATTATATAGAGGTACCCATCAGGGCTGTCCCCTTAGCCATTTATTATTTAATTTGGCTTTGGAACCACTTGCTATTGCTCTTAGGGATCCTAATTCTGTGCAGGGTATTAGGAGAGGGGATAAATTACATAAGGTTTCGTTATACGCGGATGATTTATTAGTTTACGTTTCAAATCCTAAGAAATCTATTCCTTCTATGTTATCTATATTTATGGAATTTGGTACTTTTTCTGGATATAAACTTAATTTACATAAAAGTGAATTATTTCCTATTAATAATTATTTTGATTATTATGATCAAATACCTTTTAATATTGCCAAAAACCATTTTACTTACCTTGGTATCAAAATTACAAAAAATTTAAAAGACTTATATAGGTACAATTTCTTCCCTTTAGTTGAATATACTCAACAGGCGCTTTCCAAATGGTCACCTATGTCGATGTCATTGATTGGTCGAATAAATGCTATAAAAATGGTTAGTCTACCGAAATTTTTATATATATTTCAAGCAGTTCCCTGTTTTGTTCCAAAAACATTTTTTGATAAAATAGACTCTCTGATTTTGTCTTATGTTTGGAATAATAAAAGCTCTAGAGTGAATAAACTTTTATTGCAAAAATCAAAAAAAAGATGGAGGACTGGCTTTACCAAACTTTAGATTTTATTATTGGGCAATTAATATTTGCTATATTACTTTTTGGATTTATGATATAGACGATCAAGATCGCCCTTCATGGTTACAGCTGGAGGAAAATTCAGTGGTGGGGTTTTCGTTAGCTTCTTTATTAGGAGCTCCCCTTCCCTTTTCGTTCTCCAGAATAGGTAAACAAGCTCTTAACCCTATTGTTAAACATACTTTAAAAATTTGGTTTCAATTTCGTAGATTTTTTTGAATTAAATGGTTTTTTACTTTCTAGTAATATTTATTCTAATTTCTTTTTTAAACCATCAACTTTGGATAAGGCTTTTCTAACATGGAAAATTAAGGGAATAAAAACTTTTTTAGATTTGTTTTTACAAGACTGCTTAATGTCTTTTTCACAGTTAATGGATAAATATGATATCTCCAATACACATTTTTTCAGGTATTTACAGGTTAGGAATTTCTTACATGATTTTTTACCAAATTACCCCTTGATCTGCTCTTCAAATTTGACTTATGTTATTTTTCAGTTTAAACCTTTTCAAAAACAATAAATAGCTATCATTTATAAACAGTTAATGAATGCTCGCACATCGCCTAATGATAGGGTTCAACGCTCCTGGGAAGTAGAACTTCAACATTCACTCTCAGGTAACCAATGGAGTAAAACTTATTATTTAGTTAATAATTCATCTATCTGTGCACACCATATTTTAATTCAGTTTAAGATAGTACATAGGGCCCATATGTCCAAAGATAAATTGGCGCATATTTTTCCTAATATATGCCCTATTTGTGATAGATGTAATGCAGAAGTGGCTACTCTAACCCATTTGTTTTGGTCATGTGTAAGTTTAAATAGTTTTTGGAGGGATGTTTGGAATATTATCTAAAGTTATAGACATGGATGTTCAACCTAATCCACTTACAGCAACTTTTGGGATTTTCCCAGAGGAAGCAAGCAAAGTGTCTGCCTCCGCCCAACATGTGATAGCTTTTTCAACTTTACTGGCTAGGAGAACTATTTTGCTACACTGGACAGAATCTAACTCACCCGCTGTTTTCTATTAGCTCTCCTCTATCATGTCATGTTTAAGCTTGGAGAAAATTAGAAGCCAGACATTTGATACATTTTTTGATTTTGAACAAGTCTGGCGACCCTTTTTCAATCAGATCCCTACTCATCCTTCTAAATTCCAGTGTCTAATACAAGCCCAGTTGCTCCAATCTTTCAACATATGACAGTCCCAACATCCTGGGAATTAACCTCGTGAATCTATGCTGCACTCCCTCAATAGCAAGAATGTCCTTCCTCAAATTTGGAGACCAAAACTGAACACAATACTCCAGGTGTGGTCTCACCAGGGCCCTGTACAACTGCAGAAGGACCTGTTTGCTCCTATACTCTACTCCCCTTGTTATGAAGGCCAACATGCCATTAGCTTTCTTCACTGCCTGCTGTACCTGCATGCTTACTTTCAATGATTGATGTACAAGAACTCCTAGATCTCGTTGTACTTCCCCTTTTCCTAACTTGACGCCATTCAGATAGTAATCTGCCTTCCTGTTTTTGCCAGCAAAGTGGATAACCTCAAATTTATCCACATTAAACTGCATCTGCCATGCATCTGCCCACTCACCCAACCTGTCCAAGTCACCCTGCATTCTCCTAACTCCTCCTCATATTTCACACTGCCACCCAGCTTTGTGTCATCTGTAAATTTTCTAATGTTACTTTTAATCCCTTCATCTAAATTATTAATATATATTGTAAATAGCTGTGGTCCCAGCACCAAGCCTTGTGGTACCCCACCAGTCACTGCCTGCCATTTTGAAAAGGACCCGTTAATCCCTACTCTTTGTTTCCTGTCTGCCAGCCAATTTTTTATCATGTTAGTGCCCTACCCCCAATACCATGTGCTTTAATTTTGCCCACTAATCTCCTATGTGGGACATTATCAAAGGCTTTCTGAAAGTCCAGGTACATTACATCCACTGGCTCTCCCTTGTCCATTTTCATAGTTACATCCTCAAAAAATTCCAGAAGATTAGTCAAGCATGATCTACCCTTCATAAATCCATACTGACTCAGACTGATCCTGTTACTGCTATCCAAATGTGCTGCTATTTCATCTTTTATAATTGACTTCAGCATCTTCTCCACCACTGATGTCAGGCTAACTGGTCTATAATTCCCTGTTTTCTCTCTCCCTCCTTTCTTAAAACGTGGGATAACATTAGCTACCCTCCAATCCTTAGGAACTGATCCTGAATCTATAGATGCCTCTTCCCTCTGGGTCACCCTTGGTCAAGGTGTAGCATCTGTTTAACACCCCCCTCCCTGATCAGGGTCATGTGAAGCCATGGGAGCAGGTGGTAAATGGTCGTACGAGCAGCTGGTGCCTATCACAAGGTCTGATTATGCGACGACTGATGCCAGGCAGATAATCTCTGAAGAGTATTGATAATGGTTGGGGTCACCCATCTTGTATAGACACGGACCAGAAGAAGGGAATGGCAAACTACTTCTGTTGAAAAATTTGCCAAGAACAATCACGTCAAGACCGTGATTACCCACGCCATATAACACAGCACATATGATTCATGGGCCAAAGGACCTGAACTGTACAGTAATGTTCTGTGCTCTAAAACTGTAAAAGAATATTTTGTATGTTGACGTATAGTAAATCTTTTTCTAAATAGTAGATAGAACACAGAGAAAACAAACCAAGGCTTTTTATTGTAGTTCAGTACACATGACAATAATAGACCAATCCTAACAGAACGTTACAGCACAAGTGCAGGCTCTTGAACCCACAATGTCTGTGCCAACTGTGAAGCCAGACTGAACTAAGCTTACCGGCTGCACAGGATCCATATCCCTTCATTCCCTGCATCTCCATGTGTCTGTCTTAAGTTCCTCCTGAACGGTATCTACTTTCCTCACCAGCCCTGGCAGCCAATGTCAGGCACCTGCCACTCTCTCTGCTAAAAACTTGTCTCACGGGGGTTCCCAGTTGGGAGTCCACAGACCCCTTGCTTCATGGTATTAGTCCACGGTAAAGAAAAGGTTGAGAACCCCTGGCTAAGAGCTATACTGTCTGGTAGGACCACAGTACAGGGTTCATATGCTATGGGGGAATGAGGGAACAGGTTGGGTGAAGAACCTCTCAATTATTGTAGTGGTGTAGCTGCCCAGATCACGGTTTTAATGGTGTCAGTGAACAAAGCAACCAAGTGCGACATCCTTCAGAAACTCCTTTTTTCGCTTCTTTTACTTATTCTTTCTTTTTCAAATGTGGTTCTGTTGAAGTCCATGATCCACATTTTGGTGGTATGCTAAGACATAGCAACATAGAAATCTACAGCACATTACAGGCCCTTCGGCCCATGATGTTATGTCGGCCATGCAACCTACTCTAGAAACTGCCTAGAATTTCCCTACCACATAAGCTCCACGTACCTATCTAAGAGTCTTAAAAGACCCTATTGAATCCATCTCTACCACCTTGCCTGGCAATGCATTCCATGCACCCACCACTCTCTGTTTGAAAAACTTGCCTCTGACATCGCCCCCTGTACCTACTTCCAAGTATCTTAAAACTATGCCCCCTCATGTTAGCCATTTCAGCCCTGGGAAAAAGCCTCTGACTATCCATACAATCAATGCCTCTCATCATCTTGTACACCTCTATCAGGTCACCTCTCACCCTCCATTGCTCCAAGGAGAAAAGGCCGAGTTCACTCAGCGTATTCTCATAAGGCATGCTCCCCATTCCAGGCAACATCCTTGTAAATCTCCTCTGCACTCTCTCTATAGTATCCACATCCTCCCTGTAATGGGGTGATCAGAACTGACCACAGTACTTCAAGTACTTTTGGGCCAATTGAGCAATCTGGTTCTTTGCAATCTCTGAGTGAGCTCGCTGAGGTATCAAATAAAGTGTGAGGCCTAGAGGTCATGAAGCTTGGAGATGGGGCACAAGCCCATGATTGATCCCATTTCTCCTCAATCTAACCAATTAAAGCATCGGGGAAGATTGAAATCAACAAGGATGAGAGCGAAAGTCGGGCAGGTATTCAGCGCCAACTACCTGTGGGTGAGCAGTCCCACTCTCTTGTTCACTGCTGCCGGAGGAAGGTATCTGCGTGTGTCTGGTCTCTCTCCCCCCCCCCCTCACCCACTGCTGCCGGAGGAAGGTGCTAGTGTATGAACAATCTCTCGCTCGGTGCTGCTGGAGTTGTGGGCAAAGTTTGATCGATGTGGTTTGTGGGTTGGATGCTGTGGTTATGAGGTGTTTCTGGCTTCCGGTTGCTCCTTTCTCTATTGCTTTTTTGTGTGATTATGATCACGGCAGACTGGCTCTGTAGCCTGTTACCAACAAAGACACGGTACTGGGTTGGGCTGAACTGAGGTGGATCGAATACGTCTGGACACGTGCGATGAATTTGCAGTTTGGTGTTTTATATTCTGTGTTTTTCAATCTTTTTTTGCCATTTGCACAGTTTGTTTTTTTTACATGTTGGATGTTTGATGTTTTTCTTTGAACAGTTTTCTTTGTTTCGTGACTGTGGGAAGACAAATCTCAGAGTTGTATACTGCATATGTGCTTTGATAATAAATGCACTTTGAAACTTTGGAATACAATAAAACACTACTTAATGCATTGACTGCAAACGTAAGAATAAAAAGGCATTGCTGGCTTATTCTTGTAATTTTTTTTTACTATGAAAAAAGGTAGTGAAATTGCATTAGACATTGGCTTTGTGGGAAAAGCCAAAAAGTGGTAGTAGTAGAGGGGTGCCTGTCGAACTGGAGGACTGTGACACAGGGATCGGTGTTGGGTCTGTTGTTGTTTGTCATTTATGTCAATGACCTGGATGATACTGTGGTTAATTGGATCAGCAAATTTGTGGATGGCACCAAAATTAGGGCTATAGTGGCCAGCAAGGAAGGCTATCATGGTATGGCTTGCAGAGGGATCTGCGTTTCTGGAAAAACGGCAGATGGAATTTAATGCAGATAAGTGCGAGGTGCTACACTTCAGCAGGACTAACAAGAGCAAGTCTTACACAATGAACGGTAGGGCACTGAGGAGTGTGGTAGAACAAATGAATGTGGGAATACAGGTCCATAATTTGTTGAAAGTGGTGTCACAGGTAGATGTAGTAGTAAAGAAAGCTTTTGGCACATTGGCCTTCAGAAATCCAAGTATTGAGTATAAGACATTGGTGAGGCCCAGTCTGGAGTATTGTGTGCAATTTCCTAGCTCCAGGAAAGATGTAAACAAGTTTGGAAGAGTATAGAGAACATTTACAAGGATGTTGCCGGCTCTGGAGGACCTGAGCAATAAGGAAAGACTGAATATGTTAGGACTTTATTTCTGAGAACATAGAAGATTGCGAGGAGATTTGATAGAGGTAGACAAAATTATGAGGGGTACAGTTAGGGTAAAAGAAAGCAGGTTCTTTCCACTGAGCTTGGTTGGAACTACAACCAGAGGTCATGGGTGAAAGGTGAAAAGTTTAAGGGGGATATGCGGGGAAACTTATTCACTCAGAGGGTCATGAGAGTGTGGGATGAGTTGCTAGCACAAGTGGTGCATGGGAGCTTGATTTTAACATTTAAGGGAAGTTTGGACAGGTACATGGATGGTAGTGCTGTGGTCCCGATGCAGGTCGATGGTGGTGGACAGTTTAAATGTTTACAGTATGGACTAGATGGGCCGAAGAGCCTATTCCCACGCTGTACATCTCAATGTCTCTAATAAAGTTTATTTTGATATATTAAAAAATGCAACATTTCCACACTGAAAAAGACATGATTTTATTAACTTGTATCAGGTCTCCCCTTAAACCTCCAAAACTCTGAATAAAACAAATTTGTCCAACCTCAGATTTTTAAAAGATTAGAGAACTTATTAGTAATACGGTTTCTCTTGTTCCTTTGGGAAAACACTTAATTGGTCACAACTTCCAAGAGCGTGGCGTGTAATTTTCTGTTACCAAAGTGAGTTAACCACAATGTCATATTTTTTCATTTAAAAAGAAGCGAGGCAAATCTGATTATTGATTATCCTAGCGTAAAATATTTATTGGCAAAGTCAACATCAGAATTTGTTCCCTGGTACTTGCAGCACGGTAAGGCAGTGCTGGGCTGTCACTGCCCAGAAGGCGAGGAATCTCTTGGAGAAACTCTTGGCAATTAATCGGGTCTCGGCCCGAAACGTCGACAGTGCTTCTCCTTATAGATGCTGCCTGGCCTGCTGTGTTCCACCAGCATTTTGTGTGTGTTGGCAATTAATTGTACACTTTTCCACTGCGCGTGCGCAGAAAGGGAGCAGGATGCGGAAGTAGCTGCTCCTGGTGGAAAAGAACCCTGGTGATTAATATTTCTAACAGGTTGAAATTTAAATGCATTTAACGTTATTAAAACTTTTAAAAGGGTGGGAATTCAGAGTGCCCGTTGAATGTTGGCTGGGTTGATCTAGGAGTGGCTCTCTGGATCTATATTTGCCCTTGATGGAGCAGAATGCCGCTGCTCGCACGGGCTTGCCATCGCCGTGCTGTCCAGTTTAGTGAACGGCTCCACTTTCGTTTTGCAGAGGAGGATGCCTTTCTGAGGACACAGCCTCAGAATAGAGAGACCTCCATTTAGAATCAGAATCAGCTTTATTGACGTGCAATTTGTTAACTTAGCGGCAGTTCAATGCCATACATAATATAGAAGAGAAAAAAATAATAATAAATAAGTAAATCAATTACAGTATGTGTATATTGAATAGATTTAAAAATGTGCAAAAATCAGAAATACTGTATATTTAAAAAGTGAGATAATGTCCAAGGGTTCAAAGTCCATTTAGGAATCGGATGGCAGAGGGGAAGAAGCTGTTCCTGAATCGCTGGGTGTGTGCCTTCAGGCTTCTGTACCTCCTACCTGATGGTAACAGTGAGAAAAGGGCATGTCCTGGGTGCTGGAGGTCTTTAATAATGGACACTGCCTTTCTGAGGATGTTCTGAGTACTTTGTAGGCTAGTACCCAAGATGGAGCTGTCTAGATTTACAATCCTCTGCAGCTTTTTTCGGTCCTGTGCAGTAGCCCCCCTGCCCACCCCCATACCAGACAGTGACGCAGCCTGTCAGAATGCTCTCCATGGTACAACTATAGAAGTTTTTGAGTGTATTGCTTGACATGCCAAATCTCTTCAAACTCCTAATGAAGTATAGCTGCTGTCTTACCTTCTTTATAACTGTGTTGATACGTTGGGACCAGGTTAGATCCTCAGAGATCTTGACACCCAGGAACTTGAATCTGCTCACTTTGTCCACTTCTGATCCCTCTATGAGGATTGGTATGTGTTCCTTCATCTTACCCTTACTGAAGTCCACAATCAGCTCTTTTGTCTTACTGACGTTGAGTGACAGGTTGTTGCTGTGACACCACTCCACAAGTTGGGATATCTCACTCTTGTACGCCATCTGAGATTCTACCAACAATGTTTGTATCATCAGCGAATTTATATATGGTATTTGAGCGTCTTTGGAACGTGGGAGGAAACCGGAGCACACGGAGGAAATCTGTGCATTCACTGAGAGAACGTACAAACTCCTTACAGACAGCGGCAGAACATTTAACAATAATAAGCCAATACCAATACTTTTTTTGTGATGTTGGTCAGTGGTCCCCAACCTCCGGGCCGTGGACCAATACCGAGCTGCGACGAATGCAGCTGTACAGCGGCAGCTGGGGCACATCCAGCACATCTTTAAGAAAAAAGCTGAAATGAACAAGCTAATTAATTAGGTGCCGCCCGGCACGTAAATGTCGGCCCAGATCAGAGGCGATTGCCGATTTCACTCGCCCTAGAGTGATTTGGCTTTCACAACAGACTACGACAATGAATTCCCATAGATTCATCTCCCTCTGGCTGAAGATATCCCTTTTGTCTGAGGCAATTTTGTTATAAAAAGGGCTTTTTTCTTAATGATGTGCTGGGTGCGCCCCGGCTACCACTGTACCACTGTGTTCATCGCGGCCCGGAGGTTGGGGACCACTGATGTAGGTGATACTGAGGGAACCTGTAGAAAGCAGGTCATAGGGGGAATGGGCAAACTCCACATACACAGTGTTAGGGCATATTCTAGATTTATGTAATATAGCAAATATTAATTGCAACAGCAGCCAGTCTTCAGATCTGATTGTGGACTGTAGATTGAATTTAAAATGCAGCTCAGAATAATGGTCATCCTGGAGCTGCAGACTGAGTTTGATTGTATACCGGGAACACACACATTCTCCTGAGCTGTCTGCATATGCATGACTGCAGCTAGAGAGGCAGGGGTGATTAACATTCTGATTTTGGGTGTGTTGGTGTGAAGATCCGGAGATGTTTGAAATTACGTTATCAAAGGAAGCTTTATGAATGTATTGTAACTATAGAAACAAATAAAATGTGATGTAATGTTCATCAGGAGGCCCCTTCTTCCAAGAGTGTCCCCAGTATGACTCCTGATTTTCTCGCTGAATAAAGACTTCTATATCCACCAGCTTCAGTATCTTTCCAGTGACTTTGTTCACAGTCACAACAGGCAGCACTGCATAGAACATAGAACAGTACAGCACAGGAACAGGCCATTCAGCCCACAAGGTTGTGCTGAACCAGCTAAAAAGCAAATCAAAAACAGCCAAACACAAATCCCATCTACCTACACAATGTCCATATCACTTCATCTTCCTTGCATCCACGTTCCTATCCAATCATCTCTTAAAACCCTCTAATGTATTTGTCTCTAGTACCATTCCAGACATCCACAGCTCCCTGAGTAAAAAACCTACCCTTCACATCTCCTTTGAACTTACCCCCTCCTACCTTCAATGCCCTCTGGTATTAGACATTTCAACCCTGGGAAACAGATACTCTCTGTCCACTCTGTCTATGCCTTTCATAATCTTGTAACCCTCTATCAGATCTCCCCTCAGCCTCCGACGCGCCAGCGAAAACTATCCAAGTTTACCCAGCCTTTCATGATAGCACGTGCCCTCTAAACCTTGCAGCATCCTGGTAAAAGGTAGCACTAGAAGTCAGGATTGAAACTGACTTAGTCAGGGTTGTGAGAAGGAAGCACTAACTCCTGGGATTACTTACCGCATCTGCCTGCCCATAATCTTGCTGTGCTGGGACATCCTTGGAAAAGGCAGCACACAGCATCCATCAGTAAGTCTGAATCCTCCTGTTAATGGTGTGCAGCAGGCACGAAAAACAACACTGTGTTCAGTTTGATTAGTTCCTGATGTCTCTGGAGTTTGTTGCACTTTAATAATAAGATCACAGGATGAACTGGTTTAGAATACCGAAGTGTGGGCTATCACAATTACAGACTGACTGACTGATAAACAGAGAAGGTGTCATCGTTACACTCTGAGTAGCCCTTGTTGAAGGAAGGGTATGTGGATGGAATGCATGAAACAGGAGAACGAACCAAAGATGCCACAACGGTGTATTTATTGAGAGGATGTCTTTTGGACAAAAACAAGTTCTGTTGAAACTGAACAAATTAGACAATACTACAAGGTCATAATACCTTTGAGAAGCTGGTTTCTGAGGTCACCTGGTCCAGTAAATGTACTCCCAGTGTTTTTTCATTTTTTAATAAAGTGTCTGGATTAATGCAAGTGAAACCTGAGATGCTCAAATGAGTTTGCTCGATCCGCACAACAGTTCTTTTCAGTCTGCACACGATTCACATGTAATGACATGCAGTACTGTGCAAAAGTCTTAGGCACATATACTGTATATAGCTAGGGTGTCAAGACTTCTACACATTTGTTACAATATGAAGGTGGTTGGGAAACAGAAATAAGAGTACTTAGCTAGTATTAGCTCAGTAGTATTAAGTGTTATTTGCTAACTGAAAAGGCATAATATACAGCATTGTGCAAAGGTCTTAGGCACCTGAGCTATACACACCTAAGGCTATTAGAACCATAGAACGTTACAGCACAGAAACAGGCCTTTTGGCCCTTCTTGGCTGTGCTGAACCATTTTTCTGCATAGTCCCACTGACCTGCACCCGGCCCATATCCCTCCAAACCCCTCTCATCCATGTACCTGTCTAAGCTTTTCTTAAATGTTAAAAGTGAGCCTGCATTTACCACTTCATCTGGCAGCTCATTCCACACTCCCACCACTCTCTGTGTGAAGAAGCCCCCCCCAATATTCCCTTTAAACTTTTCCCCCTTCACCCTTAACCCATGTCCTCTGGTTTTTTTTCTTCCCTTGCCTCAGTGCAAAAAGCCTGCTTGCATTCACTCTATCTATACCCATCATAATTCTATATACCTCTATCAAATCTCCCCTCAGTCTCCTACGCTCTGCAGAATAAAGTCCTAACTTATTCAACCTTTCTCTGTTACTCAGTTTCTCAAGTCCCGGCAACATCCTTGTAAACCTTCTCTGCACTCTTTCAACCTTATTAATATCCTTCCTGTAATTCGGTGACCAAAACTGCACACAATACTCCAAATTCAGCCTCACCAATGCCCTATACGACCTCACCATAACATTCCAACTCTTATACTCAATACTTTTGATTTATAAAGGCCAATGTACCAAAAGCTCTCTTTACTACCCTATCTATCTGTGATGCCACTTTTAGGGAATTTTGTATCTGTACTCCCAGATCCCTCTGTTCTACTGCACTCCTCAGTGCCCTACCATTTACCTTGTATGTTCTACCTTGGTTTTTCCTTCCAAAGTGCAACACCTCACACTTGTCTGTATTAAATTCCAACTGCCATTTTTCAGCCCATTTTTCCAGCTAGTCCAAATCCCTCTGCATGCTTTGAAAACCTTCCTCACTGTCCACTGCACCTCCAATCTTTGTATCATCAGCAAATTTGCTGATCCAGTTTACCACATTATCATCCAGATCATTGATATACATGACAAATATCATGGACCCAGCACTGATCCCTGTGGCACACCACTAGTCACAGGCCTCCACTCAGAGAAGCAATCCTCCACTACCACTCTCTGACTTCTCCCTTTGAGACAATGTCTAACCCAATTTACTACCTCACCAGGTATACCTAGCGACTGAATCTTCCTAACCAACCTCTGATGTGGGACCTTGTCAAAGGCCTTACTGAAGTCCATGTAGACAACATCCACTGCCTTCCCTTCATCCACTTTCCTTGTAACCTCCTCGAAAAACTCTAATAGATTTGTTAAACATGACCTACCATGCACAAAGCCATATTGACTCTCCCTAATAAGTCCCTGTCTATCTAAATACTTGCAGATCCTATCTCTTAGTACTCCTTCCAATAATTTACCTACTACCGACATCAAACTTACTGGCCTATAATTTCCCAAATTACTTTTAGAGCCTTTTTTAAACAACGGAACAACATGAGCTACCCTCCAATCCTCTGGCACCTCACCCGTAGATACCGACATTTTAAATATATCTGCCAGGGCCCCTGCAATTTCAACACTAGGCTCCTTCAAGGTCCGAGGGAATACCCTGTCAGGTCCTGGGGATTTATCTACTCTGATTTGCCTCAAGATAGAAATCACCTCCTCCTCTTCAATCTGTATAGGTTCCATGACCTCACTACTTGTTTGCCTTATTTCCATTGACTCCATGCCAGTTTCCTTAGTAAATACAGACGCAAAAAACCCATTTAAAATCTCCCCCATTTCTTTTCGTTCCATACATAGCCGACCACTCTGAGCTTCAAGGGGACCAATTTTATCCCTTACTATCCTTTTGCTCTTAATATACCTGTAGAAGCTCTTTGGATTATCCTTCACCTTGACTGCCATAGCTACCTCATGTCTTCTTTTAGCCCTCTTGATTTCTTTCTGGTATTTTTTGCACTTTTTATACTCCTCAAGTACCTTACTTGCTCCCTGTTTCCTATACATGTCATATATCTCTCTCTTCTTCTTTATCAGAGT
The DNA here is from genome assembly GCF_048418815.1 of Hemitrygon akajei. Lineage (NCBI taxonomy): Eukaryota > Metazoa > Chordata > Chondrichthyes > Myliobatiformes > Dasyatidae > Hemitrygon > Hemitrygon akajei. The sequence goes on from NC_133127.1 coordinate 187,265,648, forward strand.
TTCAATATCCCTAGAGAACCAAGGTTCCTTATTCTTATTCACTTTGCCTTTAATTTTGACAGGAACATACAAACTCTGCACTCTTAAAATTTTTCCTTTGAAGGCCTCCCACTGACCAACAACATCCTTGCCAGAGAACAACCTGTCCCAATCCATGCTTTTTAGATCCTTTCTCATTTCTTCAAATCTGGCCTTTTTCCAGTTTAGAACCTCAACCCGAGGACCAGATCTATCTTTATCCATGATCAAGTTGAAACTAATGGTGTTAGTTGTACTATTGTACAGTATGGTATGAACTGTGTGCAGACTGAGAAGAACCATTGTGTGGAATGGGCAAACTCATTTGATCTCCTCAGAAAAGATTGCCAAGAACAATCATGGTCATGGAATACCATGACAGCCCACACCATACAACTCGGTACATAAGGAATGAACGGACAAATTTATTCCCAGTAGTTATCGATGGAAGAATTCATCCAGTGTCAAAGTCAAAATAAAAAATAAAGTTATCAAAAATCACTGCTTTTTGAATCTGCATCTGCTGGCCCATGTGGAGAACCTACACAAGCACATGCAAGTGATGCTATTGAAAAACTATTCACTCTAAGCGTTATGGCCACAAAGGTGCCCATGCCTGACTCTAGCTAGAAAACGTTCAGCAACAGTCTCCTGCCCCAGTTAAGCGGCATCGTGTCCCAAATAAGTGAAGGGAATCCCAGCTATTGATTAGATTTAGAAGTTGTCTGAAACAAGCGCCTGCCTAATTAACTGGAGTCCACTGTACATACATAGTTAAGCTTTATGTACTCCACTGCTATCAGACTCAACAGTAAACATTAGATGTGCTAAAAGATGAACTCTTGATCTCCCAATCTACCCTGTCGTGGATTTTGCATTCAGTTTATCTATTTGTAACAGCACCACTATATTCTGTGCTTTGTCTTCTCTTTACTACCTCAGTTCACTCATGCATGGAATGATCTTTCCAGAAGGCATGCAAACGCTATTTTTTCTCTATATCAGTACTTGTGACAATAAGTACTTTGGCCCATCTGGTTCATGTTGTAGCATTATTCTGCCTAGTCCCATTGACCTGCACTTGGTCATGGCCCTCCGTACACCTCCCATCCATGTACTTATCCAAACTGATGAAATCAGACCTTCATCTAGCACTTCTGCTGGCAACTCGTTCCACACTCTAAGCACACTCTGAGTGAAAACATGAGGTATACAGAATTTTACAGGTATAATTCTGTATACCTCAATCAAATCTACCTTCATTCTCCAACACTCCATGGAATAGAAACATAGAAGCATAGAAAATAGGTGCAGGAGTAGGCCATTCGGCCCTTCAAGCCTGCACCGCCATTCAGTATGATCATGGCTGATCATCCAACTCAGAACCCTGTACCTGCTTTCTCTCCATACCCCCTGATCCCTTTAGCCACAAGGGCCATATCTAACTTCCTCTTAAATATAGCCAATGAACTGGCCTGAACTGTTTCCTGTGGCAGAGAATTCCACAAATTCACCACTCTCTGTGTGAAGAAGTTTTTCCTCATTTCGGTCCTAAAAGGCTTCCCCTTTATCCTTAAACTGTGACCCCTCGTTCTGGACTTTCCCAACATCGGAAACAATCTTCCTGCATCTAGCCTGTCCAATCCCTTTAGAATTTTATACGTTTCAATAAGATCCCCCCCTCAATCTTCTAAATTCCAGTGAGTATAAGCCTAGTCGATCCAGTCTTTCTTCATATGACAGTCCTGCCATCCCAGGAATCAATCTGGTGAACCTTCTCTGTACTCCCTCTATGGCAAGAATGTCTTTCCTCAGATTAGGGGACCAAAACTGCACACAATACTCTAGGTGCGGTCTCACCAAGGCCTTGTATAACTGCAGTAGAAGCTCCCTGCTCCTGTACTCAAATCCTTTTGCTATGAATGCCAACATACCATTTGCCTTTTTCACTGCCTGCTGTACCTGCATGCCCACCTTCAATGACTGGTGTACAATGACACCCAGGTCTCGTTGCACCTCCCCTTTTCCTAATCGGCCACCATTCAGATAATAATCTGTTTTCCTATTATTGCAACCAAAGTGGATAACCTCACGTTTATCCACATTAAATTGCATCTGCCATGAATTTGCCCACTCACCTAACCTATCCAAGTCACCCTGCATCCTCTCAACATCCTCCTCACAGCTAACACTGCCGCCCAGCTTTGTGTCATCTGCAAACTTGGCGATGCTGCATTTAATTCCCTCATCTAAATCATTAATATATATTGTAAACAACTGGGGTCCCAGCACTGAGCCTTGCGGTACCCCACTAGTCACTGCCTGCCATTCTAAAAAGGTCCTGTTTACTCCCACTCTTTGCTTCCTGTCTGCCAACCACTTCTCTATCCACATCAATACCATACCCCCAATACCGTGTGCTTTAAGTTTGCACACTAATCTCCTGTGTGGGACCTTGTCAAAAGCCTTTTGAAAATCTAAATATACCACATCCACTGGCTCTCCCCTATCCACTCTACTAGTTACATAAATAAATAAATTCCATGAATAAATTCCATAAGTATTCAACCTTTCCTTATAATTCACTTTATGACATGAAATTTGTTAATTTGCTGCAGCAGTACAGTGCAAAGACAGAGCTTACAATAAATTCTGAAAATAAATAAATAGTACAAATAAAAGGAATGGTGGGTTCATGAGTCAATAAGCTAATCGAAGGTGAAGCAGAGGAAGCTGTTGTGAAAACACCGTTTGTTGGTCTTCATGCTCTTGGACACCTCCCCAATGGTAGTAATGAGAAGAAGGCATGTTGAGGATGGTGGTGCTCCTTTGTGATGGATGTCACTCCTTTGAGGCACTGACTCTCGAAGATGTCCTTAGCGGGCAGGATTAAGCAAGTGATGGAGCTGAGGTACTCCGAAATCCTCTGCAGCCTCTTGTGATCCTGTGCATTGGAATCTCCATCCCAGGCTCCAGGAATGTTCTCCACCATACGTCTATAGAAATTTGCAAATTTTTGGCAAATCTCTTCAAACTCTTAATGGTGTGCCTTCTTCATGAATGCATCATTCTGTTGGGCCCAGGATAGATGCTGTGAGATGTTGACAGGCAGGAATTAAAACTTTCCTTTCTACCAATGCGGACTGGTGTACGTTTGCTGGACTTCATCTCCCCGAATTCTACAATTGCTGATGTATACTGTTACGTTGTTTTTGTGACATGACTCAACCAACCAAACTACCTCACTCCTGGAATTTAGGCAATGGTCTGAGTATCTGAATGGGGGAGGAGGTTTAGAGGGAATCTGCACTTGTTCCGCTGTGTAAGTGGGTGACAAACCCCCTGTTGTACTGTCGGCTGCGAGGTTTACTCAACTCTGTGCTGAACTGAGGCTGTGGTCTGCAGCTAATGGGTCACTAGATCAGCTGCAGTGATGACTGGCTTTGTGGCCGTGGATTCACTTTCATGAACTTCAGCTTGCTTGCTTTCGTTGTTTGCACGATTGTTGCTTTTCCTGCGCAGTGGGTATTTGATCGTCTTTTTTAAAATGGGTTCTATTGGGCTTCTTTGCTTTGTAGCTACCTGTAAGAAAAAAACTCTCAAGGTTTGATAATAAATGTACTTTGAACCTTGATCACCTTCTTGAAAGTGGCTGGTTTACAATGTTTTAATTGACATTTATTTTCAGATCCAATCTGACATCCACTAATGCACCACTTGTGAATCAATTTCACATTTGCCATAAATTAACTTTTAATAATCTACTAAGCAGCTCTTCAAGTTGACCATAACCTCCAATTAGGTCCGGGGGTCGTTGCTCTCATAACTCAGACTTCCTTTTCCATTAAGTGCAACCTGCAGCAAATCTATTAATAGCTTCAAATGTTCGAAATCAGGTTTAATATCATTGGGGTATGTCTGTTGCTTTGGATTTTCTGGTTTTGTGACAGCAATACTTTGCAATACATAAAAGAACTATAGTTTACAATAATATATATATATATATATATATATATATTTAAAAAAAAGATGTGCAAAGAAACCCCAAAAATAGTGAAATAGTGTTTTTGGGTTCATAGTCTGTTCATAAATCAGATGGCAGAAGGGAAGAAGCTGTTCCTAATATTTTGAGTGTGTGTCTTCAGGCTCCTGTACCTCCTCCCTGATGGTAGTAATGAAAAGAGATGACGGGGACCTTAAAATGTTATTGACTGTCTTGCATATTCTATCCTTAATGAGAAATCCTGCCTATAACTCAGGCTGGTAACTGCCCATTCTAAGGCAATTGCTTTAAGTCAACTACCGTAGTATCAACATGGACAAGACAAAACAGATGATCATGGTCTTCACAAAGGCACAGGCTGACCACTCCCCATTGCTAATTACCGGCTCTGCTGTGGATCACTAAGCTCCTTGGAGTGCACATAACAGAAAATCTAGCCCGGACCCACAAAACCTCCTGTCTAGTTAAGAAGGCATAGCAGCACCTACGATTTCTAAGGAAACTCAGGTGTGCAAGTCCCCCACCCCCATTCTGGTCTAGTCATATGAACTCTGTGGTTACTAGAGCAGGTCAAAGGCTGGGAATCCTGCAGTGTGTAACTCACCTCCTGACTCCCCAAAGCCTGTCCACCATCTACAAGGCTCAGGTCAGGGGTGTAATGGAATACTCACCACTCGCCTGGATAAGTGCAGCTCCATCAACACTCAAGAAGCTTGACACCATCCAGCACAAAGCAGCCCACTTGATTGGTACCCCATCCACAAGATTCAATCCCTCCACCATCGATGAACAGTTGCAGCAGTGTGTATAATCTACAAGATGCACTGCAACAACACACCAAAGTTCCTAAGGCAGCACCTTCCAGATGCATGACCACTACCATTAGAACAGCAGATACCTGGGAACACCACCACTTGGAAATCTCACTCCAAATCACTCATCATCCTGTTCTTGGAAACATATTGCTGATCCTTCATTGTCACTGGGTCAAAATCATGGAATTCCCTCCCTGACAGCACTGTGCGTGCACCTACACCTCAGGGACTGCAGTGGTTCAAGAAGGCAGCTCATCACCACCTTCTCAAGGGCAACTAGGAATGGACAATAAATGCTGGCTTGGCTGGCGACTCCCACATCCCGTAAAGGAACAATTTTTAAAAATGCTAACAACTTACTGTCTGGCTGCAACATTCTGTGCTACGGAATCTGCAAGGCAAGACCCTAAAGAGGACAGCAAGAAACACTGAGAGGATTATTTGTGATATTTACTGGGATTATTTTAGATAAAAAAAACCCCAAAGCGTTTTTGAGAATCCCTGCCACAAATCCCACAATCTCTTTGATCCACTACCATCAGGAAGAAGGAGCAGGAGCGCCAGGACAGGGGCTGCCAGAGTGGGTAACGGCTTCTTCTCTCGAGTTGTGAGATTACGGAAGACCTGGCGCCACCCAGGTCTTGTCACTATGACAGTGAGCTGTTTACTGTTAACCTGTGCTGCACATTACATTCATTTTGAAATATGTATTTTTAACTTATTTATGGTAATATTTTGTTTTATGTGCTGTGTGTGATATATGTATTGTGGGTGAACATTATTTTGTTTGGTTGTATTCAAGATTCAAAAACGTTATTGTCATTCCAACCATACATCAGCTCTGCAGCGCAGAATGAGACAGCGTTTCCCAGGGGCAAGTGCAATCATAACATAACAAACACAACAATAAATAGTAAACACAACAATAAATATTAAAACACAACTGCCACATGTCAGTTAAAATCAAGTTTTAAGTGTCCAGTGCAAGTTAAAAATGTCCAAAGCAGAGTCAGGTAGAGCAGCTATTTAGCAGTCTGACTGCCTGTGGGAGGAAGCTGTTTAGTAGCCTTGTGGTTTTAGTTTTGATGCTCCTGTAATGTTTACCTGATGGCAGAAGAACAAGAAACAGTTCATGGAGAGGGTGTGAGGGGTCTTTAATGATGTACTGTGTCTTCTGGAGGCATCAACTCTGAAAGAGGTCTTGGACAGAAGGTAGGGAGACCCCAATAACCTTCTCTGCTCCCCAACCACCCTCTGCAAGGCTTTTTTGTCAGCAGCACTGCAGCTGGAGTACCAGGTTGTGATGCAAAAGGTCAGCACACTCTCAACCACGCCTCTGTAGAATGTAGTTAAGATGTTAGTGGGGAGTGATGCTTGTTTAGGTTTCCTCAGAAAGTGCAATCTCTGCTGGGCACGTTTCACAATCCCAGTGGTGTTCCTGGACCAGGTGAGATTGTCCAGGTGTATATTTGTATAGTCATATGACAATAAACTTGAACTGAACTTGAAGCCATCACGTTGGAGTGGATTTTTGAAACAATGCATAGCCTTTGCTATGTACAACTGGGTGGTACAGTAGCATAATACTTACAGAACCAGCTGAAAGATAGGACTTCAGTTCCGATTGCTGTCTGTAAAGAGTTTGCACGTTCTCCCTGTGACTATGTGAGTTTCCTCCGAGTTCTCTGGAATCCTCCCACATTCCAAACAATGCATGAGTTAGGGTTAGTAAGTTGTGGGGCATGCCAGAAACATGACTGCACTTGTGGGCTAATTCCAGAGCATCCACGGACCAGGTTGGTCGTTGGCACAAGTGACACATTTCACCGTATGTGTCAAACCTTCGATGTACCTGGGACAAATAACCTTAATTTTAATCTTTGCTGGACAGTTGTTAGATATTAAAGTTTCCCCTCAGATTCCTATTATATTTCTCCCCTCTCTAGCTCTTGATTCCTCAGCAATGGGAAAAGGACTGTGCATTTACCCTACGTATGGGCTTTATAATTGTATATAACTTTATAACATCTTTTCTCATTCTCCTACATTCCAATCAAAATAGTCCAAACCTGCTGAAACCATTTTCATAACTCAGCTCCTCCCATGAATCCTTTTACCCAACTGATTAAGAGTTTAATAAACCCACCTTTGTATGGCGGGTTGGAGAAATGTCTCTACCAAAGGAGGTGTAAGGCAACCCTCCCCTTCTCTAGCTTGCAGGCCACCCTTGGGCAAGGTGTAGCACCTGCTTAAGGCTGATTTATACTTGAGTGTATGGGCTACGCTGTAGGCTATGCCATAACCCTGATTTTCGCTTCTGCGTCACTCTACGCCGCAGTGAGCATGCGTTGATGTGCGCCAAAACGCTAGTTGGCAGTGGGGTTTCTATGCCACTGTGTTGAGTTTCTTCGTGAGAGACATGGACGAGGAAATGCATTTCAAACATTTTCACATGTCGGCAAGTAGATTTGATGATTTGGTTCATCGATTTCATATCGGTCTACGCACAGCCTACAAACATGGCGGAGAAGAAGCAACCGGAAATGCGTAGGAGGAAATGCAATGCTACCAAGCGGACCAATCACAGTTGTTGCAGTCTGCGTTGCTATGACACGTGAGTAAATTTTCTGGAGAGATGCATGTCACCCTATGGAGTAGGGTACAGTGTAGGAAGGGCGTAGAGTACACGATACCTATGGTGTAGATGCGACACACAAGTATAGATCAGCCTTTAGCCCCAGTCAGGGTCACAAGAAGCCATGGGAACAGGTGGCGGTTGGTTGAATGAGCAGCTGGTGTATATCACAAGTCCTGGTTATGCAACCACAGATACCAGACAGACAACCTCTGAAGAGTATAGATCATGACTGGGGGTCACCCATCTTGTAAAGACACTGTCCAGAAGAAGGTAATGGCAAACCACTTCTGTAGAAACATTTGCCAAGAACAATCATGATCATGGAAAGACCATGATCGCTTATGTCATACGACACATCACATAACAAACAATTAATTATTGAATTAGTTTTGCTGCCTCTCCACCCAAGAGAGAAAGTGGACATTTTCCTTTCATCTCTCTTCCATCATTCTCAATCAAGTAGCTAAGATATTAAGACACACTATACTGACTACAGCTGTTCCTTCAATCCCATCAATCCCAATTCCAAGTGAATTTGTCTCCAAACTTTCAGACCAGTAAATCCGTACCTCTGTTTGCAACTGGACCCTCAACTTCCTGACCAACAGTGCATGATCAAAATTAGAATCAGAATCAATTATATTATCACTGTTTTACAGTACTGTGCAAAAGTTTTAAACATATATATATATATATGTATATATAAAACTAGGGTGCCTAAGACTTTTGTTGCAAAAAACAAATTTATGACATATGTGAGTGATGATAAATGTGATTTTGATATGGGTCTCTGTTGTGGATTGAGAGTGGGAGACAGGGAGAGGGGAATCATGGTTGAGAAAAGGGGAAGGGATAGGGGAGGGAGTGGGAAGCACCAGAGAGACATTCTGTAATGATCAATAAACCAATTGTTTGGAATCAAATGACCTTGCCTGGTGTATCAAGGCTAGGTGTGTCTGCACCCATGGCACCCCCTGCCCCAGGCACTGCTTCGTCACCTGTCCACACCCCTCCTGCGGTGCTCTATCCTCACCATTCCCGACATCTATTGCTCCTGCCAGATTTACCATCTTGCTCTCCATTCCATGATGACAAATACAGTACTGTCCAAAAGTCTTAGGCACCATAGCTATATATATATATATATATATATATATATATATATATATATATATATATATGTGCCTACGGCTTTTGCATAGTACAGAATGTGTTGGGAAATTTATTGTTTTGCTGCAGCAGTTCAGTGCAAAGTCATAAAATTACACTAAGTTACAAAATAAATAAATGGTTCAAAAAGAAAATAATGAGATGGTGTTCACGTATTCGTGGATCATTCAGAAATTGATGATGGAGTGGAAGAAGCTGTTCCTAAATCATAGAGTTTGGGTCTTTAGGTTTCCGTGCCTCCTTCCTGATGATAGCAATGATAAGAACACATGTTCCAGATGGCGAGGGACTTTAATAATGGATGACGCAACTCTTGAATACGTTCCTGGGGTGGGTCCTAGCTGAGTCTACAGCCCTCCGCAGGCTCTTGCGATCCTGTGCATTGAAGTTCTGTAACCAGGCTGTGATGCAACCAGTTGGAATGCTCTCCACTGCACATCTGTAGAAACTGGCAAAGAGTTTTTGGTGACATACCAAATCTTTTCAAACTCCTGATTAAGTCAAACCACTTAGGTGCATTCTTCATGGTTAAATCCAGGACGCATCTTCCGAGATGTTGACACCTAGGAACTTCTGGCTGCTTTCCTTCTCCCATGTTGACCCTTCAATGAGGAGTGGTGTGCGTTCTCTTGACTTTCCCTACTGAATCTCAAATAGCAATAAGTCAGAGTACAGGAGGGAGGTAGAGAGCCTAGTCGCATGGTGTCATGAAAACAATCTTTGTCAGTGTCACCAAAACTGAGACCACAAGAACTGCAGAGTCATAGACACTTCTCAGCACATCAAAAACATCAGCCTCCTGTCCATGGACTCTGTCTGTAATTCTTGTCGCACAGCATTATCAAAGACCCTTCCATTGCTGGTCATTTCCTCTTCTCTTCCATTCCGTTGGGCAGAAGATACAAAAACCTGAAAGCACATATCACCAGGCTCAAGGATAGCTTCTGACTCTCTGTTATAAGACTACTGCATGATTCCCTAGTACAATAAGATGGACTCTTAACCTCACAATCTACCTCCTTTTGACTTTCCACCTCATTGGCTGCCTTCCCTGCATTCTCTCTGTATATTCTGTATTCAGTTATGCTTTTCCCTCGTACCACCTTGATGTACTGATGTAATGAAATGATCTGAACAAATGGCATGAAAAGCAAAGTTTTTTGCTGCACCTCAGTACCAAAAGTCTAAAGTTATCCAAGTGCTCAAAGTGTTGCTATTCTGAAAAGATTCTTTTAAAGATTAGCTTCATGTGTCACATGCGCATTGAAACCTACAGTGAAATGCATCACTTGTGCCATCATCAGCGATATACTAGGTACAGCCGCAAGTATTGTCATGTTTCTGGTGCCAACATAGCATTCTCAGAGCTTACTAACCCTAACTCGTACATCCTTTTAGGAACCCAGAGCACCCAGGAGAAACCCATGTGGAGAACGTGCCAACTCTTTACAGACAATGTTGGGAATCGAACCGTGTCTTCTGATCCCTGATGCTGGAAAGCATTACGCTAACTGCTACTCTAGTTTGCCGCTCAACTGAGACAGCAATTAAGGTATTGATGATTGTTTGAAGGGAAAGTAGCTGATCCTGAATTTGGCCATGTGGGACTTCAGGCTTCTGCACCTCCTGCCTGGTGGTAGCTGTGAGAAGGTGACATGGTCCAGATGGTGGCGATCTTTGATGCTACACTGTATGTTGCCTGCCTTAAGGCTGATTTATACTTGTGTGTATGGGCTATGCCGCAGCCTACGCCGTAACCCTGATTTTCACTTCTGCATCGTTCTACGCTGTAGCGAGCATTCGTTGGTGTGCGTCAAAACGCTAGTTGGCGGTGGGGTTTCTATGCCACTGTGTTGGGTTTCTTCATGAGAGACATGGACGAGGAAATGCAGTTCAAACATTTTCACATGTCGGCAGGTAGATTTGACGGTTTCGTTCATCTATTTCGTATTGGTGTACGCACAGCCTACAAACATGGCGGAGAAGAAGCAACCGGAAATGCGTAGGAGGAAATGCAATGCTACCAAGCGGACCAATCACAGTTGTTGTGGTCTGCGTCACCGCGACGTGTTAGTAACTTTTCTGGAAAGGTGCACGTCACCCTACGGCGTAGGTGCAGCATATGGTACGCGACACCTATGGTGTTGATGTGATGCACAAGTATAAATCAGCCTTTAAACAGGGCCTCACATAGATACTTCCAACGTGGGCTTATGTATCAGGGTCAGGCCAATGATGTATTGGTTTGAGTGTATTACTCACTACAGCTTCTTCTACCCCTGTGCATTTGAACTGTTGCACCAGAACATGATGGAACCAGTCAGGAAACAAGCCTTTTCAATCTCTACTAAAACGCTCTTCTCGATTCAAATTGTAAACATTCAGCTTTACCCATTGCTGTCCTACTCAACAGAGTGACTGACAATTCACCCCAGGAGCCTCATTCATGGATAATTCAGTTTGACATTCACTATTCAATGGATGATGCAGTCCAAACTCAGAACTATTCAAAAACTTTACAATCATCAGTTTGAGAGAGGACGGAGGAAATTCAATAATATTGTAATCCAGAGCCCAATTCAGTCCTGTGTACAAATCCACTAAAACACTTATTGCCAATTTTCATTTTTAGAGATTGTAAATTAGTCTCTGGATATCAGTAATTGATATTTGGCTTGTGAATCTGCGCACCTTTCCAATTTTGTTCCCTGGTGACAATAAGAAACAATTGGTTTTGCTTGAAGAAAATATCATAAAAGTGCTTCAGGTTTTTTTGAGCAGAGTTAGCTGCAGCCAACTTTATTTGTGTGATTTACAGACTCCAATTCCTTCACATATAAATTTCCATTCCTTCTTCCAGCCCTTATAATCGCGTAGACATTTGGAAGGCATTAGAATCTTGTAGAATTGTTTAACCTTTTTGACCTTTCTTCACACTTTAACCTGAAGATCATTGCAAGCAAGAACACATAGCCTGATTATTATTACTGCTTTTATCCTTAATAAAAAGGTGAGCTTAATTTGGCACATGTTCATCAAAATGTACGTGAAGTGATACACACAAAATGCTGGAGGTACTAAGCAGGTCAGCAGCATCTGTGGAAGTGAATGAACAGTTAATGTTTCTGGCTGAGACCCTTCATCAGCGTAGGAAAGGAAGGGCGAAGAAGCTAGAATAAGAAGGCAGTGGGGGGGAAGGAGTATAAGCTAAAAGGTGGGGGGAAAGGGGTTGAAATAAGAAGCTGGGAGCTGATAGTTGGAAAAGGCAAAGGGGCGAAGAGAAGGAATCTGATAGGAGAGGAAAGTGGACCAAGGGGGAAAAGGAAGAGGTGGGCCACCAGGGAGAGATGATGGTCAACTGAGAAGAAGAGAAGTGGTAAGAGTGGAGCCAGAGAGGGGAATAGATCAACAGAGATGGGGGAGAGGGAAACATTTATCAGATCCTTATAGACAGCGGTGGGAATCACACTCTGATAGGTGTTGGCTGCAGTCGTAAAGCAATTGTGCTTACCGTTATGCCACCATGTTGCTTCTATTATTGTCTATTTAAAATTTGTGATGCCTTGTTTTCTTTGTTTATTGTTTATTGAGATGCAGCATGGAATATGCCTTTCCAGTCCTTCAAACCACGCCAGCCAGCAATTCCCCGATTTAACCCTAGCCTAATCATGGGGCTAATTAACCTACTAACTGGTACGTCTTTGGTCTGTGGGAGGAAGCCAGAGCACCCGGAGAAAACCCATGTGTTCCACAGGGAGGACGTACAGACACCTTATAGATGACGTCAGAATTGAACTCCGAACTCTGACGGCCCTGGATGTAATAGCGTCGCGCTAACAGCTACGCTACCGTGGCGCCTGTTATGCCATAAGGGCATAAAGTTAGAAGTTAAATTTAGGCATAAAGCCAATCCAACCTGCTCTTGAAGGGCTCTCCATTGATCCGGGTTGACCATGGATGTTGTGTCCTAGCTGTCTATGTGATACGCAAGCCAGGCAGCTTGGTATGGAGAGCAAACTGTTACCCATGTAGCAGGCTCCCTCTCTCCATGCCGCCGATGAATCCAAAGAAAGGGCAGAGACCAATACAGTTCGGCATCAGCAGCACTGAAGGAATTGCCAGTCAGCGTTGAAGTCAATGTAAGACTCCAGCTTCGGATTTTTCCTCGCGGTTTACTCTCATAGCCTTCCCCATGAGTGGGTATAGCCTCAAGGCAGAGTGGAGATTTGAGATCAGGATTTTCCTTCTCCTCGATAAGCTTCCAACCATGACTGATAAACCCCGTCAGCCCAGAATGACTGGTTTTTAAGGCACCAGTTACTCTGCTTTGCCTTTTCTCCTGTCAGTGGAAATGGTTCTGCTGGGCTTAGTAGGTAAGCCACACGTGACGGTCAGGAGCTCGACTTGGTTGTGAGACACTGTTTGAGATGCACGCCATTGGGAACACTTAATGGTGAGAGCTTATCCCCACTATCAGCACTAGTTATAACAGCCTTAAGGAATCTGCCCTAGTATTGTTGGCTTGTATTGATTCCTCCCATTGAATCATTATTCTGCCTTCATCTTGAATTCTGCCTCCACAGATGGAGTCAAGAGGAGACTGCAGATGGTGGAATCTGGAGCAAAACACAAGATGCTGGAGGAACTCAACAAGCCAGGTGGCATCTGTGGAGGGAAATGGACAGTTGATATTTCAGGCTGTGACACTTCATCTGGAGATTTGAACCTCCACAGATCTCTGGGTAGTGAATTTCAAAGATTCACCACCTTCTGAGAGAAGAGATTTCTCCATCTTAAAGCACGTCCATTTATTTTGAACCTAAGCCCTCTGGTTCTGGTTCCCCCTACTACAGAATCTGGCACCAACATAGCATGTCCACAATGCTCAGTGGAACAACACAAAAGACAAGCAACAAAACAGCAATAGCAAAACCAGCCCCATTTCTCCCACACAGAGCTTTAACCCCAAGACAGGCCTCAGGGCTGCAGTAGACACGGACTTGGGCCTGCAGTCACCAGGCTTGAACATCCCTAGCCGAGTCACGGTGATTCGCAGATTTGGCTCCGTGCCTCATCTTCCGAACTTCTGATTTGACCCCTGGCCATCAATCCTGGGACATGATGATCCCTGAACACCACCAATCATTTCACTAAAATGTGGTAATGAGGGGAAGAACAGAATGGATTCACTGAACAAACAGTCTATAAATGCCCTGCAAATACTTGTGTTACAAGATTCACTAAGAGAAATCCCCGATTTAATTTGATTTATTTATTGACATCTTTAACTCTACCTGAGTAGATAGGTTGGTCCTCAGTTCAGGAAAGATATTAATAAGATTGAAAGAGTGCGGGTAAAATTTACAAGTATGTGCCAGAAGTTGAGGACCTGAGGTATAGGAAAAGGTTGAATGGGTTAGGAATTTATTCTCTAGGGCATAGGAGAGTGAGGGGAGATTTGATTGAGTTATACCAAATTATGAGGGGTATAGATAGAGTCAATGCAAGCAGGCTTTTTTTCCACTGGGGGTGGGTGAGACTAGAATTAGATTTCATGGGTTAAGAGTGAAAGATGAAATGTGTAAGCGGAACATGAGGGAGAAGTTCTTTACTCAGAGGTTGGAGCGAGTGTGGACCGAGATGCCAGTGAAAGTGGTGGATATGGGTTTGGTTTCAACATTTAAGAGAAGTTTGGATAGGTACATGTAAACACAAGGTACATTGCAGATGCTGTGGTCAAATCAACACGTACAAACAAGCTGGATGAACTCAGCAGGTCGGGCAGCATCCGTTGGGAAGTGGCCTGGCTGAGGGAAGTGCCTGGTGTGAAAAGTGCCAGTCTTTGGCTCGAGAGATTCTGGCAGTTTTGGCAGTTGGATAGTGCAATCAAGAATTGATTAGCAGTTGATTGGCAATCAAGATTTGAATAGCTCAGACTCAGCAGAAAACAGCTGATTCGGCAATTGAGGTCAGGTGACCTTGCAGCTGGCAAAGCTCAAGCAAATAAAAAGAGGGAGAGCTCTAGCGGAGTGGCCTGTTGGGAAGTGGCCTGGTTGAGGGAAGTGCCTGGTGTGAAAAGTGCTAGTCTTTGGCGAGGAGGCGGAGGGAAGAGACTATGCCAGGTACAATTGGAGGGGGTGAAGACATGACTGCTAAGCTGATTCAGTGTGCTACATGCATGATGTGGGAGGTCAGGGACACTGATGGTGCCCCTGGCTGCTACAGCTGTGGAAAGTGTGTCCAGATTCAGCTTCTGAAGGAGCATGTTGCAGCACTGAAGAAAGAACTGGATGATCTCGGGTTTATCTGTGAAAATGAGAGTTTTCTGGACAGGACCTACAGTGAGGTCATTACACTGAGGATACTGGAAGAGAGAAAGGGGGTGATGATGAGGAAGGAAAGGATGCTTGAAGTACAGGAGACCCCAGGGGATGTACCTCTTGTAAACAGGTTCACCCTCTTGGAAGCTGTCAGGACAGAAGATACTGCCAGTCTGAGAGGTGGACAGGTCTGCGAGCTGAAAATTGGTGCAGAAGCAGAGCTGAGGAGTCAAACATCAGGAAGAGCTGTGGTAGTAGGGGACTCCATAGTAAGAGGTACAGAAAGGGGTTTCTGCGACAACAGGCGAGATTTAAGGATGGTGTGTTGCCTCCCTGGTGCTAGGATCCAGGACATCATGGACCGATTGCAGGGAATCCTCAAGGGTGAAGGTGAACAGCCGGAAGTGGTAGTACATGTCGGCACAAATGACATCGGGAAGAAGAGGAAGGACATTCTGCAGCGGGACTTCAGAGAACTCGGAAGAAGGCTGAAAAGCAGGACTTCCAGGGTGGTTATCTCTGGTTTGCTTCCAGTTCCTTGTGCTGGAGAGGGCAGGAACAGGGAGATAATGGATCTGAATGTGTGGCTGAGGAACTGGTGCAGGAAGCAAGGATTTACATTCTTGGACCACTGGAATCTGTTTTGGGGTAGGGATGAATTGTACAAAAGGGACAGGTTGCACCTTAATAGGCGGGGGACCAGCATTCTGGCAGACAGGTTTGCCACTGCAACATGGATGTGTTTAAACTAAGTAGTGGGGGGAGGGGATGAACTGGAAATATAAGGATGGAGTTAAAGGGAAAGTGAAAATAAGAAAAGTTTAAAAAGGACAACAGAATCAATGGAGTAGAAAGCTCAAGAAGAGATCATACAGTATGGCCAAGTGAAATAGGAATTGATATGAAAGGAGAGGGGAGTAACGAATTAAAAGTATTATATATGAATGCACGAAGTATAAGGAATAAAGTAGATGAGCTTGAGGCTCAGTTGGAAATTGGCAAGTACGATGTTGTGGGAATAACAGAGACATGGCTTCAAGCGGACAGGGCCTGGGAAATGAATATTCAAGGATATACATCTTATCGAAAGGACAGGCTGACTGGCAGAGGGGGTGGGGTGGCTCTGTTGGTGAGGAATGATATTCAGTCCCTTGCGAGGGGGGACATAGAATCAGGGGATGTAGAGTCAGTATGGATAGAACTGAGAAATTCTAAGGGTAGAAAGACCCTAATGGGAGTTATCTACAGGCCCCCAAACAGCAGTCTGGATGTAGGGTGTAAGTTGAATGAAGAGTTAAAATTGACATGTCGCAAAGGTAATGATACAGTTGTCATGGGGGATTTCAACATGCAGGTAGACTGGGAGAATCAGAATGGTAATGGACCCCAAGAAAGGGAGTTTGTGGAGTGCCTCCGAGATGGATTCTTAGAACAGCTTGTACTGGAGCCTACCAGGGAGAAGGCAATTCTGGCTTTAGTGTTGTGCAATGAACCGGATTTGATCAGGGACCTCGAGGTAAAGGAGCCATTAGGAGGTAGTGACCATAATATGATATGTTTTAACCTACAATTTGAGAAGGAGAAGGGAAAATCAGATGTGTCAGTATTACAGTTGAACAAAGGGAACTATGGAGCTATGAGGGAGAAGCTGGCCAAAGTTCAATGGAACAATACCCTAGCAGGGAAGACAGTGGAACAACAATGGCAGATATTTCTGGGAATAATGCAGAAGGTGCAGGATCAGTTCATTCCAAAGAGGAAGAAAGATCCTAAGGGGAGTAAGGGGCAGCCGTGACTGACAAGGGAAGTAAAGGGCAGTATAAAAATAAGAAGTATAACATAGCAAAGATGAGCGGGAAACCGGAGGACTGGGAAGCTTTTAAAGAGCAACAAAAGATAACAAAAAAGGCAATACACCAAGAAAAAAATGAGGTACGAAGGTAAACTAGCCAAGAATATGAAGGAGGATAGTAAAAGCTGCTTTAGGTATGTGAATAGCAAAAAAATAGTTAAGACCAAAATTGGGCCATTGAAGACAGAAATGGGTGAATTTATTATGGGGAACAAGGAAATGGCAGACGAGTTGAACAGGTACTTTGGATCTGTCTTTACTAGGGAAGACACAAACAATCTCCCAGATGTAATAGTGGCCAAAGGAACTAGGGTAAGGGATGAACTGAAGGAAATTTATATTAGGCAAGAAACGGTGTTGGATAGACTGAGTCTGAAGGCTGATAAGTCCCCGGGACCTGATGGTCTGCATCCCAGGGTACTTAAAGAGGTAGCTCTAGAAATTGTGGACACATTGATAATCATTTTCCAATGTTCTATAGATTCAGGAACAGTTCCTGCTGATTGGAGGGTGGCTAATGTCCTACTTTTCAAGAAAGGAGGGAGAGAGAAAACAGGGAATTATAGACCGGTTAGCCTGCCGTCAGTGGTGGGAAAGATGCTGGAGTCAATTATAAAAGAGGAAATTACGACACATTTGGATAGCAGTAGAAGGATCAGTCGGAGTCAGCATGGATTTATAAAGGGAAAATCATGCTTGACTAATCTTGAGTTTTTTGAGGATGTAACTATGAAAATGGACAAGGGAGAGCCAGTGGATGTAGTGTACCTGGACTTCCAGAAAGCTTTTGATAATGTCCCACATAGAAGATTAGTGGGCAAAATTAGGGCACATGGTATTGGGGGCAGAGTACTGACATGGATTGAAAATTGGCTGGCTGACAGGAAACAAAGTAGCGATTAGCGGGTCCCTTTCGGAACGGCAGGCTGTGACCAGTGGGGTACCACAAGGTTCGGTGCTGGGACCGCAGCTGTTTACAATACACATTAATGATTTAGATGAAGGGATTAAAAGTAACATTAGCAAATTTGCTGATGACACAAAGCTGGGTGGCAGTGTGAAATGTCAGGAGGATGTTATGAGAATGCAAGGTGGCCTGGACAGGTTGGGTGAGTGGGCAAATGTATGGCAGATGCAGTTTAATGTGGATAAATGTGAGGTTATCCACTTTGGTGGCAAGAACAGGAAGGCATATTACTATCTAAATGGAGTTAAGTTAGGAAAAGGGGAAGTACAACAAGATCTAGGTGTTCTTGTACATCAATCAATGAAAGCAAGCATGCAGGTACAGCAGGCAGTGAAGAAAGCTAATGGCATGCTGGCCTTTATAACAAGAGGAATTGAGTATAAGAGTAAAGAGGTCCTTCTGCAGCTGTACAGGGCCCTGGTGAGACCCCACCTGGAGTATTGTGTGCAGTTTTGGTCTCCAAATTTGAGGAAGGACATTCTTGCTATTGAGGGAGTGCAGCGTAGGTTCACAAGGTTAATTCCCAGAATGGTGGGACTGTCATATGTTGAAGGATTGGAGTGACTGGGCTTGTATACACTGGAATTTAGAAAGATGAGTGGGGATCTGATTGAAACATATAAGATTATTAAGGGATTGGACACGCTGGAGGCAGGAAGCATGTTCCCGCTGATGGGTGAGTCCAGAACTACAGGCCACAGTTTAAGAATAAGGGGTAGGCCATTTAGAACAGAGACGCAGAAAAACTTTTTCACCCAGAGAGTGGTGGATATGTGGAATGCTCTGCCCCAGAAGGCAGTGGAGGCCAAGTCTCTGGATGCATTCAAGAGAGTTAGATAGAGCTCTTGTAGATAGTGGGGTCAAGGGATACGGGGAGAGGGCAGGAACGGGGTACTGATTGTGTATGATCAGCCATGATCAGTGAATGGCAGTGCTGGCTAGAAGGGCCGAATGACCTACTCCTACACCTACTGTCTATTGTCTATTGTTTATTGGTGTAAGGAGCAGTCAACGTTTCGGGCCGAGACTCTTCGTCAGGACTGAAGGAGGGGGCAGGGGCCCTATAAAGAAGGTGGGGGGAGGGGGATGGTGCAGGTGAACAACCAATCATAGGAAAGATCAAGGGTTGGAGGAGGGGAAGCAGGGAGAGGATAGGCAGGAGAGGTGAAGAAGGAATGTAAGGGGAAAGCACAATGGGTAGTAGAAGAAGGCAGAATCATGAGAGTTGATGGGCAGCTAGAAGAGGAGGCAGAGTGAAAGTAGAATGGGGGAAGGGAGAGGGAGGGAATTACCGGAAGTTGGAGAATTCGATGTTCATACCAAGGGGCTGGAGTCTACCCAGATGGTATGAGATGTTGCTCCTCCAACCTGAGTTTGGCCTCATCATGGCAGTAGAGGAGGCCATGTATGGACATATCCAAATGGGAATGTGAAGGAGAGTTGAAGTGGGTGGCAACCGGGAGACCCTCCAATTCTCCAACTTCTGGTAATTCCCTCCCTCTCCCTTCCCCTATCACACTTTCACTCTGCCTCCTCATGCAACCTCATGAGAGTTGATAGCTGCCTATCAACTCTCATGATTCAGCCTTCTACTACCCATAGTGCTTTCCCCTTGCATTCCTCCTTCACCTCTCCAGCCTATCCCCTCCCTGCTTCCCCTCCCCCACCCCTTGATCTTTCCTCTGATTGGTTGTTCACCTGCACCTTCCACCCTCCACCCACCTTCTTTATAGGGCTCCTGCCCCCTCCTTCAGTCCTGATGAAGGGTCTCGGCCCGAAACGTTGACTGCTCCTTTCAACGGATGCTGCCCGACCTGCTGAGTTCATCCAGCCTCTTTGTACGTGTGGATAGGTACATGGAGGGGAGGGGTATGGTCCCGACGCAGATCAATGGGACTAGCCAGAATAATATTTCGGCTGTGCCTGCTCAATGTGCCGAATGGTTCGTTTCTGTGCTTTAGTGTTTTATGACTGCATGACTCTATGCTACACCAAACCAGAAAGTAATGGTTGATGTGAGGATGCGCTTAATGATGACAGTGTAGAGTTACTTCAGAATGTTCTGGGGGAAAAAAAATGGAATTTTACCAATTGACACAAAAAATATATCCTCTGCTAAGTGTTTTTGTGAATGAAGGAGATATGATTCTCCCACATGAAATCCTATGAAATGATGATGTCCGGGAACCTAAATACTGAAACGGAGCTAATTGTAGAGTGGGTAATGAGTGGGTGGAGAGGAGACACATCTGTCCTGAAGTCAATGTGCATCTTCACAGTTTTGAGGGCATGCAGCTCCAAGTTTTCGTGATTGGCCCAAGACACTAGCTTGCTTACTTCCTGATCATACTTTCATTTGTCACCTCTGGTGCTGTCCGTAAACCTTATCAGTTTAACTGTAAAAGCAGAGAAAATGAACAATAGCATGGATCCATTGGGTCAAACGGTTTGTAAATGCCCTGCAAATACTTTGCTTTATAAAATCCCCATGAGATATACCTGATTTATCTTGACTGACTTGCTGGCATCTTTAAGTCCACTTGAGTAGACATGTTGGTCTTCAGTTCGATCTCCCACACAGGGCAGTAACCAGAAAGGACATCCTTCATTCAAAGATGAACTAAATCTCAGACCGGATTATATGGTTGGAACAGGATTCAAGCCTGAATTCATTATCAAAAGCAAACACATTTTAGCAGGAGAGTCCATTTCCACAATGTACTTGCCCCACATCTGAGCACTCTACGCTAATCCCACAATCTTTTTCTCTAAGAGTTTATCTAACTTTCCTTACATTATTGTTGCAACAAATAAAAAGGTTATTATCAAAGTTTTGGTAAGCCCTTCACATGCTGACTCCATTTATTTAAACCAGTTTTGTTTTACAAAATAAATGTGAATAGATTTTCATTTAGGTAGAAATGAAGGGAAGGTTGCAGACAGATGGCAGGGAATAAGGTACAAATATTATGTGCAAGGTTTTAGCCAGAAACATTTGGAAGTTTAATTGCTCTTTCGGTTTGTCACTGCTGATGGGCTTTTAGAACTAATGAATACTGTAATGGAATGAGACAGCAGCATTCTACAGGGAAAGAATGGGTATTTTAGGAAAGGAATGGGGTAATTTGCCATGTGTTGTAACCTGTTATGTGCTGGAAGATGGAGCATACTATCATCAGCAGAGGTTATCTGATGGCCTTTTATTCTCCTTATCTTGATACCTTTTTCCTCTTTGCCTGAGGAAGTGTGGCACCCTGCAGAAACATTATACCAGGTACATTAACTGTATGCTCTCTGAGGTGGATCTTGAAAGCCTTGTGCCAGAATACACAGAAGAAAAAGAAGCAATTTATTTGAGGAACTCAGTAGGTCAATTAGCAATACAGCTGGTCCATCTGAAACGGGCTGCCTAGTGTTCTGTTTAGTCCCATCTACCTGCACCTGGATCATATCCCTCTGTTCCTCTCTCATCCACGATCCAATGCTTCTACTTCCTTAGAAGGTCTGGTATGGAGGGACTATTGCGCAGGATTGGAAAAAGCTGCAGAAAATTGTAAACTCAGCCAGCTTCATCACTAGCCTCCCCAGCATCGAGGACACCTTCAAAGGGCAATCCCTCCAAAAGGCAGTATCCATCATTAAGGACTCCCATCATCCAGGACGTTCCCTCTTCTCATCGCTACCATGAAGGAGGAGATGCAGGAGCATGAAGACACACACTCAGTGCTTTAGGAGCAGCTTTTTACCTAAGAATGGACAATGAGCTCATGTACACTACCTCAATATTTTTTCTTTTTTTGTTCTTTTTACACTACTGTAACACCATCAGGGTCTGTTTGCTGCTTCCCTAACAAAAAGCCATGGGTTGCCAGTTATCTAAAGGCTCAAAAAGAGTGGCTTTAGATCAGGAGACAGGGAGGAATTGGAACATGTGCATTGGGAGCTAAAGGTGAAGATCAAGGTGGCTAAAGAGGAATACGGGAGAGAACTGGAGAACAAGCTTGGGCAGAACAACACATAGGAGGTGTGGAGAGGCATGAAGAATGTCGCTGGCTTCAATCAGCCTACCTCTAGAGCCTCAGAATGCAGCCGTGAATGGACTAATGATTTAAGCCAATTCTTCAATAGGTTTTACAATTACCCTCCTGTTCACACCACCCTCATCAGCAACGGTCCAGCTGGCGAGGCACCCAATGTTTCCTCCGCACCAACGTCTCCCCTTCTCCCTCCTCCCCTCTCCAGTTCAACATGTGGATGAACAACACAGACAACTACTGTCTACGTCCCCTGCATCCATGCCTCCACATACCAACAGCTATCATCTGATCTTCAGCTCCTCAGCCCCCATCTTCCACCAACTCCCCAGTCATCACGGACTCATCTTCACCACTGAGCAGCTGAGAAGGTCTCTGGGGAAACTCAGACATGGCAAAGTATTGGGACCGTTGGTGTGAACCCCAGGGTCCTGAAGGACTGTGTGGAGTTCTCCAGCGCATTTTCAGTCTGAATCTCTGCCTGGAGAGGGAGCCGACTGTGTGGAAAACATCAAATGTGGTCCCAGTACCCAAGAAGGGCCAACTGAGAGTTTTGAATGACTACTGTCCAGTGGCCCTGACCTCACACATCATGAAGACCCTAGAGAGGCTGGTCCTGGTTCACCTCCTACCCCTGGTCAGATCAGCCCTTGATCCCATGCAATTTGCTTACCAGTAGCACATTGGAGTTGACAATGCTGTCATCTACCTACTGAATAGAGCCTACTCCCATTTGGATAAGCTAGGCAGCACTGTGAGGAGTTTTTTTTTTTGATTTCTCAAGTGTCTTCATTACCATATAACCCTCATTGCTGTGGGGAAAGCCCCATTCAATGCAAGTTGGCACTTTCATTGTATCCTCGATATTGGACTACCTGACTGGCAGATCAGTTTGTGTATGCTACCTTGGCTGAACAGAGGAGCGCTTTCAGTAATGGGCTAAGATAACTGTGCTGCTCCAAACTGCACTTACCCTCAGCCTTTGTGGTAACTTTTTAAAAATTCTTTTAACTTCTCTTCTATTGATATATATCTGAGCACTTGTAATGCTACTGTGTCACTGTAATTTCCTTTGGGATCAATAAAGTATCTATCTATCTATCTACTTAAGTTAATTACACAGACACACACACACACGCATCTTATTGTAACTTATAGTTTTAAAAACATATATTTATTGTAATGTAATGCTGTCACGAAAGAGCATATTTCACAATATATGCCAATGATATTAAATGTGATTCTGCCTACACTTACTGCTGTCTCAGGAAAGCAGCCAGCATAATCAGGGACCCCTCCACCCCAGTCGTTTTCTATTTTGCCCCCTCCCATCATGCAGAACTTACAAAAGCCTGAAAACATGTACAGTCAAGCATACTTAAGAACCACTTCTATTTCCCTGCTCGCCAGACCCTTGAATGAATATCTCATATGCTAAATGTGAATTTGAGATCTCCCAATGTATTTCAAAATGACTTTGCACTTTATTTGTTTAGCAACACCTCATTTTCTCTGTAATTGCAACACAGGGACCTGGGAATACAAATCCATAATTCCTTGGAAGTGGCATCACAGGTAGATAGAGTCATAAAAAGAGCTTTTACTATTCTGGCACCGAGTACAAGACAACACACACATAAATCAGAGCACTGAGTACAAGATTACACACACAAAATGCTGGAGGAACTCAGCAGGTCAGGCAGCATCTGTGGAAATGAATGGATAGCCAACATTTCGGGCTGAGACCCTTCTTCAGAACTGAGAAGAAAGGGGGAAGAAGCCAGAATAAAAAGGTAGGGGGAGGGGAAGGAGGCTAGCTGGAAGGTGATAGGTGAAGCCAGGTGGGTAGGAAAGGTCAACGGCTGGAGAAGAAGGAACCTGAGAGGAAAGGAGAGTGGACCATGGGAGAAAGCGATGGAGGAGGTTCTCAGGGTAGGCAGCTGAGAAGAAGCAAAAGGTCAGAATTGGGGGAGGGAGAGAGAGGGAGAGGGAGAGGGATTTGTTTACCAGAAGGAGAAATCGATACTCATGCCACCAGGTTGGAGGCTACCCAGATGGAATATAAAGTGCTACTTCTTTACCCTGAAAGTGGCCTCCACTTAGACAAGAGGAGCCCTTGGACCAACATGTCGGAATGGGAATAGGAACCGGAATTAAAATGTTTGGCCTCTAGGAAGTCCCCCAATTTATGGTGGAAGTCACCAATGTAAAGAAAGCTGCACCAGGAGGACCGGCCACATTGACGACACCAACAGATTAGCAGATGAAGTGTTGCCTCACCTGGAAGGACTACCTGGGACCCCGAATGGAGATGAGGGAGGAGGCAAATGGGCAGTTTGTAGCTGTTCGGCTGCTTGCAGGGTTAAGTGCTTGGGGGAAGATTAGAGGGGAGGGAGGAATAGATAAGGGAGTTGCAGAGGGAGTGATTCCTGTGGAAAGCAGAGGAAGGGGAGGTAGAGATATGTTTAGTGGTATGATTCCTTTGAAGATGACCTAAGTTGTGGAGAATAATGTCTGATGCAAAAGCTGTTTAGGTGGTAGGTAAGGACAGGAAGAACCCTATCACTATTAAAGTACCAGAAGATGGAGTGAGTGTGGATGTATAGGAAATGGAAGAGATGCGGGTGAGGGCAGCATCAATAGGGGAGGGAGGGGTATGTTATATTAATGGTATGCAAGACATTGGTGAGGCCAACTTTGGAGTATTATATGCATCTCTGGTCACCTACCTACAGGAGGGATAACAACAGAGAAAATTTGCAAGGTTATTTCCAGGACTTGAAGACACGAGTTATAGGGGAGAGTTGAATAGTTTAGGACTTTCTCCCCTGGAGCGCAGAGAATACGGGGAGATCTTATGGAAGTACTCAAAATTATGAAGGGTACATATAGGATGAATGCATGCTGACTTTCGTCCCTCCGGCTGTGTGAGACTAAAACTAAAGGTCATAGGTTTAGGGTGAAATATTAAATATTTAAAGAAAATCGAGAAAAGATTTCTTCGCTCAGAGGGTGATGTGTCTATGGAAGTTCAATTGTAACATCCAAGAGCAGTTTGGATAGGTAGACAGATGTGAGGGGTATAGAGGGTCATAGTCCAGGTGTAGGTAAATGGGACAAGGCAAAAAATCAGGTTGGTATGGGCTGAAGAGCCTGATTTTGTACTTTAAAGCTCTATGATTATATTCTGCATTGTTTCCTTTATACTGCCTCAATTTAGTTATATTTATATATTCCATGATTTACTTGGATGACATGCAAACAATAATAAAGACCATAAGAGCACAAGACACAGGAGCAGAATTAAGCCATTTGGTCCACTGAACCCGCTCCGCAATTTCATCATGGCTGATTTATTATCCCTCTCAGCTTCATTCCCCTGCCTTCCCTACATAACCTTTGACATCCTGACTAATTAAGAAGCTGTCAACTTCCGCTTTAAATATTTCAATGACTTGGTCTTCACAGCAGTGGGAAGGGATTCCACAGATTCATCAGACTCTGGTTAAAGACATTCCTCCTCATCTCTGTTCTGAACCGATGCCCCTTTATTATGAGTTTGTACCCTCTGGTCCTAGACTACCCCATTACTGGAAACATCTTTTCCATATTCGCTCTATCTAGGTCTTTCAATATTTGATAGGTTTCAATGAGATTCCCCCCCAATCTTCAAAACTATAGCAAGTACAGGTCCAGAGCCATCAAATGTTCCTCATATGTTAACTCCTTCATTCCCAAAATCATTCTCTGAACCTCATCTGGACCCTCTCCAACATTTCTTCTTAGATAAGGGCCCCAAAACTGCTTACAATACTCCACATGCCTTATAAACTCTCAGCATTACATCCTTGCTCTTAAATTCTAGTCCTCTTGAAATGAATACTAACATTGCAATGCCTACCTTACCACTGATTCAACCTGCAAGTTAACCTGTTGGAAGTCCTGCACAAGGACTCCCAAGTCCCTTTTCACCTCTGATATTTGATTGTTATCCCTGTCTATGCATTTATTTCTTCTTCCAATGTCTATGACCATACACTTCCCTACACTATATTCCATCTACCACTTTTTTGTCCATTCTCCCAACCAATCTAAATCCTTCTGCAGACGTCTTGTGTCCTCCACACAACCTGCCCTCCACCTATGTTTGTATCATCTGCAAACTTGGCCACAAAGCCATCAATTCCATTATCCAAATCATTCACCTATGACATGAAAAGAACATTCTCAACACCGAACCCTGTGGAACTCCACTGGTTACCAGCAGCTAACCAGAAAGGGCCCCTTTTATTTCCACTCTTTGCTCCTGCCATAAGCCAATCTATTCATGTTAGTATCTTTCTTATAATACCAGGGACTCCTATCTTGTTAAACAGTTTCATGTGTGGCACCTTGTCAAGGCCCTTCTGTCCAAGTAAATAACGTCCACTGACTCTCCTTAGTTTATCCTGCCTGTTACTTCCTCAAAGAATTCCCGCAGATTTGTCAATCAAGATTTCCCCTTTAGAAAACCATGCTGTCTTTGGCCTATTTTATCATGTGCTTCCAAATACCCTGAAACCTCACCCTTAATAATAAACTCCAGAATCTTCCTAACCACTGAAGTCATTCTATCTGGCCTATAGTTTCCTTTCACCTGCTTTTCTCCCTTCTTAAAGAGTGGGGTGACATTTTCAATTTTCCAGTCCTCCGGGACCATTCTAGAATTAGCGATTCTTAAAGATCATTACTAACACCTCCACAATCCCTTCAGCTACCTCTTTCAGAACCCTGGGGTATATTCCATTTGGCACAGGTGACCTATCTACCTTCAGATCTTTCGGCTTCCCAAGCACTTTCTCTTCAGTAATAGCAACTACTCTCATTTCAGCCCACCAGCACTCTTGAATTTCTGGCATACTGCTAGTGTCTTCCACAATGAAGACAGGTATTCTTCTGCCATTTCATTGTCCCCCATTACTACCTCTCTGGCATGATTTTCCAGTGGTCCAGTATCTACTCTCACCTCTCCTTTACTCTTTACATATTTGAAATAAAAACTTTTGGTATCCTCTTTTATATTATTTTTATTATTATTAGCTTACCTTCATATTTCATCTTTTACCCTTATGGCTTTTGTAGTTACCTTTTGTTGGATTTTGAAAGCTTCCCAATCCTCTAACTTCCTGCTAATTTTTGCTATACTATATGCCCTCTCTTTTCTTTTTATACTGTCTGACTTCCCTTGTCAGCTATGGTTCACTGGAACATTTCTTCATCTTTGGGACGTATCTGTCCGATGCCTTCTGAATTGTCCCCAGGAACTCCAGCCTTCGCTATTCTGTCATCATCCCTGCTAATGTTCCCTTCCAATCAACTCTGGCCAGTTCCTCTCTCATGCCTCTGAAATTCCCTTTAATCTGCTGTAGTACTGGTACATCTGACTTTATCGTCTCCCTCTCAAACTACAGGGTGAATTCTATTATGTAGTGATCATTGCCTCCTAAGGGTTCCTTTACTTTAAGATCCCTAATAAAATCTGGTTTATTACACAGCATCCAATCCAAAATTGCCTTTCTCCTATTGGGCTCAACCACAAACTGCTCTAAAAAGCCATTTCATAGACATTCTACAAATTCCCTCTCCTGGGATCCAGCACCCACCCAATTTTCCCAATCTACTTGTATTTTGAAATCCTTCATGACTATTGTAACATAACCCTCATTACATGCCTTTTCTATCTCCCATTATAATTTATATACCACATCCTGGCCTTTAATAATTCCTATTTTTCCTTTTCCTTTGCAGTTTTTTTTAACTCTATGCATTTGGATTCTACACCTTCCATTCCTATGTCACCTTTTTTAAAGGATTATGTTTCATCTTTTTACCAACAGTGCTGCCCCATCCTCTCGGCCTAACTGCCTATCCTTTCAATAGAAAGTGTATCCTTGCATGTTAATCTCCCAATGATGATCTTCTCTCAGCCACGACTCAGCGATGCCAGCGGAGTCATACCCGTCATACTCTACCTGTGCTACAAATTCATCTACCTTACTCTGCATACTGCATGCATTCAAATATAACACCCTCAGTCTTGTAACATCCACCCGTTTTGATTTTGCCCCATTACACTGCAACTCATCCCACTGACTGCAGTTTTGCCCGATCATCTGTCTGTCCTCCTCACAGTCTCACTACACACTGTATCTAGTTGTATACCATCTGCCCCATCTTCCACTCTATCACTCTGGTTCCCACCCCCCTTGTCAAATTAGCTTAAATCCTCCCCGACAATTCTAGCAAACCTACCCTCAAAGGATATTGGTTCCAGCTGGGTGCATGTGCAACCCATTCTTTTCATAAGGGTCATACCTTCCCCAGTAGAGATCCCAGTAATCCAGAAATCTGAAACCCTAGCCCCTGCACCACTTCCTCAGCTACTCATTCATCTGTACTGTCATCCTATTCCTGCCCTGGCTAGCATGTGGCGCTGGGAGTAATCCATGGCTTACACCCTTGCAGATCTTGCTCTCCATCCTCTAACCCAGCTTCCTATGCTCACTGTGCAGTTCCTACAGTATGCCATCGGTGCCAATGTGCACCATGACCTTTGTCCTTTCTGTAGAGATACAGCATGGTAACAATCTCTTCTGGCCCAGTGAGACCCCGTCACCCATTTACACTCATGTGACTAATTGACCTACTAACCCAAACGTCTTCAGAAACCTGAGCACAGTGGGAAACCCACACAGTCACGGGGGGAAGAACATAGAAACTCCTTACACACAGCGGCAGAAATTGAACTTGTGTCGCTGGTGCTGTAATAGCGATGTGCTAACCACTACGCTACTGGCCTCCTCACACTCCCTCTTGAGAATATTGTGCAGCCGCTCGGAGACATCAATGATCGTCATCCCTGTGAGACAACAGATCATACTGGGATCTTTTTTTTTGCGATCACAGAATCTCCTGTCCATCCCTTTAACTATCAATTCTCCTTTCACTATTGCCCTACCTCCTATTTTGTGAGTTGGTTAGTGTTAAATAGGTGGGTAGCTGGGCAGTGCAGCTCATTGGGCTGGCAGGGCCTGTTCCATGATGTATCTCCAAATAAATACAGCACTGTGTGAAAGTTTTAGGTACATATTTATACAACAGCCAGGGTGCATAGTCCTGAAGTGATTTTATGTATTGTATTGTACTGCTGCTGCAGCAAAAAAAAAACAAATTTCATGACATACGTGAGTGATGATAAACCTGATTCTGATATGAGTCTGTATTGTGGACTGAGAGTGGGAAGGGGACAGGAAGCGAGAGGGGAATCATGGTTGGGAAAAGGGGAAAGGTGAGGTAAGGGAGCAGGAAGCACTGGAGAGACATTCTGTAATGACCAATAAACCCATCGTTTAGAATCAAGTGCCTGGGGTCTAGGTGTGTCTGCATCTGCATCTGCAAAAGTCTTAGACACCCTAGCTCTATATGTGTGTGTATATATATACAAACACACATACACACACAGAGTATATATATATATATGTACCTAAGACTTTTACACAGAACTGTAAAATATAAATCAATTATTTCCAATTGATCTACATCTTGCTGTATTCTTTGACAACCTTTGTTATTATCCACAGCTCCAGCATGAGATGGAGGCACAAGATATGGCAGATGCTGGAATCTAAAGCAACAATGCAGGTTGAGCAGCACCGGTGGGGAAAGGAAATGTTCTGGGCGAGAAGGATCCGGGACCGGAGTGTTGACTCTTTATTCCTCTCCGTAGATGCTGCCTGACCTGCTGAGCTCCTCCAGCATTTTGTGTGGGTTGCTCAATCTCTCGTAACATTTACGATCTACTGTGGCTGTTCCCTGCTCCAGCTGCAATGATGTCTGGTTCAGTGTCTTTCATAAAACCACGGTTCTGAATGCGATTTGCTTACTTTTATTGTTTGCACGATTTGTCTTTTTTTCAGTCTTTTTTGCACATTAGGTGTTTGATGGTCTTTTTTTCAATGGGTTATTTCGAGGTTTCTTTGTTTTGTGGCTGCCTCTAAGGAGACAAATCTCAAGGTTATATAATGTATACATACTTTGCTAATAATTGTACTTTGAATGTATTGGAACTGATTTGAATGGCACTTGCAAATGGTTAAATGACCAGTAGGTGGCTCCTCAATGGGAGTGAGTAATTACACTCCAACTACACTGATCAATTACTTTTGATATTCTTTGGCAAAATATTACAGCAGTGTTTGAAAGTAATAGCATTTAGCTATTACCACACCAATTTTAGTGCTTATTCGGACATAACACTGTTAAATGCCATCATAAATCAACACTGACCTCACAGAGTGACACCTTTCATGTATTTCAAACAGTTGTATTTTGTTAAACACACATAATTAGAAGAAAATGAATGTAGTATTAACTACAAACAAACACCTCATCAACCACAGATGTTGCCAGTTGTCTCTTTGTAGTTTACTCAAGATTTCATTGGGCTTTCCTTCAGTATGCGGAGAGTTACACTGCCATTTATGTTCTTTCACAATTTAAGAACTGCCACAGCTGTTTACAATTTAATTACAGGAACCTTTTTAGTGCTGGAGATAGATTGGAATTGTGGCTCCATGCTAAGTAGGAAATGTGTGTACCAGTGATTATTCCTTGAGTGCCTCTTGGCCATTTACGCAAGATTCCCTCATTTAACATCACAAACTAGCTCAAGGTTTTTTAAAGGGCAACAGGGAAGAGCAGTTGTAGAATGATAAACATTTACAGCACAAATGGAGGCCATTGGACCCATTTGGTCCATGTTGGCCAAGGTTAAGTCTTGCTCATTATGGCGTTTCATGAGCCTCTTCCATATTCTCAGTACTTGTTCATTCCTTCATTATGTGCTATGTCATATGATATAGCGAATCATGGTCTTCCATGACCATGATTGTTCACGGCAAATTTCTCTACAGAAATGGTTTGCTACTGCCTTCTTCTGGGCAGTGTCTTTACAAGACGGGTGACCCCAGCCGTTATCAATACTGTTCAGAAATTGTCTGCCTGGTGTCAGTGGTCACATAACTAGGACTTGTGATGTTCACCAGCTGCTTGTATGACCATCCACCACCTGCTCTCATGGCTTCATGTGACCTGGATCGAGGGGCTAAGCAAGTGCTAGAAGCTTGCCCAAAGGTTAGTGCAGGCTAGTGGGGGGGAAGGAATGCCTTACACCTCCTCTGGTAGAGACGTATCTCCACCCCACCACCTTCGCCACTCACTGAGTGACAATAAAGTAGTTTGTAGTTACCTCCCTGTCTCATATCAACATCGGTAGGAACTGGGAGGAGGTCCTGAAGAGAGAATATAGGAAGTTAGGTAGTTATAGTGTATTCCATAATGGTGGTCTAGTGGTTAGGATTCGGCACTCTCACCGCTGCGGCCTGAGTCAAATGTAACACTTACCCAACAGGCTGGTATATGTCTAGGGGAAAAGGAGATCCAGCCACTCACCAACCCCACCTCCCGTACACACAGGTGCTGTGAGAATCAAGTTTATGCCGCGCGCACACACACCATATCAAACTCACACCAGATACCGTTATGGAATACACTTTAAAGATTCTACTAAAACTAAAAGAGTACTATGCAATACAATATATATGAAGGAAAAGAAAATAAAGTAAAAGGTGCCAACTTACCGAAGTTCAGTCAGTTTAGTGCACATCGTTGGAGGTCAACCATTGAACCATTCGACCCCTCGTCACTTTCCTCCGACCTCCACGTCCTCGCACCTGGGACCACCCGGGTGGTCGACCGAGCAGTGCGGTGCACGTCCACCTCCCTCGGCGTCTTCTTCCCGACTCCCCTGAAAAGACCGCGAAACCCCTCGCTCCCAGACCCAGAAGACAAAATAACATTCCCCCATTGGTCAACAAATGAATACAATCCCGATATCAGCAAGTCTAAAGCTAAACAACTGTGAGAGAAAGCACTTATCATACAAAGAAGCATTCCTACTCTTAACAGAACAAAGAAGCCATTTTGATTAACATACACAGTACATTGTACAAAAGCAGAAAAGAAGGATGTCTGGGATAACAAACTCTGGATCACTGCCCGTGCAACGCAGTAGTGAGTATAAAAATAGGAAGATTTGGCCAATGAATGCATGAATGAGGGATTGATTCAGGGGGCAGGGTTTCAGATTTCTTCATCTTTGTCATTTCCTCTGGGTAAGTTACGGCCTGTACAAAAAGGACAGCTTACACCTGAACCGGAAAGCAACCAATATCCTTGTAGGCAGGTTTGCTAGAGCTGCTGGGTAGCTGGGTGGGGGGTGGGGGTGGTGGTTTAGACTGATAGTACTCACAATGGGGGTAGCTGGTATAATGAGGTATGTAGTGAGACTGGGAGGAAGGATGGGCAGATGATAGGAGAAAATTGCTGTCAGTGGGATGAGCTGAGATGTAACATGAGGGCAAATCGAAAAGAGTGCTGAATTCAGGGCTGAAGGTGTTATATCTGAATGCACATATGTGTATAAGGAATGAGGTAGATGATGTTGTAGTGCAATTAGAGATTGGCAGGTACGCTATCATGGGCATCACTGAGACATGGCTGAAAGAAGTTCATAATGGGGAGATTAACATCCAAAGGCACACCTTGTATGTAAAGTACAGGCAGGTAGGCAAAGAGGGTGGCGTGGTTCTGATGGTAAAAAATGAAATCAAATCTATAGAAAGAGGTGACTCTCGTTTTTCATTACTTTGTTGTCGTTTGCACACCGGTTGTCTGCCCTGTTGCGTAGATCTTTCATTAATTCTATTATGGTTATTGGATGTACTGACTACGCCAGCAAGAAAATTAATCTCAGGGATGTATGTGGTGACATGTATGTAGTTCGCTAATAAATTTACTTTGAACTTTGAACGTAAGTCAGCATCTTTTGACGATGTTCTCATTGGTGGGGAGGCTTGTGTGATGATGGGGCTGACTGAGCCCAAAGCCTTCAGCAACCTTTTGTGATCCTGTGAAATTGGAAAATCTATAGCGGCAGTTCACCGCAAGCCCGTTTCATATTAATGGGGCACACGGGAGCAGGGGTAGGTTTTCTAACCCTTGACAACTTCTCTGCCATCCATCAAGATCATGGCAGGCTTTTGAATGTGCTGCCAGTCAGCACAATGTACTCCTTGTCTGAGAGCCCTGCTCCACCTCTCTGCACCCCAGCTCCCTAACTCACAGGCACATTCTCTGTATATCCAGTATATCCTGCACTATACTCTTATTGCTGCTGTTTCACATATTTATGCCACAGCTTGTTTTATTACATTAATGCAGGTAATATTATACTGTCGCACTTTATGTTGACCTGACAAACTTCAGGCCATGACACTAAGGGAACTGTGCTGATATTATTTTGTGACATTTTGTGCTGGACCATATCTCTATGTGCTGTATGTGACTATATATACCATGTTTTGCACTGCAGCCCCAGAAGAACCATGTTTCATTTAGTTGTGTACATGTATATGGTTGAAACCAGTCAGAATGCTCTCCATGGTACACCTGTAGAAGTTAGCCCAAATCTTTGATGACATACCAAATCTCCTTAGACTCCTAATCCTAATCTATTTCCACCATTTCCCCTGGCAGGACGTTCCATGCACCTATAACTCTCTGTGTCAAAAGCCTGCCATAACTTCGATGGTCTCCAAGGGTCAGATGACCTACTCCTGCATGCTATTTCTAACATTAAGAAAAACCCTTGAAGTGTGCTTGTTCTCTGGACATCAAACAGCCTAGAAATAGGCCATTCTACCCAACCAGTCCATACTTGCACTTAGACTCCTTGAAATTCCTCAATGCAAATTCCAGGTCACACCACTAATGGAGAGCTAAGAAGAAAGCTGATAGACCTTGTCATAATGTTGGATTAAAATTATACATAAATAGAACATGTTTTCAGTGAGTGAGGTGTTGATAACTAGAGGGCTTGTACTGTATAGAAGGAGAATGGTGAAAACACAAGAAGAAGGAAAAGAATGGGTTAAGTTTGGAATTTTCTTCCTCATAAAACGATGATACAAAAATAAGCAAAATCTGTACCATAGAAGATTCTGCAGATAGAACCATAGAAAACCTATAGCACAATACAGGCCCTTTGGCCCACAGAGTTGTGCCAAACATGTCCTTAATTTAGAACTAGCTAGGCTTACCCATAGCCCTCTATTTTTCTAAGCTCCATGTATCCATCCAGGAGTCTCTTAAACGACCCTATTGTTTCCAACTCCACCACCACCGCCAGCAGCCCATTCCACACGCTCACCACACTCTGAGTAAAAAACTTACCCCTGATATCTCCTCTGTAACTGCTTCCAAGCACCGTAAAAATATGCCCTCTCATGGTAGCCATTTCAGTCCTGGCAAAAAGCCTCTGACTATCCACATGATCAATGCCTCTCATTATCTTGTACACCTCTATCAGGTCACCACTCATTCTTTGTCGCTCCAAGGAGAAAAGGCCGAGTTCACTCAACCTATTCTCATAAGGCATGCTCCCCAATCCAGCCAACATCCTTGTAAACCTCCTCTGCACCCTTTCTATGGTTTCCACGTCCTTCCTGTAGTGAGGCGATCAGAACTGAGCCCAGTGGCCACACATTTCAATTCCACGTCCCATTCCCATTCTGATATGTCTATCCATGGCCTCCTCTATTGTCAAGATGAAGCCACACTCAGGTTGGAGGAACAACACCTTATATACCGGCTGGGTAGCCTCCAACCTGATGGCATGAACATTGACTTCTCTAACTTCCGTTAATACCCCCTCCCCTTCTTACCCCATCCCCGATATTTTTTTTCCTAATAAAGTGACCACTGAGTTCATGTCTTTATTTACAAATATTCATATACAAATTTTCACTAAAATGCCACTAACTCGTTGGGTTATGTAACTTTGATCCACACACCTGCTTCTGGAAATAACTCAGAAAATATGTAGCTCAGGTGGTTGATGATTGGGTTGAGTTGTTCTCCATTCTTACAAAATGTGCCAAGAAGCATGACTTTCCACAGACACTTTTCTATAAACAGACATGTAGACCTCGATCTCATTTATAATACAATGCAGGCAAAATTTCAGACAATGCACTGAGTTTGCAATGCAACCAACCAGTGATGAGACCCCCCTCCCTACATTACAATACTTTCCATAATGATAAACAATCAACCGATTGATAAGTATATAAAAACCAGGCATACAGATGACACACTGCAAATGAGCAGCAAACTGATGATGTCTCCTTGTATGGTGATGAAACATTTCAAAATGGATTGCCAAGATCAGAGAACAACTCAACCCATCCAAACTTGTTTCTCTTTCCACAGGTGTGACTGACCTGCTGAGTGTTTGCACTATATTATTTCCCTTAATTATAGTACTTTCAACTCAAGAAAACACATGTTGCAGGAAGTAGTTGGTCCCTTGATATAATTGATATCTACACAGATTACACATGTCATATATGTAACAAATTTTCAAGCACAAAATGCTGGAGGAACTCAACAAGTCAGGCAGCATCCATGGAGAGGAATAATCTGGAGAGCTGTGGCTAAACATCGACTGTACTCTTTTCCACAGATGCTGCCTGGCCTGCCAAGTTCCTCCAGCATTTTGTGTGTGTCTCTTGTTTGTGTTGGAAATACTCAGCAGGTCAGTCGCATGTGTGGAAAGAGAAACAAGTTTGTAAATTAAAGTTACATAATCCAAGAGTTAGTGGCAGTTTACCGATAATTTGTATAAGAACATTCGTAAATAAAAGCACATATCTACATTAAAACCACATTGCCTTTTTGGCACCAAGACCTAAAAAATGAGACTGAAGTCATGAATCATGCTCAACAGCAGTTGCAGTGAGGTGGCTGTAATTTCAAAACTTGATCGATAATTGCAATTGGTCTAAAACTTTAATTCATTTATGGTTCCATTTTGCTCTATAAAATCATTTAAAATCTTTAATCCCTCCTGCCTCTCGTAGACTTTGCCTGTTGTTCTCCCCCCTCCCCTGCAATGCCTTCTTTACCTACTGCCCTGTAACCACTGGAAGTCTTTTCTCATTTCTAACATCCCTCGTATCTAATGATTGGTCATCGACCCAGAACATTAACTACCTCTGTCTCTTGCCGATGCCGCCTGCCGCTTTCTGTTGCAATATAAATTAAACTGTGATCTCCAAACGGTGGGGTATTTGTATGGAGTTATCCGAGCATCAGGCATGACTAGACATGAGAAAGATTTCAATCTTGCCCTCCATAGAGATGCAGATTTATTGAATTACAGCCAAGATTTTCAATAATGTCCCCTTTCACCTTAACGAAGCTGTGTTTTCAAACTCAGCAGCCATCCATTCCCAAGAAGATGAAGGGAAGATAGCTCTGCTTTTGATCTGAAATGAATTTTGAGATGCACCTCAGTTGTGGATGACTGTTTATAACAAACTGGGCTGACATTTTATTCATATAATATCCTGTAAAACATTTATGAAAAATTCGCTTTTTGTTGTTCGATCTTGGGTCCTAACAGGCATCAGATGTTATCTCAGGACTTACTCTAATAATACAATTTTTCATACACTAGTCCTTGCAATTCACTATTCTGTTCAGATTGTTTGCTGTAATGCTTGCCGGCCTACCAATAATAGTTCTGCTGACATTTACCTCAGGCCAATAACTTAAGACAGGTCAATGACCAAATGAATCTTAATTAATTCAAGCTTACTTACTACCTGTTATGCTGCTGGCGTTTAGGGCAGCAATGAAGGTCCTCCATCTCTGTCTGTCCTTGGCCACTCAGATACAGAAGGATTCTTCATTGCTGTTTCTGTAACAGTTCTGTTTTACCAGACAGGCTTGTTAGCCCTGAGTTGAACCCCTGAAACTGGAGGACTGGTGGATCACTCTTAGACTGGCCGCTGCCCTTTGATGGGTGATTCTACCAAGAGCCAAATGTTATGTTAGCAATCTTTTCGAGAGGACTAGAGTATAAAAGCTAGGATGTAATATTGAGGATTTATAAGGCATTGGTGAGGCTTCACAGAGTATTGTGAGTAGTTTTGGGCCCTTTAACCTAGAAAGGATGTGCTAAAATTGGAGAGGGCTCAAAGGAGGTTCACGAACATGACTCCAGCTTTGAAAGACTTATTGGATGAGGAGCTTTTGATGGCTTCAGGACTGTACTCACTGGACTGGAATTCAGAAGAATGGTGGGGGGGGGGGGGGAGGAATCTCATTGAAACCTATCAAATGTTGAAAGAACTCAATAGAGTGGATGCAGAGAGGATGTTTCCTATGGTGGGGGAGTAGTGGACCCGAGGACACAGCCTAAGAATTGATGGATGTCCATTCAGAAGGGAGATGAGGAGGAATTTCTCTAGCCAGAGAGTGATGAATCTGTGGATTTCATTGCCACAGGTGCCTGTGAAGGCTAAATCTTTGGGTATATTTAAGGCAGGGGTTGATAGGTTCTTGATTAGTCAGGGCATGAAAGGATGAGAAGGCAGGAGACTGGACCTAGGAGGGAAACGGTTCAGCCATGGTGAAATCGCAGAACAGATTAAAAGGGCCAAATGGCCTCATTCTGCTCCTATATCTTATGGTGTAAGAGCCAAAGCTTCACGCCCTGACTCCAGCGAGTATAGCTTTCTAGAACATCGAGGCACCCAAGCCTTCAAACCATGACAAGGTTATGGTCCTCTTGGAGGAATTAATTCAAAACTTACACTTCACTGTATCAACGTAACTATTCATGTACACTGAGTATATTATGATAATTGACTGTGGATCAATAATGAAGAAAGCACACCAGCGGCTCTAGTTCATGAGGACTTTGAGGAGACTTGCTATGTCACCATAGAGTCTGGCAGGTGTCTACAGATTTCATAGATGTAGAATGGATTAGAAGCCTCCCTACGCCGCTGTCTTCCTCTCTATATTTTCATTCCAACTCTGACTACAGGATCAAGATTGGATAACTTGGATCTTGAATAATCTATAAATAATAGTGATTGGCAATATAGAATTCTGTACCTAGACAATATATCAATGATAAATTAATTAATTTTTAATATGCTTGGTGAAGTAAATCCCTGTTTGTTTTTCTTTTCTAACTAATAGTTCTACAGGTGTCAGATATCCTCAACTTCAGTGAAGATGGTAATATACACTTCTTCATCTTTGGCTGTCCATCGATTTTCAATGATGACTGAGGCCTGCAGTTGCCCATGCTTCAAGTCTCCCCTCTCCACGCCACCGATGTTGTCCAAGGGACGGGCATTAGAACCCATACAACTTGGCACCAGTGTTGTTGCAGAGCAATGTGTTGTTAAGTGCCTTGCTCAAGGACACAACACGTTGCCTCAGCTGAGGCTCGAACTAGCGACCTTCAGATCACTAGATCATCTTTTCCACTTGGCCACGCGCCACACATAATAATATACACTAACAAAACTGCCACTCACTGGATATTCTCTGTAAACTCTAGAGACTGTTGTGCATGAAGATCCCAGGATATCAGCAGTTTCTGAGATACTCAAACCACCCCATCTGGCACCAATGATCATTCCACAGTCAACATCATTTAGATCACATTTCTTTCCATTCTGATGTTTGTTCTGTACAACACCTGAACCTCTTGACCATGACTGCGTGCTTTTATGCATTGAGTTGCTGCCCCATGATTGGCCAATTAGATATTTGCAATAATGACAGATGTACAGATGTACCTAAAGTGGTCACTGAGTGTATACCATGCATCCTGTATGCTGTACATTGTACAGGATGTATTAATCACTGGCAATGCTTTTCCATTATTATTAAATCTCCACAATCGAACAATAATGTCAGTGATTCGGCAGGTATCACAATCCAAGGAATCAAAAAATACCTTTGTTCTTATTTAGAATGTTTGAATGATAGTTGGTGGAAAATTACATTACAGATGAGAAAGAGACAAATACAGTATTATGCAAAAGTCTTAGGCACATATATATAACTAAGGTGCCTAAGACTTGTACACAGTCCTGTAGTAATTTAATTTATTACACTGTACTGCTGCCACAAAATAAAAATAATTTCAGGACATATGTGAGTGATGATAAAACTGATTCTAATATGGGTCTCTACTGTGGACTGAGAGTGGGAAGGGGGCAGGGAGAGGGGAATCAATTTTGGGAAAAGGGGAAAGGAGAGGGAAGAGAGCAAGAAGTACCAGAAAAATGTTCTGTAATGATCAATTAACTGTTTGGAATCAAACGACCTTGCCTGGTGTCAGGGCTGGGTGTATCAGCAGCTGTGCCACTCCCCATCCCTGGCATTCCTTCTCTGCCACCTGCCCCACACCCCTCCCTTGATGCTCCACATTTGCCATTCCCAACACTCTTAGTTCCAGCCAGATTTAGAAACACATTGACAACTACAGTACTGTGCAAACACCTTAGGCACCTTAGCTATATATACAGTATCTGTAAAAAGTATTCATCCCCCTTGGAAGTTTTATTGTTTTACAACATTGAATCGCAGAAAATTTAATTTGGCTTTTTTTGACACCGATCAACAGAATAAAGACTCTTTCTTGTCAAAGTGAAAACAGATCTCTACAAGGCGAGATAAATTAACTACAAATATAAAACACAAAATAATTGATTGCATAAGTATTCACCCCCTTGAATATGACAGACCAAATCTTCACCGGCACAGCCAATTAGTTTTAAAAGTCACATAATTAGTTAAATGGAGATAACCTGTGTGCAGTCAAGGTGTTTCAATTGATTGTAGTAAGAATACACCAACTGCTGATGAGACAGTATCCTGGCAAAAAAAACATCATAAAGACAGAAGAACACTCCAAGCCATTCCTCTAAAAGGTTATTGAAAAGCACAAGCCAGGAGATGGATACAAGAAAATTTCTGAGTCACTGAACATCCCTTGGAGTACAGTTAAGACAATCATCAAAAGATGGAAAGCATATGGCACAGCTGTAAATCTGCCTAGAGCAGGCCGTCCTCAAAAACTGTGTGACTAGTGAGGGAGGCGATGAAGAGACTTATGACAGCTCTGGAGGAGTTACAAGCTTCAGTGGCTGAGATGGAAGAGACTGTACATACAACAACTATTGCCTGGATGCTTTATTAGCTGCAGCTTTATGGCAAAGAAAAAGTCACTGTTGAAAAAATCTCTCATGAAATCTCAGCTAGAGTTTGCCGGAAGGCTTGTGGGGGCTTTGAAGTCAGCTGAAAGTTCTATGGTCTGATGAAACCAAAATTGAGCTTTTATGGCCATTAGACTACACACAATGTTTGGCGTAAACCGAACACCACTCATCATCCTTACCATGAAGCATGGTGGTGGGTGCATCATGCAGTGGGATCTTTCGCTGCAGCAGGCTCTGAATGGTTTTGAAAGTAGTGGGTAAAATAAATGCAGAGAAATACAGGAAAATCCTAGATGAAAACCCAATGCATTCTGCAAGAGAACTGCAACTGGTAGAACATTTGTTTTCCAACAAGACAATGACCTCAAGCATAAAGCCAAAGTTACACAGGAATGGCTTAAAAACAACAAAATTAATGTCCTGGAGTGGCCAAATCAGAGTACAGACCTCAATCCAAATGAAAATTTGTGGCTAGGCTTGAAAAGAGCTCTTCACTCATGATCCCCATGCAATCTGACAGAGCTTGAGCAGTTTTGTAAAGAAGAATGGGGGGAAATTTCAGTGTCTAGATGTGCAAAGCTGATAGAGGTCTATCCACACAGACTGAAGGCTGTAATTGCTGTCAAAAGTGCATCTACTAATACTGACTTGAAGGGGATGAGTTATTATGCAATCAATTAGTTTGTGTTTAATAATTGTAATAAATTTAGACCAATTTGTAGAGATCTGTTTTCACTTTGACACAGATTTTTTTTTTCTATTGATATGTGTCAAAAAAGCCAAATTAGATCCACACCAATAAAATAAAAACTTCCAAGGGGGTGTGAATACTTTTTATAGGCGCTGTATGTGCCGAAGTCCTTTGCACAGTACTGTACCTGCCTCAGTTGGTATCACATTCCATATATGGAACATGCTATGAGTGAAAAAATTCCCTCTCAGCTTGTATTCTCCTTCGTCTCAGCTTAAGCATATGATCTCTAGTTCTTCAGCCCCCAACCCTGCAAAAAAAACGGTGTCATTGACCCTTTCTGTACCCTACATGATTTAATACACTTGTGTAATGTTACCTCAGATTCTCCTACTTCCATTGGTGAAATCACAGCCTGTTCCAACCTCTCTCCATTACCCAGTCCTTTTGGTGCCAGCAACAATCTCATAACTTCCTTTGCATTCCTCACGGATTAATAGCACTTTTTCTATATCTGGGTGACTAAATAGGAAAATAGTATTCCAAATGTGGCCCCAGCAGTGCCTTGTGCCACCAGAACTGAAGGCTTTGGAACTTTTAAAAAATATGGTTGGATTGAAACTGTTCAACTTATCTTCCATGGCACCTACAGAAATATTGCAGAACCATTCTAAGCTCGAGCCATTTGCAGAACCCTTCAGATTTACTATTAGCACCGAGAGCAAGGAGAAGTTAATTCTCATAACATTTTTGTATTGAAGCACCTACAACCATTAGGCTCTTGAACCAGCTTGGATAGCTTCACTCACCTCAACTCCGAACTGATTTCACAACCTACAGGCTTACTTTGAAGGACTCTACAACTCATGTTCTCAATATATTTTTATTTTTTATTTGCATGTCTTTTTGCATATTTGCTGTCTGTCAGTCTTTTTATGTATAGTTATTCATAAATTCTATTATATTTTTTCCTATAAATGCCTGTAAGAAAATGCATCTCAGTGTAGTATATGGTGACATATGATAAATTTACTCTGACATTGAGTCTGGTGAGTTTGATGTTGCCCTTGTCTTCTGTGATCATTGTTCCAAGCAGATTTAGCTTTTTTTTCATCTTGTGATCTTACTTTTGGTTTTGACAAGTGTGTTGTATCTGACCCAAGCAGAGGGTTTACATAATAGTAGAAAACAACAAAGTTTGCCAAAATGTGAAACAGGCTCCCTCTCTTTATTCAGTAAATACAGAGTGACACTCCTCAAACAATGGTAACATGAAACAAATTGTCACTGCTGCGGTTAAAGGTTTTTGTTATGTATAATTCTTATTATAGTTTATAATTTTTCTTATTATTTACTGGTGCTGCAAAGCCACAGATTTCATGATATATACCAATGATATTTAACCTGATTTGGATACTGATTTTACCACACAAAGCCATTATTAAAATCAGAATCAAGTTTATTATCACTGACATATGTCATGAAATGTGTTGCTTTGTGGCAGCAGCACTGTGTAAGACATAAAAATGCTATACATTAAAAAAGAATATATGAATATTAAATAAATAGTTGAAGAAGATAGCAAAATAGTGAGGTAGTGTTCATGGATTCACTGATGCTTTTGAAATCTAATGGTAGAGGGGGAAGAAGCTGTTCCTAATTCATTGACTGTATGTCTTCAGGCTCCTGTACCTCATCCCCGATGGTACTAATGAGAAGACAGTTTGTTCTAGATGAAACTCCACACATTTACAGTGGATTTCAACAGGAAGTGTGCCACAACTGTGTTTTTTAAAAAAAAGATAGGTCTCTAATAGAAACTATGCAAAATAGAACTGCTTCAGAACAGTATGTGATAGACACAAAGAGAACACCTAACTATGGAAAGAGCAATATTGGTTATTAACTCTCTATGTAACACAATGTACTGGGGTATTGGATCTCGGAAATTCTCTACCACGAGCTGGAGACCAGATAGAACATGACAGAACATAGAACAGTACAGTGAAGTACTACCATGCTTCCTGTGCTAACATAGCATGCCCATAACTTATTAA
Organism: Hemitrygon akajei; assembly: GCF_048418815.1. NCBI lineage: Eukaryota > Metazoa > Chordata > Chondrichthyes > Myliobatiformes > Dasyatidae > Hemitrygon > Hemitrygon akajei. The sequence continues at coordinate 187,308,401 of NC_133127.1, forward strand.
CCCTAACCTGTACATCTTTGGACTGTGGGGGATAAGCTGGATCACCCAGAGAAAACTCGTGCAATTATGGGGAGAGCATACAAGATCCTTACAGACAACAGTGGGAATTGAACCCAGATCATTGGCGGGGTAAAACACTACGCTACTGTGATGGACGATCACATCTGCTTTTGGCAACTGTGTCTGTGTCTATGCGTGTGGAAGATTATAATAATCCCCACCACTTGGTCTTTCTGAGAAACAGTTCAAAAAAATGTCAATTCTGCTCACTCTTCTTGTAAAAAAATTACACACAGGGAAAAGAAGTAATTTCTCAGAAATGGCTCATAAAATAGACTTTGATCGTTTATCTTAGCTGGGGTATTCTTCCTCGGACATCCTTTTGGCCAAGGCATTTCAAAATCTGAGAAGTGTTTTGCTGAAATATTTATAGCTTGTGGCTAATTTCAGTAAGAAATCTATCTATAAATCTTTTTTACAGTGATTATTCTGGAAATACAGCACAAATAAAAGAACTCAATCTTGCTCTATTGCACTGTCATGTAAAATGCATCGCAGAGTGAGGAAATGCTCATTTCATCTCTGCTTGCTGCTATTTGATGTGGTCCATTACAGATGGACATGGAGAGTAAAATAAGTCATAGTCCAGAAGAAGTACAGCTTTGGAAGAAGTTATTCTCTACGCTATGATAACCTGATATTTTTAGGTATGAAGGGGCTCAAACAATATAGAGATAGTGTGCACAGTGGTGCTGAGGTGAGGGATTGGTTACAATCTTCATGGAATAGTGGAGCTTTAGAGATGAGCCATATGGCCTCCTTCCTGTTTCTATGGAGACACGAGAGATGCAGCTGCTGGAAATCTGGAGCAACACACAAAAAGCATTGGAGGAAATCAGCAGGGCAGGCAACATCTATGGAGGGAAACGGACACCTGAAGTTTCAGGCAGCTGGCTTCTTTCCAATCTCAATGAAAGGTCTCGCCCTGAAATGTTGCCCGTTCATTTAATTCCAGAGATGTTGTCCAGCCTATTAAGTTCCTCTAGTATATTATGCATTTATTTATTTATTTAGTGATACAACTTTCTTGTAGAAAGATGACTAAAATTGCATGTGATATTCCAAATCTGGCTACACCACAGCTTCAACTTACTTATTTACTGCCCATACCATCAATGGTGTTTAAGGCAGCAATGAAGGTCCTCCATCTTGTTTGTCTGTACCGTCACACAGAGATATAGAAGGATTCTTTATTGCTGTTTCCATAACACTTTTTTTGACCAGTCAGATTTGTTAGCCCTGAGTTTAAACCGCCGAACCTGGAGGACTGGTGCACAACTCTTAGTCTGGCCTCTACCCTTTGACCAGTTCGTCATGGATGACCCTATCAAGATCCAAAGCACGAGGCTGTTACCCTAGCCAACATAGCTCTTTGGGTCATGGAGGCACACAATCCCCCAAACCCTACGATAAGTTTGTGGTCCCCTTGGAGGGTACAACTTCAAAACAACATCCCAACTCCTGTACTCAGTGCCCTGATTTATGAAGACAAATGTGCCGAAAGATCTCTCTGCGGCCCTATCTACCTGTGATGTCACTTTCAATGAATTATGAATCTGTATTCCTAGATTCCTTTGTTTAGCTGTACTCCTAAGTGCCCTAGCATTTGCTATTGCTATCAATGAGGCATTGATTGCGTGGATAGTCAGAGGCTTTTCCCAGGGCTGAAATGGCTAGCATGAGAGGGCACAGTTTTAAGGTGCTTGGAAGTAGGTTCTGAGGAGATGTCAGGGTTAAGTTTTCTACGTAGAGAATGGTGAGTGCGTGGAATGGGCTGCCGGTGATGGTGGTGGAGGTGGATACAATAGGGTCCTTTAAGAGACTCTTGGATAGGTACATGGAGCTCAGAAAAATAGAGGGCTATAGGTAACCCTAGGTAATTTCTGAAGTAAGTACAGGTTTGGCACAGCATTGTGGGCCGAAGGGCCTGTATTGTGTTGTAGGTTTTCTATGTTTCTATATAAAATTACTACAGTACAGTGCAAAGGTTTTAGGCACACTAGCTATACATGCACCTAAGACTTTTGCACAATACTGTAGAAGCCACCTGACCTGCTGAGTTCTTCCAGCACTCTGGATTCCCAGCATCAACAAAATCTCTTGTGCTTTTGGCTTTCTTACTACTTGCATGAAACAGAATCCTCGGTGACTGCAAGGGATTGAGAAAAGTGGATAGTATGTGAAACAAAGTTTGGACACATCATAAGACATAGGAGCAGGAGTAAGCCATTTGGCCCATCGAGCCTTCTATGCATTATTAATTATTCAATTCCTCTGCCTTGGAATAATTTTTCAAATAATTTGCTGAAATCCACAATCCACAGAAAATCTACAAGTCTAATTGACCTTCCTCAGATTGAGAATATGGTAGTATAGCGGTTAGCACTTTGCTTTGCTGCAGCATTGACCAAGGCTCAATTCCCAGCACAGTCTTTAAGGAGGTAGTGTGTTATCCCTGTGAACATGTGGGTTCCCCCCCACAGTCCAAGGATGTACAGGTTAGTAGGTTAATTGGTCAGATGGTGTAATTGGGCATTTCCAGCTCATTGGACTGGAAGCATCTGGTATCCTGCTTATCTATAAATCTAAACAAGATAGTCAGACAAAATTCCCCTGCTCAAATCCATACTGATAATCAATAATTCAACTATTTCTGAAAGATTCTGTACATGATTTTCTTATTAGGCTCACTGGCTTACCCAGTGCTGCTATTTCCTCAGAAATCTAAGGAAATTAAGCAAACCACGCCGATGACTCTTAACAATTTCTTCAGGTGATTCATAGGAAGCTTCCTGTCTGGATGCATCACAGCGTGGAATGGCAACTGCTCTGCTCAGAACAGCAAGGAATTGCAGAGAGCTGTGAACACAGTCTAGGCCAGCCTCCCCTCCGTGGATTCTGACTAGACTTCTTACTGCCTCCGGAAAGCAGTCAACATAATCAGGGACACCTCTCACTCCTGATATTTTCTGTGCTCTCCTCTCCAATCAGGCAAATTCAAGCAGTGATTCTGCCCTAATATTATCTGACTTAACCAGACCTCACATAAGCCAAAAGACGAATTCTTGATTTCCCAGTATACTTCACCATGACCTTTGGAATTTATTTGTACTACACTTTCTCTGTACCTGCAACACTACACTCAGTGGCCACTTTATCAGGTGCACCTGTACACTTGCTCATTAATGCAAATATCTAAGCAGCCAATCACGTAGCAGCGACTCAATGCATAAAAGCACGTGGACGTGGTCAAGCAGTTCAGCTGTTGTTCAGACCAAACATCAGAATGGGGAAGGAATGTGATCTCAGTGACTTTGACTGTGGAATGATTGTTGGTGCCAGATGGGGTGGTTTGAGTATCTCAGAAACTGCTGATCTCCTGAGATGATTTAAAAAAAAATACGCACACGAGTCTAGAGTTTACAGAGAATGGTGCAAAAAACATCCAGTGAGCACTTCTGTGGGTGAAAACACCTTGTTGATGAGAGAGGTCAGAGGAGAATGTCCAGGCTGGTTGAAATGACGGAATGGTGACAGTAGCTCAAGTAACCAGGCATCACAATATTTGTGTCAGAAGAGCAGCTCTGAATGCACAACACATTGAACCTGGAAGTGGATGAGCTACTGCAGCAGCAGACCATAAACTCAGCGGTCATTTTATTAGATAGATGAGGTACGTAATAAGTAACTACTGAGTTCCTATTCTGCATTCTGTTTACCATAACCCTATATTCTGAATTCTCACCTCACCCAAGTGTGAGATGTAGCAATTCAGGAGGACAAGCAAAGGTCCTTTCATTCATTATGAGCCATGATGTATGACATAGGCAATTAAGGTCTTGACCATGATTGTTCTTGGCAAATTTGTCTACATAAGTGGTTCAGTACAATAAAGGACCTTTGGCCCATGATGTTGTGCTGACCCTTTAGCCTACTCCAAGATCAATCTAACCCTACCCTCCCAGAGAGTCATATCTATTTTCCTTCCATCCAGTTACTATCTAAAGTTTCTTAAATATCCCTAATGTACCTGCCTCAACCCCTACCCTTGACAGTGTGTTCAACACATCGACCACTCTGTGTAAAAAAAAACTACCTTTGACATCCCTCCTAAATTTTCTTCCAACCATTTAAAAGTTATGCCCCCTTTTATTAAACATCTCAACCCTGCAAAATAATCCCTGGTTCTTCTTGTCGGAGTTAAATTCCATCTGTCATTTCTTTGCCCACTTTCCCAGTTGATACAAGATCTTACTGTGAGTTTAAACAAACTCTTTCTCTATCAACTTTGGTGACATCTGCAAACTTATTAATCATGCCACCTCCATTCCCATCTAAGTCGTTAATTTATGGTACCGAGGTAGGAAAGTAAATTATGAGCAAGATAGAAACAGTTTGCAAAGGAAAATAGGTCGAGTTAATCTGGTAACAAGCCAACACATTGAATGAAGTGAGAGGAATCATGCAGACATTCATCTTGGCAGTTTAAACAAAAAAGTACCGGCACCATTTGGTATAAGACAATGGAATATGAGTGTTTAGAAATAGTGTTAGTGTAGAAGTTACAGAAAGCTGGTGTTTGGTTAAGACAAACAATTGATCAATGATGCATTTGGAATGTGGATCATTATTGCAAGTGGGGGAAGGGGGCTTGGGTGCGTGAGGAACACAGCAAGTCAACGAGCATCTATGGAAAGGAATAAGCAGTCAATGCTTTGGGTCAGGACCCTTCACCCTCCATAGATGCAGCCTGACCTGTTGAGTTCCTCCAGCATTTTGTATATGTTGATCTTTATTATATCAGATCCCTGAGGCACACCACTGGTCACCAACCTCCATGCAAAATATGACCCATCTACAACCACTCTTTGCCTTCTATATTGCACTGTGCTGCTGTCACGCACTAAAAAAAATCAAATTTCATGACGTATGTGAGTGATGATAAACCTGATTCTGATAGGGGTCTCTATTGTGGACTGAGAGAGGGAAAGGGGCAGGGAGAGGGGATCATGTTTGTTAAGAGGGGAGGGAGCGGAAAGCACCAGAGAGACATTCTGTAATGATCAATTACAATTGTTTCGAATCAAATTACCTTGCCTGGTGTTTCCCGGCTGAGTGTGTCTGCACCTACGCCACCAGCTCCCCTGCCCCTGGCACTCCTCTGCATCCTGCCTCCCATGCTCTTACACTCCTCCCACTGCGCTCCACCCTTGCCATTCCCAACATCCCTTGCTCCTACCAGATTTGCAAACTTGCTCTCCGCTCCATGTTGACAAATAGGGTTGTTTATTCAAAAATCTGATGGTGGTGGTGTTCCTAAAACAGTGAGTGTGTGCCTTCAGGCTCCTGTACGTCCTCCTTGATGGTAGCAATGAGAAGAGAGCACGTCATGGTGATGGTGGTCCTGAACGATAGATGCTGCCTTTTTGAGACGTTGCCTTTTAAAGGTGTCCTCGATGCAGGGAAGGCTCAAGTCCATGTTGGAGTTGGCTGAGTTTACAACACCCAACCCAAGTGGAAAAAGCCTGCTTGTATTTATCCTGTTTTGCAGCAGTGATGCATTGCAATACGTAATAATAAAAAAATATAGTGAGGTGGTGTACATTGTGTTCATTGTCCATTATGGTGAAGGGAAGAACTGAAACATTAAGTGTCTTTCTTCAGGCCCCTGTACCTCCTTGATGGTAGCAATGAAAAGTGTGCTATTTTTTGTTTTTTTTAATTTCTCTTTCCCTTTTTAAAAAACTCCTTATGCTCAACAGCAACCAAATTCCACTGAAACTTTAGGTTCAGTCAATTAGTACTTAAATTACTGAATGTTGCTTTCAGTATGCTGTGATTTCTGTGTTAACAGGAAACCAGGAAACAATGTAAAAGCAATCTACTACCATCTTAATGAAAAAGGCAGGCTGATGTTTCTGTCAGCAGCTTCATCATCAGTCACGCAGAGTGTGCAAACAAAAGAAATTCATGCATTTATACACTCAGTGGCCACTTTATTAGGTACCTCCTGTACCATGAGGGTTTCCTCGGGGTGCTTCAGTACCTCCTGTATCTAATAAAGTGGCCACTGAGTGTGTGCCCATGATCTGCTGCTGCTGTAGCCCATTCACTTCAAGGCTGGACATGTTGTGCATTCAGAGAGGGTCTTCTGTGTATCACTGTTGTAACACGTTGTTATTTGAGTTACTGTCATCTTCCTGTCGGCTTGAACCAGTCTGGCTATTCTCCTCTGACCTCTCTCATTAACGAGGTATTTTCACCCACAGAACTGGATTTTTTTTTTGTTTTTCACACCATTCTCCATAATCTCTAGAGACGGTTGTGCCTGAAAATCACAGGAGATCTGCATTTCCTGAGATACTCAAACCACCCCATCTGGCGCCAGTTCAAAGTCAACATCACTTAAATCACATTTCTTCCCCAATCTGATGTTTGGTCTGGAACAACTGAACCTCTTGACCATGTCTGCATGCTTTTATACACACGATTGGCTGATTGGATATTTGCATTCACGAGCAGGTGTACAGGTATACCTAAGGAAGTGGCCACTGAGTGTATAACACCAATTCAGATCACATGCTCTCCCAATAGTTAATTTCGCACTTCATACCACCTTAAATAGGCTTTTAAGAGTGGAATAAAATGTAAGCTATTGTGCTGAGTGATGACACATCAGAGTATAAGCAATAGGCACTTGGACAAAAGTCTTGCTCTGTTACCAGCATGGGTAGTATAGTACAGTAGCATAGAAGCCAGGATGACACTATTATAGCACCTGTGACCAAGGTTCATTTCTCACCATAGTATGCAAGGAATTTTTTATCTTCTCCCCATGACCATGAGAGTTTCCTTGGTGTGCTTCAGTTCCCTTCAACATTCCAAAGATGTACGAGTTAGTAGGTTAATTGGACACATGGGTGTAATTGGGTGGCGTGGGCTCGTTGGGCCAGGAGGGCCTGCTATCACACTGTATCTAAATAAATTAAATAAAACTTAATAAGATCGAGGGTGATTTGATTGCAACCTTAACATTTCCTCCTACTCCTCACCACAACACGATCAAGAATTTATCCAGCTCTGCCTTAAATATATTCAAACGCTCTGCATCTGTCGCCCTTTGAGAACGAGTGTTCAAAAGGGGCATGATCCTCTCAGAGATAAAATAAAGAATCACTTCATCTCTGTCTTGAATGTGCGTCCTCTTATTTTTAAACAGCGACCCCTACACCCCCTTCCAATTCTCGATTCTCCCACAAGAGGAAACATCTGATGATAAATGGCCTGCCAGCACAGCTTGTTATTGGGATTTGAAGGGCTAACCCTGCCAAGAGGAGCTTTAGTTACTTGTTTTCAGGAACAGAATGCTCTGTGAAAATCAAAGAAAAACTGCAGATGCTAAAATTCTCAAATAAAAAGCAAACATACTAGAAATACTCAGCAGGCCAGGGGACATCAACAAAGGTTCATCTTGTATCCAGTGCCTCTATCAAGTCACCTCTCATCCTTTTCTGCTCCAGGATATCTGATGGGTATGGTTAGCATGTCCTCCAGTCCCAGAGGTTAAAAAAAAGGGGATAAAAGGAGGATAGTTTGACTGACATGAGAGTTTCTGCAATTGCTGGAAATCCAGATGAATGCACAGAAAATGCTGCAGGCACCCAACAGGTCAGGAGGGAAATAAAACTCGACCTTTTGGGCCAACACCCTTTCATCAGGACTGGGAAGGAAGGAGGAAGAAGCCAGGATTAGAAAGTGGAGGGGTGGGAGAGAGGGGAAAGAGTACAAGGTGATGAGTGAAGCCAGCGAGGGGGGAATGTGGGTGTGTGGGGAAGTTAGATTGGTTGATGTGAGAAGCCGAGAGGTGATAGGTGGAAAAAGTAAAGTGCTGAAGAAGAGGGAATTTGATGGGAAAGGAGAGTGGACCATGGAAGAAAGGGACAGAGGAGGGACACCAAAGGGATGTGATAGGTATATGAGGAGAAGGGAAATGACCATGAATATCTAGTGTGAACAAGTTGAATGAACAATCTGCCACTGCCTTAAGGTTTTGGAATTTCTCCTGTGGCCGTACATTAGGAACCATTAAATCTTGATTTTGTACAAATAGGTCACCATTATCGAGCTCTTCCTTCCTGAACTATGTCTGCACTGTATTGACATAAAAAAAGAACGATCTGCTTCTATCTTGTACCTTCCACACCCCCACTTCCCAGCCTTTTTCCAAACGTTTTGCAGCCAATAACATCCTTTGAAAATATAGTCAATGTTGTAAGGTGCTTGACAGTCAATCTGTGCATGGCAAGATCCCTCAAATAGCTGTGTGAAGTTGGCCAGGCGATCGGCTTCAGTGAAGTTTATGAAAACACCAAGAACATCTCCCCTGCTCGAATTCATAATGTTGTTAAAAGATCTTTATCGAGGAACCTTCTGTAACACACGTGAAGATAATAGTGGTGTACTTAGGCAACTCTACAGGCTGCAGAAAATTGTTCCACTTTTCCTCTTAAATATCCTTCTTTTAAATGACATTCACTGCAATCTCAGCATGTAAGTTTCCTCCTAACAACTATTTATTGCTATTCATTTATATTTGCATTGGCACAGTTTGTTGCTCATTGATCCCGTTACTGTTCTATAGATTTGCTGAGTATATGCCCACAAGAGAAAAGAATTTCAGGGTTGTGTGTGGTGATGTGTATGTCCTCGGATAATGCATTCAACTTTGAACTTTGAACTCCCACAGTACTGTTCAAAAGTCTTAGGCAGCCTAGCTTTATATTTATGCCTAACGCTTTTACACCGTACTGTACATTCTTTTTTTTTGTGTTCTTACTCTCGAACTACCCTTCTTCAAAGTACTTGTACTGTGTGTCACCATACACTACCCTGAGATTCATTTTCCTACAGGTGTTCAAAGTAGAACAAAGGAATACAATAGAACCAATGAAAAATCACACATAATCAGAGATGAACAACCAATGTGAAAAAGAAGAAAAACTGTGCAAATACAAAAAAAGTAAATAAATAATACTTAGAACATAGGTTGTAGACTTCTTGAAATTGATTCCTTACATTGTGGAATCAGTTCAGAGATGAGGAGAGTGAAGCTACCACACTGATTCAGGGGCCTGGTGGGTGAAGGATAATAACTGTTCTTGAATCTGGTTGTGTGGGACCTAAGGCTCCTGTGATAGCAGCAGTGAGAAGCGAGCATGGCCAGGATGGTGGGGTTCTTGATGATGCATGCTGCTTTCTTGTGCAAGCCCTCTGTGCAGATGTGCTCAAAGGTGGGGAGGGCCTTTCCTGTGATGGACTGAGCTGTATCCACTACTTTTTGTAAGCTTTTTCGTTCTTGGGCATTGGTGCTTCCATATGAAAGGTTCAAAGGTTCCTTTTATCATCAAAGTATGTATGCACAATACAACTCTGAGATTTGTCTTCTCCAGATAGCCATAGAGAAACCCATATAAGTAGGTGAAATGAAGACATCAATTCCCTCCCCACACAAAAAGAAAAAGAAACAAAAACTCGCAAACCCCAACTCCTCCCTCACACAAAACTAACAGATGGCCCAAACCCTAAGCCTGCCAATCCCCAGCAAGAAAGAATGGGCGAGAACATGAAAAAAATCGACAACTGAAAGTGGCCAATTTGAACTACAGTCTAATCCTTAAATCTCAGAATTCCGAGCATTGGGACCCAGCGGCCAATCCGAGGGCAGCGACTTGGACTAGCAGCCCCTCCGAGGGCTCTGACTCGAACCAGAGGTGCCTCCGAAAATAGCTTGTGCTCTCTTGCATTTGCCTTGATGTTTCAACCTTCCTCGATGCTTTAATCGGCGAGAAATGGAGTCAATCGTGGCCCCTTGGCTCGTCTCTGAGTCTCTGCTTGTGGTTGTTTGTGCTCGCATTACTCTCCAGGAGTTTTCTCAGGGACTGCAGCGTGCCAGCTCACTTGATTGAACATAGACTGTAAGCCATAGACTCCAACAGTTTCAAAAACAAAATGAAGATAAAAAGAATAAGTAAAAGATGTAGAAAAGCTGAAATAATTGATGATCTGGAAGATGTCACCCAAGGAATCATTGTTTATTGGTGCCATCTTGACCGGAAGAATTGCTGCAACCAGTCAGGTTCCTCCTGATTGTGTGTCTATAGAGGTTTGTCAAGTTTTTAGATGGCCTGTCTAAACTGCTCAAACTTCTTTATATTAAAAAAAAGTAGAGGTACTGCCACGTCTTCTTTGTAATGGAGCTTGAGTGCTGGTCCAGGACAGATCCTCTGAAGTGATAATGCCAAGGGTGCCATGGTAGTGTAGTGGTTAGCACGACACTTTACAGTGCTGCCGACCTAGAATCGATTCCTGGGCTGTCAGAAAGCAGTTTGTATGATTTCCTCATGACTGTGTTGATTTCCTCCCACAGTACTAGTTGGTAGGTTAATTGGTCATTGAAAGTTGTCCCATAATTCAGCTAGGGTTAAATCGGGGGCTGCTGGGTAGCACGGCTCGAAGGACCGCAAGGGCCTATTCCATGCTGTATCTCTAAGTAAAAATAAAAAAAAAATTAAAGATACTGACACTCTCTTCTTCTGAGGTTGTTGTTGTTGTGACATCATTTGCCCCAATTTCCAATCACACTCCTTCACGCCAGTTTGGCACCACCTATGATTTGGCCTGCGATGGTGGTGTCATCGCAAACTTACTGTCAATGGGGCATTGCATCTGTACTTGGTCTCACAGTCGTAAATATAAAGCAAGTAGAAAAGGGGACTAAGCAAGACATCTTTGTGGTGCACGTGTGAGCTGATGGTGATTCACTCATTGTCCAGACGCTTAACCTCGTGGTCACTTCAGAGACCTGACAGAACCTCATTTTACAGTCTCATCCCACATTGTAGCATCCCATCAACCCTCTACCAGTGTTAGTCTTGATCTTTGAGAGGGAAGCAGCGGGCTGAAGAAATATTTATGTATGACAGAACAATGGGGCAACTTCTAATACCTTAAACAGGAACTTAAAGTTTGAATAGATTGCTATTTTCGAGTCGAGCAATGATTTTTTTTAATGAGTTGTTCTTTCTTTTCCTGTAGCTCTTTATTAAAGAGTAAATTAAATGAGCAAAATTACATTAACGCTGCTTGCCAATTTCCATCAGCAAACGAAAGATCTTTACGGTGTTTAACATGCGTAGAGGAGGTTTCTTAAGATTAGGCTGGGTAAATAGCAAATCTCACTTCACTTTAATAATTCCCCATTGGCAATTCCATTTCTATTCACTGGCATATAATTTATTATTGATAAGATCAATTCTCATTAAAATCCAACTGTTTAGACAATGACAAATCTTGGTTTACTTAAAGACATTTCTTTTAGTTTTGCCTCTATTCATGTGCTGCTAAAACAAAGCACTTGGAGAGCAACTTTGTTGGTTTTTACTTGCTGTAAAGTCAGAAGAATTGTGGTAAAATAGAGAGCAACAATGTGGAAGCTATAGTAAAGGTGCAGAGGAGATTTACAAGGATGTTGCCTGGATTGGGGAGCATGCCTTATGAGAATAGGTTCAGTGAACTCGGTGTTTTCTCCTTGGATCGAAGGAGGATGAGAGGTGACCTGATAGAGGTGTACAAGATGATGAGAGGCATTGATCGTGTGGATAGTCAGAGGCTTTTTTCCATGGCTGAAATGGTTGTCACAAGAGGACACAGGTTTAAGGTGCTGGGGAGCAGGTACAGAGTAGATGTCAGGGGTAAGTTTTTTACTCAGAGAGTGGTGAGTGCATGGAATGGCAACGGTGGTGGGGGCCGATACAATAGGGTCTTTTAAGAGGCTTTTAGATAGGTACATGGAGCTTAGTAAGATAGAGTGTTATAGGTAAGCCTAGTAATTTCTGAGGTAGGGACATGTTCGGCACAATTTTGTGGGCCAAAGGGCCTGTATTGTGCTGTAGGTTTTCTATGTTTCTAATGCGTATAGATCCCAGCCATAATGGACATCTTCAAGAGGTGATGCCTCAAGAAGGTGGCATCCATGACCCTCCCCATTTGGGACATACCCTCTTCATACTACTACCATTGGAGGGGAGGTGCAGAAGCCTGGAACTTTGCAATAGATGGTCTCAACCTGGCTACAAAAAGAGGAGGTTTGGGTATGGGGGGAGTAACCCCATTCTGTAAAAACCCAGCGCCACAATGTTAAAGTAAATTTATTACCAAAGTACATATTTGTCACCATATACCACCCTGGGATTCATTTTCCTGTGGGCATTCTCAGTAAATCTATAGAATAGTACTATATCATGGTCAGTGAAAGATCAACCAGAGTGCAGAAGACATCAAACTCTGCAAATATAAATAAATGGCAATAAATAATGAGAATGTAAGATAATGAGATAAACAGTCCTTAAAGTGAGATCATTGGTTGTGGGAACATCTCAATTGATGGGCAAGTGAGTATAGTTATACACTTTTGTTCAAGACCTTGATGTTTGTGGAGTAATAACTGTTCTTGAACCTGGTGGTGAGAGTCCTGAGGCTCTTGTACCTTCTACCTGATGGCAGCAGTGAGAAAAGAGCATGGCCTTGGTGGTGAGGACCTTTGTTGATAGCTTCTGCTACAGCAGAAGCTATATGGTCCTCATCGCTGGGCGAGAAAGTATTTTGGTCTACAAGATATATAAAATTGTGTGGTGGAACCACAGTGCCAATCTGTGGGCCCAGGATAGAAGACTCTAGTGGGTTGCTATTGATGGCCCATGTCTCTGTAAAAGGGGTTTGTGCTGAAGATGAAGATGAAGAAGAAGAAGTTGCAGGAGACTGAAGACCCACACTCTACATTTCAGAAACAAATTCTTCTCCTTTACCATCAGATTTCAGAACAGTCCATGAACCCAACAACGCTACCCCATTATTCCTCCATTCTGCAGTGTTTATTTACTTTTGTAACTTATAGTAACTTTATTTCTTTGCCCTGTACTGCTGCCACAAAATAACAACTTTCTTGTCATTTAAGTCAGTGATAATCAGCATTTGGTTTATTAGCTCTGATGTACAGTACTGGGCAAAAGTCTTAGACGCATATATAGAGTTGGGATGTCTAAGACTTTCGTACAGTGGATGGCATCTGTTAGTCTCATGAGACCATGGACCTGCGCCTGGAAGGTCTACTGGAGTGTCCTCTCCAGGGCGAAGGCCTGGGCAAGGTTGTACGGAAGACTGGCAATTACCCATGCTGCGAGTCTCCCCTCTCCACGCCACTGATGTTGTCCAAGGGAAGGGCAAGGGCCAATACAGCTTGGCACCAGTGACATCGCAGGAGTTGCCAGAACGAGGTTGAAGGCAACGTCGGACTGCCTTAGGGACTCCAGCTCCGGATTTGTCCTCAGGGTTTACTCCCGAAGCCTTTCCCATGAGTGGGTGTGGATGCAAGGCAGCAGAGGTTTGAAATCAAAGTTTTCCCTCTCTTAGATGGACTGCCTTCCCAGACTGACGAGCTCCATCTACTTTAGTAATTTTAATTATTTCACCGTACTGCTGCCAAAATAAAAAAAAATCATGACATATGTGAGTGATGATAAACCTGATTCTGATCTCTTTTGTGGAGTGAGAGTAGGAAGGGGGCAGGGAGAGGAGAATTATGGTTGGGGGGAGAAAGGGAAGGGAAAGAGGAGGGAGCAGGATGGACCAGAGAGACATTCTGTAATGATCAATAAACCAATTGTTTGGAGTCAAAACACCTTGTCTGGTTTCTCAGGGCTGGGTGTGTCTGCACGCATGCCACTCCCCCACCCTGGCACTTCATCTCTGCCAGTTGTCCCACATCCCTCCCACGGCACTCTACCCTCGCTATCCTTCGCTCCTGCCAGATTTGCAAACTACCTCTCCGCTCCACATTGACAAATACAGTTCTGTGCAAAGGTCCTAGGCACCCTAGCTAATACACATTCCTAAGCCTTTTGCCTGTACTGTATGCTATGAAATTTGTTGTTTTGTGGCAGGAATACATTGCAAGACATAAATAAATCACTCAGTTACAATAAGAAATGCAATAAGTATTCAAAATAGAATAGAATTCAAAATAGAATAGTGAAGTAATGCTATCACAAACAAGAGAAAATCAGCAGATGCTGGAAATCCAAGCAATGCACACAAAATGCACGCAAAACTTAAGATCGACCAGCAATCCTTAGGCACACGGAAATCTGCACTGAGCACAGGACTATCCTCTTTAGTCAGGCTGAGATTCACGTGTAACGTCGCCCACTGAAGCAGACTGTTGTCCGTCATGTTCTGTAAGTCTAATCCTGCCGCTGTTGATGGACTCCAGCGAGGTCTCATCGCTCTTTACCATCTCATCAATAGGTGATGCCGGCAGCACCCTCATTGGAGCACCTGTGAAACACAGGAAATGTTGCCCTGAATGCGCGACTGTAATGAAGAGTAGACGACACTGGCAGCTAGAACCCACGGTCTTCACAGACCTCTGTCCCGATGCATTGGTATTGTCGAAACTGCAGGGTGGTCAGCACATCCTAGCATTTGTACCAAAGTGAGCATGGTTAAATCACAGTCCCAAGGTCATCTAATTCACAGCCCCAGGTGTCGATATATTGAGGGCTTTGCTGATCAGTCTTATTAAAGAAGAGGGAGAATTTATCGCTGCCCAGCTGAGTGTAGACAATCAGCCATTTTAACAAGCTCCCTTATAGTTATTCGCGTGTTTATTAGTGAATGCTATGCGAACTTGATCAGGCATTTGCTGCATGAACAGTTCTTTAAAAATAAAATATGGATGGCAGGGAGATGGGAACCGGTATGATAGAGCTGAGGATAAGCCAGCAGGTTTACAAAAAGATGATGTGTGTAACATGAATGTAAGGAAGAACAAGCCGATGATTGGGTACAAATGCAGACAGATCGAAGAGTTAAATTGTACCACAGAGGCAAAATTCAAAAGGGCAAGTAATGCAGGACCGAAGGTGTTGTATTTAAATGTGCGTAGCATTTGGAATAAGGTGGATGAACTTGTGGCACAATTAGAGATTGGTTGGTCTGACTTTATGGCATCAGTGAGTCATAGTTTGAAAGAAGGCCAGGAAGGCATAGGCAGTGGTGGGGCTCTGTTGGTAAGAGATGAGGTGACATCTTTAGAAAGAGGTGACATAGGGTCAGAGCATAATAATCTTTGTGGGTGGAATTAAGAAATTGCAAGGGTGAAAAATACCATTATGGGAATCATATACAGGCCTACAAATAGTAGCCAAGATGTGGGGTTAAGATTGCAAAGGGAGCTGAAAAAGACGTAATAAGGGTAATGTTACAATTATAATGATGTCTTCAATATGCAAGGGAAAAGCATGTTGGTGTTGGATTGCAAAAGAGGAATTTGTTGAACACCTATGAGGTGGCTTTTTTGAGCAGCTTGGGCTTAAGCCTTCTTGGGACATGGTGATCTTTGATTGGGTGTTGTGCAATAACCCAGATTTTATTAGGGAGCTTAACGTAAAGGAACTCTTTGGAGGTAGTGATCAAAATATGATTGAATTCTTACTGCAATTTGAGAGGGAGAAGCACAAGTCACATGCATCAGTAACACAATGGAATAAAGGGAATTACAGAGGCATGAAAAAGGAGCTTGCCCAGGTGGATTTCAGGAGGATACTGGCGGGGCTGAAGTTTCTGGAAATAGTCCACAAGGCACAGGATAGATTTGTCCCACAGAGGAACAAGTTCTCAAATGGCAGTGGTAGGCAACCGTGGCTGGCAAAGAAAGCTAAGGACTGCATAAAAGCCAAGGAAGGAGCATATAAGGTAGCAAAAGTGAGTGGGAAGTTGGATGATTGGGAAGCTTTTAAAATCTAACAAAAGGCAACTAAAAAAAAGCTATAAAGGAAAATATGAAATATGAGGGTAGGTGAGCCAATAATATAAAGCAGGATACCAAAAGCATTTTTTCAGTCATATGAAGAGTAAAAGGGAGGTGAGAGTTGATATTGTACCACTGGAACATGATGGGGACAAAGAAATGGCTGATGAACTTAATGGGTACTTTGCATCTGTCTTCATTGTGGAAGACACCAGCAAAAGAAAGGAAATTATGGGCCAGTTAGCCTAATCTCAGTGATTAGGAAAGTGTTGGAGTCCATTATTGAAGATGAGGTTTCGAGGAACTTGGAGACTAATGATAAAATAAGTCAAAGTCAGCATGGTTCTATCGAAGGAAATCTGTTGGAGTTCTTCAAGAATTAACAAGGAGGGCGGACAAAGGAGAAGGCGGTGGATGCCATTTACTTGGATTTTCAGAGGGCGTTCAATAAGGTGCCACTTATGAGGCTGCTTAACAAGGTAAAATCCTACGGCATTACAGGAAAGATACTGGCATGGATAGCAGAATGACTGACAGGTAGGAGGCAGAGAGTGGGAATAAAGGGGACCTTTTCTGGTTGGCTGCCGGTAACTAGTGGTGTTCCTCAGGGGTCAGCGGTCAGTATAGGGACTGCTGCTTTTCACATTGCTTGTCAATGATTGAGATGATAGAATTGATGGCTTTGTGGTAAAGTTTGCGGTTGATACGAAGTTCTCAAATGGCAGGGGTAGTTAACCATGGCCGACAAAGGAAGCTAAGGACTGCTGAGAAAGCAATGCGATTGCAGCAGGGTTTAGACAAATTGGAAGAATGGGCAAAAAAGGAATACAGTGTTGGGAAATGTATAATAATGCATTTTGGTAAAAGGAACAATAGTGTGGACTATTATCTAAAAGTGGAGAAGATTCGAGCATCATTGGTGCAGAGGGATTTGTGTAAGATTCCCAGAAGATTGATCTATAGGTTGAGTCTGTGGTAAGGAAGGCAAATGCAATGTTGGCATTTACTTTAAGGGGAATAGAATTTAAAAGCAAAGAGATAATGCTGAGTCTTTATAAGACTCTAATCAAGTTGCACTGGAGTACAGGTTTCCCCGGCTATCTGAAGCACAGCGTTCCTATGAAACCTTTCATAAACCGGAATGATGTAAAGTGAAGAAGCAATTACCATTAATTTATATGGGAAAATTTTTTGAGCGTTCCCAGACCTAAAAAATAACCTACCAAATCATACCAAATGCACATAAAACCAAAAATAACACGAACATATAGTAAAAGCGGGAATGATTTGATAAATACCCAGCTTATATGAAGTAGGAATAATGTATGTACAGTGTAGTTTCACTTACCAGAATCGGGAAGATTTAGTCAAAACCGATTTGTAGAAAAAAAATCAGCACGAACACGCATGCGCACACACCTGCCCATGCAAGGCTTCACGGTCATGGTAGTCTTTCTCGGGGTAAACACAAATTTAAGGCGGGCTCCTTTTTCCGTAAAAGCGAAGATCCTCTTCGGATTTCTTTCAGTTAGCGAAAACAGGTACTAATGTAGGTCTGTTGTAAAAGTGAAGCGGCATAAAGCTAACTTTTGTAAAGCGGGAGACACCTGTATAGTCAACAGTTTTGGGTCCTTATCTTAGAAAAGATGTGTTGTCGTGGAGTGAGTCCAGAGGAGGTTCACGGGGATGATTTGAGGATGTTACCATATGAGGAGCATTTGGCAGCTTTGGGCCTGTACTCACTGGAGTAATGAAGAATGCGGGAGGATCTGTTTGAAACCTCCCAAAAGTTGAAAAGAGTTGATAGGGTGGATATGGATAGGATGTTTTCAATGTTGGGTATATCCAGAACTAGAGGGCCCAGTATCAAAGCTGAGGGGTGACCTTTAAGAACATAGGTAGGATGAATTTTCTTTAGCCAGAAAATAATGAATGTGTGGAATGCTCTGCCACAGACTGTGGTGGAGGCCAAGTCCGTGGGTATATTTAAAGCGGAAGTTGATAGGTTCCTGATTGGTCGGGGCTTCAAAGGATATGGCGAGAAAGCAGGTATATGGGGTTTAGTGGGATCCAGGATCAGCCACGATGGAATGGCGGAACAGACTCGATGGGCTGAATGGCCTAATTCTGCTGCTATGTTTTATGGTCTTGCGGTCTTATGATGGTAATTTCCCAGAAGAGACTGCATGTGGTCTATTAGCTCTGATGGCTTAGCATCACCAAGAACGGGTAAAGGAGCATTTGTTTGGCAATATCAGACTCCGATAGTCCAAAGGTCTGTGAAAGGTGAGTTTTCAGCAATCGGTATTGATTGTGTTTGGGCAGGCGTTCAAGCAGACTCACAACTCTCGCAGCCATGGAGTTGCTGAGCAATGCTACCACATAGTAGAATTTGGTGACATTGGCAGAGGTTTCTCCTGGAACGAACTGGGCCTCAGCTTGTGTGAACCAGGTGAAGTCATTTTGCTCCCAAAGCTCCAGCAGTTTCAAAGTGACTGCGATGGCCTACACGTTCAATAACTCCAGAAGCATCCTAGAGCATTGGGGTCACAAGCGTAGGTTTCTGCAAGTATAACAGAGTGAGGCATTTTATGTTTAATGAAACCCATAACAGTTTATTGAACTCCGGATGAAGGGTACCAGCCCGAAATGTCAACTGTTTATTTATTTCCAAAGGTGCTGCCTGCCCTGCTGAGTTCCTCCAGCATTTTGTGTGTGTGTGTGTTGTGCTGGTAATAATTTGTGGGATGCTAGTTTGCCGCCAGAAGCACGCTAGCGTCCTCTGACACATATTTGTACAGAGTTGATCATTGACACGGATGATGCACTTCACTGTACGTTTCGACAGACATGTGTCAAATAAATCTAATCTTCCTTAAAGCTAATGTCTTTAGAGTACATACAATGTGTGCAAAAAGGCTATCAGAACTTGAGCGCCTAAGTTACAGGAGGAGGCTGGGCAGGCTAGGACCTTGCTCATTGAAGAGTAGGAGACCGTATGGAGGTGTATAAAATCATGAGGGGCAGAGAACGGGGGAATTTCCATGTTCCTTTTACCAGGGAAAAAGGAATCAAAAACTAGAGAGTTGAAACTGAGAGGGAAAAGCTTCAAAAGAGTCCTGAAGAGTAATTTCATTACACAGAGTGTTGTCCGTATGTGGAATGAGTTGCCAGAGGAAGTGATTGAGGCAGTTAAAATCATTCGTTCACTCGTAGTCTGCCATGTTGTATGATGTAGGTGATTAAGGCCTTTCCATGATCATGATTGTTCTCAGCAAACTTTTCCACCAAAGTGGTTTGCCGTTGCCACTTTCTGGGCAGTGTCTTTACAAGATGGGTAACCCCAGCCATTATCAGTACTCGCCAGAGATTGTCTGCCTGGCGATAGTGGTCGCATCACCAGGATTTGTGATATGCGCCAACTACACATATGACCATCCAAAACCTGCTCCCATGGTTTCACTTGACCCTGATTGGTTGGGAATGGGGACTAAGCAGGTGCTACACCTTGCCCAAGGGTAACTTGCAGCCTAGCAGAGGGAAGGAGCGCCTTACACCTCTTTTGGTAGAGATGCATCTCCACGCTGCCACCTGCTACAATAACATTAAAAATTCACTTGGATATGTACATGGATAGGAAATATTTAGAGGAATAAAGAGATGAAACAGGAGCAAATGGGACTAGCTTAGATGGGCAAGTGTGTCAGCATTGACATGTTGGGATGGAGGGCCTATCTTAGTGCTTTGTTTCTCTGTGACTCTATGATTCACGTGTTGACTGTGCAGAATTTGCTTGTTTCTCCTGTGATGGCATGGTTTCCTGCACTCCCTCACCAACTCCACTCCCCCCATCTCCCAATGGTGCTGCAGCTTCCTTCCAAAGTCCTGATATTTGGCAGTTTGATCATCTCCTGCCAGCTATCCCTGGGGTAGGTGGGTCACTGTATTGAAATAGTGGTGGGGGAAGTTTCAAAGTTTGAAAGTTCAAGTTTCAATGTAAATTAATTATCAAACTATGTATATGTTACTATTTACTACCTGGAGATTCATCTTCTTGCAGACGTGTACGGGGGGAAAAAGAAATGCAATAGATTTTACAAAAAACTAAAAGGCTAACAAACAACCATTATGCAAAATAGCCACACTGTGCAAACAAAAATAATACTGAGAACATGAGTCGTAAAGTCCTTGGAGGTGAGGTCGCAGAATTAGTTCAGAGTTGTGAGTGAAGTTATCTTCGTTGATTCAGGAGTCTGATGGT